>NC_090922.1:387261991-387575463 GCF_040938575.1 Ambystoma mexicanum
TCCTCCATAATGTTGCACGCGTCCCTAACGCTTCACTTAGACCCTATTGAATGCTTCAGCTTGTTACACAAAGACACAGATCAACCCACTTTTTTTCCCCACCCCATTCACACTTTGATTTCACACTTTTTCCACTTTGATGTCACACTTTTTCCACTTTTTTAATTATTTTTTATTTACTTGATTCAATTGCTTATAACAATTTTTACAAGATGAATTTCCTTGGAAAGCAAGAAGAGATAAAACCATGAAAATCATATTCAATTCTCAATCAAAGTCTCTTTTAAATGCGACATTCTTGGTGTCTCCAACAAGAGAAGTCAGTGTAGGCAGTGTGGGCATTTACTGTCCCTTTTCTATTCAGTAATTAGGCCAATATCTCGAAAAAAGCCCACCACTGCCATGACCCAAGTCGTCTTTTCTCCACTGATTAGTCGACACCACCATTCATCTTCATCATAAGAATGTAGATTTCTGAACAAATGTCCTAGATGTAATGTGCGAGAAGCCGACACCCCTGGACAATACATCAGCAGATGTTTAATAGTTTCCACCTCTTCCAGGAGTTGACAGAATCTACAAAAATGTTCTTCTGACTGTTTCCATCTTGATAGAACTTCCTTCGTATGTATGATGTTCAACCTGATTCTCAAGAAGCACTCTCAAACTTTCTTGTCAGGACATTTTGACAAATAAGGTTTTAAAGAATTGACTTTTGGCCAGATCAGGGTTAAATCATGTATCAGTTTTGTAGCAGATGCCTTGTCCAGCGTATCGATCCAGTCTCTTTCCATAATGCACTCTTTTACCTTTACAGGATTGGTATTAAGTTCCTCACTGGAACTACCCGCCCAGTGTAGCAATGTTTGCATCCTTAGTGATCAATCCGTCAACATTTTGCACGATCCTGACAGTTATTTCCTGATGCATTTCCTTCAGGATCAGCGGCGTAGAGGGTAACAAAGTTTTGCGGTAGAGCATGATTTTGTTGCGGGCCACAATAAAACCCAAAGATTGAAGCGAAAGCTCCCTCCTTATCAATACAATTGGAAGAGACTGTGGGAGATTGAGGACCTTTTTCCAATAAAGTCCCTCTGCTCTTGCCCAGAAGTTCGTTGGTATGTTTGGCAATGCTTCAGCTCTGTAAGTCAGGCTGGGCACTACCTTCGTTCTATAGAAGGTCAGTACTGGTGATAGTGTGAACAGCCCGAATTTATTAGCCACTGCACACGACTGAGCTGTAAGAAGATGAACTTTCGTCATTATGTTTTCTTGCATTGGAACTTCTTTAGTACTTTTGTTTGAGATGATGCCAAGGTACTTGAAATTGGTTACACTTTCAAGCTGCTTATTATCCACTGACCAAACAAATTTCTCCACGTCCCGGGGCGTCTTTCCAAAAGTCATTACTTTGGTTTTATCAAGATTCAGCTGTAGCTGATTTTCTTTGAGGTATGCATTAAGGTTGTTAATCTGCCTCTGAAGGCCTATAGGGGTAAGGTCCATGAGGATAATATCGTCTGCATATAGCAGCCTTGATATTTTACTTGTTCCCAATGTCGGGGGGAATGAGCGACCTCTATCCTCGTAGTCCTTGTAGTCTGCTGTATAAGCGTTATACAATGCCGGGGCCAGCGGGCATCCTCGTTTAACCCCTCTCCCTGTCTTGATCCAAGAAGAAAGCCGTCCCAAGTTATTTAAACGCACGCACATTGAAGTTTCTGAATAGAGGGCCTTTATTGGATCCAAGATCTCAGAGGGACAGGCGTGGTGATGTAATTTGGCCCACACTAGCGTTCTATCTACTCGGTCAAAGGCCTGTACCAGATCAATAAATGCCATATAGATTTTAGGCCAGCCCTCTAATACTTTTGCTTTCAATGTACTCATTGCCAGGATATTTGCAGTCGTCCCAATGTTTTTCACAAAGCCGCCCTGTAGTGGGTCCAACAGGGCTGATGTAGATAGCCAGGATTGTAGATTGTCCAGGACCAACGCCCCAAAAAGTTTTCCTATTGTGTCCAACAATGCTATAGGCGGTAATTCAAGGGATTGTCTTTTGAGCCCTTAAGAAAAATTGGCACCACAATTGCCTTCTTCCAAGACGGTGGAATCTCTGAGAGCTTGACACAGATCGTGAATACCTCTTTGATGAACACAGACCAAGATTCCACATTTTTTTTCAGGTCAAAATTTGTGATGCCATCAGGGCCCGCTGCCCTAGAACCATTAATCTTTTTGATTTTCCATTGGATCGTCTCAAGATCAGTTGGGATATCCCAGGAGCCCTTTTGTTTGGCTATTTGAGGATTTTTAGATGACGCTAGGCCACCATAAAGATCTTTAAAGTGAGAAACCCATCTTTGGTCACCTATTGAATTTTCCAAAGCTTGGTTCAGCATTTTCGAATCCCCCTTGATTATGGACCAAATGTCCTGCGCATTCTTTCTACAAATACTGCGTAGCATGGTCTCAGCATCTTCTTGGGCATGCAGGAATTTAGATGTCCTTAGCCAAGATTTGTAATTGTTAACCGCCAAAATTGCTGCTTCTTTTTTTTGTATAGATTTGGAAGTTGAGGCTACCCGTTTCAATTTTCTCACCCATTTTCTTCGTTCTACTAGCTGTGCATTGAATACAGGCTTGGGTGTATTTGAAAACGACCACTTCTTTCCCTTCGTGGAGGCAAATATTGAGAGCACTGGTACATAGTCTGCAGATAAACTGACCCCGGTTGATGTCTTACTTTTTTCCTCCACGTACAACCGTGTCAGCTGAACAATTACTGTTTCTGGCAGCCTCAACCTTATACCACTTTGGTTGACTTCCAGGTTAGAAGTTGTGTAACGAACTTCTGGTCTTGGTGAGGACCAGGTAAAGCACAAGATATTATGGTCACTGTGCTTGGTCCTGATCACCTCAAACGATTCCTTTACTGTCAAAAAGCTACGTGAGACCTGGATGTAATAAATGATAGCAGTTTGATTTTTTTGCTCCCATGTGGGGATGTAGTCCTCTTTAGAAACTGGTCGCTGAAGGAGATTATGTATGTCTCTAGACTTTATTAAATGTGTCCATCTTTAAGCTCTCCCCATTGGAGAGTTTATACCTTTAGTTAGATCAGTATTCAAATCTCCCACAAGGATGACATTACTGGAATTGCTCGATGTTAAGTGATCATCAATTATAGTCTCCATTTGTGTGATATAATGATCACTGGTCACCCGTTTCGGGTTACAGTATGTATTCACCAGCAGTATCTCAACCTGAGAGTCATTTCCCGTGCAGTTTGGGGTGGGGACCCATGCGATGGTTATTGCAAGTATAAACTCTGTTGATTTGAGTACCTTTATCAGGTTGAGGCCACTTCCCGATCTAATGGCAATGATGAGGCCTGATCTGGGTCTACCCTTATTTTCTTTATCCGCCATTGAATGTATCAGTTGGTAGCCATCTAAGGTGGGTTTCTCCCTCAACCATGTTTCTTGTAGGCACAACACATCGAAACTTGTAAGGTCAACGTCTGACTTAACAGTCAAGTGCATGAAGCCCCCTGGTGTTCCACGAGCCTAGCTTTAAAGAAGCAGAACCACGTACCATGCTCGTCTTATCGTCCTGAAAAAAGTCTGTAATTAGTCCTCGTGATAGCTACTTTCTTCTTTGTTGGCCCCTACTAGCTTCAAGCCTGTCCCCATTTTGGTCAAAGAGATTTTTGGTCTTTCGCTCATCTGGGACTTTCCTGCAGGACCTGAGATTGTCCTGTGATTGTTCCACTAGTTGAATAATTCGACGAGTAGATGGTACAGGATTGTTTTCTGCGTCCATTACAGTTTCTTTTCTGCCTCTTCTAAGGGCTATTTGCTGAGTGCTACTTTTGTGTAGTGGTATAAACTCCTTATTACCAATGCCATTTGAGACTGCCCCTTCATTACGTAATTCAAGCCTTCTTCTCCTTTGGGAGTCAGGCCTCTGGCATCCATAATCTTGCCCCTTGAACATGGGGCTAATCAGATTCTGAGGTGACAACTCTTGCTGTCATTTTTCCATGATGATTCCCTCCACAGCATGAGACAAGTCAAATCCCAGTTTGAATAGTTTTTCCCTTGCTCTCCAAATCTGCTGTTGGATGTAATTTGAATCTATGTGGAGATGAGAGCTGTCCTTTCTTCCGTTGGGGTTTGGCTCTAAGATGTTGATGTCTTTTGTGATATTAATTTGCGAAAGGTGCATCTCGTTGAATAGCTTCGCTAAGGCTCTGCGATTCAGGGTCCAGCTGTCGTGCTTTTCTTGGACCCTTTGGAGTTTGAAAGTTCTGGTGGTGTTTTCTTTTTTTCCATAAGCTGATGAATCCTTCCGCTGCTGTCCCCCCGCCAAGGCTCCACCATCATTCCTCCTCTGATCATGGACTCTAGATTTATAATGCACTTTTTGTCCAACAGGGGAGGCTCTAGAAGCCTTTGTTCTCTCCTTTCGATCTCGTTCTTCGTTCGATGCCCAACCTCTTGTTTCTTGAAAGGCACTTGTATTAGCACTATAGTGATTTTTCCTATTATTTTGTTGGGGGGTTTGTCAGTCTTCCCTTGACTTGTGGGGGTCTTTCTCCTTACTATGTCTCTGACCTTCAGAAGCGCAAATGCTGCTCTGGCTTGCAATCTTCTTATTCTGGGCCAGTGGCGCAGTAGATGGCGAATCCAGGAGCAGAACTTTTGTTTTTGGTTCTTCCAAGGCTCTGTTTTCTCGTGTCTCCGGATTTTTTCCTTTTTGCTGGTTGGAGGTCAGAAGCTCTGACTCATCATCTTCCACAGTATATGTGCTTAAATCGATTAAATCAGTTGAGTCCAATTCGCTCGAACACTCCATGCTGGGAGACTCCACCAAGTTTTTGTCAGTTAACTTTAGTTTAAGCACTTTTCTGTTTTGTACGGGCGAAGAGTCTTTTACCGACTCTTGAAGCTCTCCTGTCTTGTCCTGGTTGAGAGGAGCTATATTTTCTATTTCTCTTGGCGCTGATATTGCTGCTCTCTGGGCCTTTTTTCTTCTTTGAGCAGGTTGAAAGGATCCTTTGTGCTTAAAAATTTCAAAGGTCGACAGAACCTTAATTGCAGCGAAATTGATTCCTTTCGCAGCGGGTTGAATCTGTCCGTCATCCGGGAGGTTGAAAGCCACCGCGCCATTTCTCTTGCCGGTGGATGTCTTCGCCTGTGGCTCAATAAGGCACTCCCTGGCTTTTAATGACGGCTGTGTGGTAGAATTGGTAATAGGAAGCATCGATCCCGCAGGATTGTGAAGTCGTTCCCCTCCAAGTGGGAAATTGCCAGTCTTGTCTATTTTGGGGTCTGTCTTTAATCGATCCTCATCCGATGTTTGAGTTTCCTGGGAACTTGAAAAGATCATTTTTGGGACCGCAGAGCTGGCGGTCAGGTCCCCGCCCCAGGCAGAGATCTCATATCTCTTGTAGAGTCTTGTGCTTCATGGCAACAGATCCGTTGGGCAGACACAAAACCTTCCAGATAATTAAGTTTGGTGTGCATGAAAGCAATCAGAGTGTTTTGATCTTTAAGCGTCTCATGAATAGATTCATACAGCTTCCCAAACAGGGCCAAAGCAATCATGACTGTAGACAGAATAGTCATGGGATCCAGCTTTTTTTGCAGGTGTTTCCGGCATCGGTTTGGAAGTGAGTTCACTCATCCGTCTTGGGAGCAAAGGAGATTTCGAGTTATGATCCGTCCCTATACATTTGTCTATGGAATTTCCATCCCCAGACTTTATTCCACTGGGGGAGTTAGTATATTGTGCACGCTGGGAGTGTTTCAATTTAGATGAAGAAACTACTCCCTCCTCGAAAGCCGGTGATGGTACGAGCGACCCCCCTGCTCTCACGAGAACCCCGAATGTCCTTATTCTGCTCCTCCAGGGATTGCCGAGGGGAATCCTGGATGTCTTCATCCTGGTCGTTGTCTTTGTCCCCGCAGCCCACTTCGGGGATTGCTTTAGCCTCAGAGGGATTTCTCATATCCTCAGGGCCTATCCGCCCTTCGACTTCAGGTTTTACTGCGTCTTCTCGCCCTGGTTGAGGTTTGCCAGGAGGACCTTTTGCAGGCCCTGATAACAGATTCAAAGGCGCATGAGACGTGGGTTTTAGAGGTAGAATTAGATTTGACAAGTGTAGAGCAGTGTCCTCCATTATAGCCAGCAACTCGGCATCAGAGAAGTCCTGCTGACCGCGACCTTCACAACGCTTTTTTTTCCAAGAAAGTCTTTGAGAGAGGTCATAGAAATTGCAGGATTCGAATGCTGTAGTCTTTTCCCTCCCGCTCCCCCTATTTTATAGGGTGCTTTTGGTCGAATTGGTCTTTTTGAGAGCATTTTCTGTGAGCTCCCCTGGGTCTTCGGTATGTGAGAAGACTGCCTGATCCCTTTTTCAAATTCAGCATCCGCAGGTTGAATGTTCGAAAATGGAGGAGTGATAGGGACATCAGTACTTGGCTTGTGGAACGCTGGCGGGCTTTGGGACAAAGTCTGCAAATTGGCTTGTTGTGCTCTTGGGGAGTCGACGGGTCTGTCTTCTCCTTGCGACGAGAATGCACTTACCCCTTTGCCTGGCCCCTCTCTCTCCTGTGTAGTACCTTGTTCCGAGTGTGAACAGGCGGGGCTTGCGGAAGGGCCAGAAGAGAACGGAGGGGGGGTCATCTCGCTTCCCGGCGGGGTTTTCAGATCCAGCTAAACCACCGTATGAATCATTATATTAATTTGTTCTCCACCATTTGTTGACCCAGAGGGTTCGCCCTCCCCCAGTTCAGCCAGAGGAGTATTTTCTTCAACTAGCCCCCTCTCTATGACGAGCGGGCAAGGATAAAACCCAATCCCTGCAGAGGTGGGTTCAGAAAGAGAAACTGCATCCGTATCATAGTTGTACAAGTCAGGCGGAGGACTCCGCAGGGTTACCTGCTCGAGTGTTTCCGAAGAAGTTAACTGGCTATTTGAAAGCCCAGGGCACCGCAGCTTTGTACTTCGTAGATTTCTTGGTTTTGACTCGTTCGCTGAAGGTTTCCTTTTAACACTCGCTGCCTGCTCAACCATAATGGGCGGGGTCTTTAGAGCAGCCAGTCGCTCCATTCGTACTGTATTTGTTTGTTAAGGTAAGCTGTTACCCAGCCCCCTGCCGCCTCACCGCGACTCCGCTGACTGCCCTTGTCAGTCCCTTCGCGGTCCGCTTCGCGGAGGGGAATGGTTGTTCCGCTCACCTGGCTCCCACAGAGGCGTCGATCTGAACTGGACAGCTGTGGTCTCCACCAATGTGACGCGTAGGGCCGAGATGACGGACTGGACTGGCCCACCTTGCTTCGTTTACTTGGCCCACAGGAATATTCTTCTTTAAATGGATAAAGGGAATTAACCACCCGTGGGGTTGAGCGTAAATCCCCCCACCCCTGCTGTTCTCCCACAGATCACCTTTGATGTCCCCTCTTATAGTCTCACCTGATGGTTTGAAAAGATGAGCTCTCCATCCTGCATTGAGTGCAGGGGCGCGTTGATAACCAGTTGCCTCACTGGCTCAAAGGAATTGGTGAGTTCCAGAACAATATTGACTCCGAAAAGTATGTAGTTCGTAAGAGTTCATGTCTGACTTTCAATCTTGTCCGATTCCTTGCAGTGTGCAGCTTGACCCCATCGAAGAGTTCCTCGTGGTAGCTGACGAAGTTCAGGTAAGGATTTGGCTTATCCTACACAGTTCAATAAAATAAGGCCAGAATGTAACCTGTGGCTTGCTCCCTTATTCAGGTGTGGAGAGAAAATATGAAGTTCGGGGAATAATGCCTCCGGCGGTAAAATTAGGTAAGTCTATTGTGGTGAGAAGAGTTCCCCTTGTTTGTCCCTTCGTCTCACCTTGTTGTCCTTTTGTTCCCCTTGGGGGCCGGGGTACGGCGAGGATGCAATGGAGACTGCGCCGAACCGTGAAGAGGAATAGTACCCCCGGCTGTAATCAGGTAAGTCTATGGGGGTAGTTACTATTGCCTCTGTTTATTCCCTTGGCTCACCTTTGCTGTTCTTGTGTTCCCCTTAGGTGCCAGAGTGCGGCGGGAACGTGCAGAAGGATGCAGTGGATCGTGAGGATGCTGCGAAGGCCGGTGAGTTCAGCACGGCGCTGCAGCTGGCGAGGCGGCGCGCGTAAAATGCTTCTTTCTTCCAGCTCGAAGGCGCGGTGGATCCGGAATTCAGGTAATGATCGAAGGTTTTGCTCTTATTCTAACCTCTTCTCCTTCTGTTCCTCCCTTTTTCTAGGAGCTGCAGACTCGAGGCGGGCGTGGCAGAAGACTGGATGCAGGCTTGCAGACACGGTGAGCGTTAGGCTACTGGATGCAGAATAACGCAAGCGTGTGCTGCTCTTCGGGCGTGGTTTAAATAGCCTCCAAAATAGTCCCAGGTAAGTATTCCTCCCCAACCCCACCTGAGTAAAAAATAGTCCCTAGGTAAAATAGTCCCTTCCAAGCCTCATTTGGCTTGGAGCTTTGCAGCATGGTCTGCATCAGTTAAGTTCTATTCTATGAGCCTGGCGCCTATGACGCCAGGACTGACTTTCCATATGAGCCTGGCGCCATAGGCGCCAGGACCGCACCCAAACAGCCCCTAGCAGGGGTTTTTGGGCTTGCTCAAAGTAACTTGATGCCTGCTTCTGGGGTTGCTGGACCTGGTCTGGTTCCCCAGGGATAGGCATCATGACAATGGTTTTGTAGTAGAGGCTCCCTGAGCACACGCCTCTCGGCACACGCCTTCAAAGGAAAAAAGTGAAGAAACGCTGCGCTCTCGACTAGCGCTCGCTGCTGACTGCCCTTGTCAGTCCCTTCGCCTTTTCCACTTTGATTTCACACTTTTTCCACTTTGATTTCACACACACACACCGCGCTTCCTCTACCTTCCTTCCTTTTTTACCACAAAAGACAGCAAGAGAAAATGTAAATAAAATTATTGACTAAAATCCAGGCCCATTCCTTATACCGAGCCACTACTGTTTTTCCTTATATCCTTTGTAATACCACCTTCCCAGCATTTTTTTTTATATGCCGAGGATCTCATTGCTTTTATCGTCATAAAAGAATAATGAGTGGTACTACCTTCTCAACCTATTATGGCTGATGATCCCTTACTTCCCAGTCCTTATAAGTTGAGGTTTCCTTTTTCCATTATAAAAAGGGTAGAAAAACTAAAATACATGACAATTTCAATACATAACCCACCTCCTATCCAATCTACTCCTGAACACATCACCGAAAGTCCTATTCCATCTATTCCATTGACCTTGTACATCCTCCACATCACCAAATATGTCATTCACATCATCATATCATATATACATGTTCCCATGTTATCCCTTGCAAGAGTATACTCGCGTGGGCATTGTTCACTCGAGTTTCCTCCGTAACAAAGTTGGCCTGTCTTTCTGGAGCCACGACGTGCTTCAGTGAGCGGAGAGAATTTCCTTTAAAATGGCTCCTACTAAAGTCGCTCAATATACATGGGGTTTTTGATTAAGGGGACTGATCACTATAGATGGCCGTGGCTCTTTTCCTGGTGACTAGGCCTGGCCTTTGCAAAGTACGGGGGAAGACTGAGGTCATGTGGGGGTTACCACTGAAAGGCAGCCCATACTTACAGAGTTACCCCTTAAATATATTAGGGTACGCCTAATCACGCTCACACAGATTAAAGTTCATCCCTTTAGGGAATTAAAGCCAAGAGTCTTGTCTTGCAAGGATAACAATTTAATCTGTACAAAAATGAGGATGGGGGGGGGGCAAAGGACTCTGCCCCCCATCCCCCGACCAGCATTCTGTCCTTCTTCCGTGGCCAGCTCCTCTAGACTGATGCCAAGAAGGAGCCTTATATACTGTTCAACTTGGTTACTGGATACTGGCATAGCTCATCCAAAACTGTTCTTCTTGTCTTACAAGGGAGGCTTCAGTCTTCCTTCTTGCATGGCCAAGTTACAAACTACTTAGCATACTGCTGCCTATGCAGGAATACATTGTAGCTCCGGTTATCATCATTTGCTATATTATTAACATTTATATATATATTTATATATACACACACCTTCCCGCCATACTCTGAATACTTCACTCTCTATACTCCTATTTTATCTGATCAGTAATTCTCCTTAAAACCTTGTTTTCCCATACTGTTACATTGTGTATATGAGCCCCAGCATGCACAGTGTTTTGATGGACAGGGAACAGCTGCTCAGCCACTTTGTGTGCTCTGCCAGACCTAGCCGACACCAGGCAATGCCTGTAGTCTATTTTAAGCACAGGCTGCATTCACTGTGTTTTGAGATTTTAAAGCTACATAGAATAACATTTACAAGTGTATTCAACTAATGGTTATTTGCACCTTATATTTAAATGCTAACTATCTTCATTTAGTGCGTGACCACGCTTGTGTGTGATTATTTTTGCATGAAAAAGCTTTGTCAGTGCTACAGTGCTTGGAGAAGTCTTGCCTAATTGTAAAGCAGTTGGGGGTGCAGCAAGGCGCTAGCTCCTGCGCAGCACAGATAATGTGAGCAATCGCCAATCACCACCAAGATGCCTTGCCTGTGGGCAAGGAGCCAAACTCTGCTGTAATATATTCCCATGGTTTCTCTCCACAGAGCATTGACTGTATGGGTGCTGGGGGCCTGGCAAGGCCTGATGATTGGCAAGGAATGCAGTGCAATGCTATCATCTCAACAGTGGGCTCCAGACTCAGGAAACAGACCTTTTAATGGATTGTGTCCTTCCATGTATTCTTCATCTTTGATATATCCGATATCCTGCTTGCAGTTTTGGAAAATGTTCAACAGAGAGGGCAGCGTGCACATCGACTCATGGTCTGTCAGCGGCTTCCATCCCGCTCTTGGCCGTGACGTTTACGCTGGTATAAGTAGCACTCACTGTGCCCGTTGCTTCAGTTCAGTTTTCCCGCACATACACATTGAAGCAGTTTGTTCGCCTCGTCGATTTATCTAGTGCGTTATCGAGATTTTCGAGATGTCTACCCCGTAGACTGGGTTTCAGAAGTGTTCGGATTGTAGGTCAAAGATGTCCATCGTGGATCCACACCAAATATGCCTTTCGTGTTCGGGAGTAGGCTATGAGGTCGATGACTGCGGCTCATTCCAGTCGACTGTGAAGGTCTTGAAGGAGAGCAAGGGGAACGCGTCCTGGGTAGGCCCTTGTCCAAGTCCCCTTCCACTACCCTGTCGAAGATGAGGTTGTCAGACGACAAGAGCTGTATAGAGTTTTCATCTCTGTGAGAAACCTGAAGGTGTCTCCCTGACGAGTCCCTGTGGATCTGTCATCCAGGTGGCCATGACACGGCCATCGCTATTCGATCCAGTTCCTGGGGGTGGACTGTGGGAATATTACCTGAATGGGGGGTCCTCGGGGAGTGGAAGTTGGACACCGATGGGTGAGACGCGGTATCCCCTTCTTAAAACACCTTTTCCCCATCCTACCACGGTAGGATACTTTGAAGCTATTACACCCCCCCCCCCCTCCTTCGCCGACACAAACACTTTCTCATGACATGAAAGACAATGGACTAGTACCAGTGCCATTTACCTGACATGTTCCGTCACAAGCGTTAGGCAAAGTCAGGCAATTGACTAGAGCCACACACACCTGACGGCCTTTCCCTTCCCCACAGGGATAAAAGGTGGAGACGAGAGCACACTACGAGCAAGGCAGACCGCACAACGAGGCGGCTATCACGGGCAGCTATTCAAGAGGAAGAGAAAAGCATCGAGAACCGAAGACGCAACGAGGAGGGAAGCGACCTTGCCCTTTTCGAGCTAGACCCATGAAGCCTCCATGAAAGGAATCATACGATCGTAAACAATAGCCAGCACGTGTTGCAGCAGATGTCAACGGTACCGGGAACCCTTCTATACTGATAACCAGGACGGGGAGAGATGCTTGATACCGTGGTTCCGTCCTTGACTCCAAAGAAAAGAAAAGCCAAGCGGTTAATCACAGCCGGTGAGTCGAAAGAAGAACGGATAAGAAACTGCACTGTGTTGAACGAAAGTTGCGAATTGCAAATGAAGGGAAAATCAAAACTATTAGCACCTCAGGGGGAAAACCAGCTGCAGAGAAGTCCGATACCACATGGAAGAAAAAGGGAAATGAATCCTGCATAGTGAGAAAGTAGAAAGAACTGTGGGGCTGGCAAACATGCACCCGATGGAGGGATGCCTGCAGAACGGGGCGAAGCATGATGCCCCAATGAACATTGTGTTGACAAGAGTGAACCCGACAGAGGGATATCCACAGTGGATTGTCTAAAAGAACATTAAGACTTGTAAATACAACAGGTGAAATTGTTTAGGAAAAAGTCACAGTGAACCTGATGGAGGGAGGCTAACATTCGAGATGCGTCAACCAACGTACATACGGAAAGTAACTTTGTGTTAGGTCATTTTGAACAAATCAAGTCCTCGAAGGCAAGATACATTTTTGTATAAAACACTTGACCCAACTTAACCACCGAAGATCCTGATTCCTGAGAACAGAACTGTAGTCTCGTGTTGGGAAAGCTCGAGAGTGTGCTGTGCTCGGGAGTCCCGCCTTGTCCCATGCTCAAAACATGTGGAAGGGAGAACCCCGGGCTACCACATCCTGACTTATCATTTTGTAAACACTTCTTACTTTCTTATGAACCCTACCCCACACTCTTTTTGTATATAGTTGTAAGGATTGGAAATAATTTTTTTTTGTATAGGCCCTTTTATTTGACAAGACGCCACTAGGACTGCTTTATTATTATTCGATGGTCGTAGCTTGCTCCCATCTTAGATTTAGGTTCAGATTAGGCGTTTTCCCAACCGATTTATACAGTTTAATAAACACCTTTCTATTGTGATCACTTGTGTCTGTCTTTACTGTTGCCACCATGAGTTCCTTACACCTGGCAGAGTTAGAAAGCGCAGCAAACATTCTCGGCACTCTTGGTCAACTTCCCAACACTCATCGTCATCTCCACATAAGTTGAAGAGGCGACGCCATCTATCCCAATCGTCATCTTCTATCTCCATACCCGATAGAAAACAGGTACATTTTCTGAATAAGTCTCCTTCTAAGCCCAAATTTGAGGAATTTCACCTCAAAATGTTAGCTGAGTTCACAAAGGCAGCATTATCTGCCCCTTCTGGTGAACCAAAGGCGGCTTCCGACCCCATTGCGCCTTGTGGGGCCGAAAGGGCATCGTCAAAATCCTCTGCTCGGGCACCCAAGAGCCGAGCAGTAGATCTCGAGTCTCCCTCGAAAGGTGTTGAGTGATTTGACTCCTCCAGTCTAGTCGAAGCCATCATTATCGTCTTCCGCTCAGTCGAAGGGATCGACGTTGGGTGCCCCCCGAAGCCATCGATTCCGAAACTATCAACATCCTCGACTTATTCATCGAAGGTTTTCAAGCCCTTAGCAAAGGACGACTTTTTCAAGTCGATGAGCTCCATTTCTGAAGAGGAGGAGGGGGAGGATGACATAAGTCCTCGGTTTGCATTGGAATATGGCACTCCAAATGCTTCCTGAAGAGCTGATCTTCAGTGAGTCAAGGTTGAGAGACCTAGTGGACACCTTGAAGGATGCCAGTGGCCTGGATACATCTTTAGAAATGAAGTTCGCCACACAAGATGTTACTTGACACGCTCATATAGGTCAGTCATGGCCAAGGTGACTGAGTATTTAGCATGGAGTAGGCCAGTAGCTGAATATGTGAAGGATGATCTTACAGACATCCTTGAGAATGGTCCTCCCAGGAATCCAGTTCTGCCTTTCTATACGGAATTAAAGAACAGGGTCCTGGAAAACTGGAAAAAGCTTGGTACTACTCTAGCAGTTAATGAGGATTGTACAGCAGGGACGTCATTTCACCAAAATGCCAGGGATAGCCGAAGTGATGACATCACAGGAAGTGATGTCATTTGACCCCGTCCTCCCCCCCTACTGAAATGACATCACGGGAAGCGATGGAAGACAGCCTTTCGCCCCTTGACAAAACAGGAAGGGACATCACATATTGTTTCTAAGAACACTACGAAAAATATGGTTGCGATATCACTGTAATGTGATGTACATATCATACAAGAATGGATCGCCATATGTATGGTTAAGATCAGTGTGTATAGGACCATATTACCAAATTACTGTGAATGCAGTAGACGTCCAAGGCCAAATGATAATGATGTGTTATTATATAGCGCTTACGCTTAAGCGCTTTATATAGATCAAATATACATACAATACCACCCAACCTGTGTTAGTACCCATTTATCGACCACAGAAGGATGACAGGCTGAGCTGAGGTGTTTAAGAACAGACTAAATCAGTGACTCACCCCCTGAAGTGTGCCTGAAATAAACCTTTCACGAGTCTAGCAATTATTGTATAGAATTCCAGAAAGACACATGTGTTGTCCCTATTCTTTCTTATTTAGGGTCACTGCTCAAAGTGATACACTTGTGGAACCCGTTTTTTTTTACTTGACAAGAAAGTCAGGTACTCCAAAGATGAAGAGCCACATGACTCTGGCCACAGCCCAGGATCTTACATTTTTTTTTTAAAACTTAAAAATAAATAAAAGTTTTTTAAAACATTCTTTTTTTTCTAGGGGTAGCAAGGGAGACCTTAGGGGTCGCAACTGCGACCCCTGGCGACTCCAAATGACGTCCCTGCTGTACAGACCTTCTACAAGTTTGCGTGTTCGTTCGGCCACATCAACCTCAAAAGCTGCTGCCTATCCCACAATTCCTCCAGATAGGGAGGACAAGATGTTTAATCCGCTGGGAAAAAGCGGTTTCTCGGTGGGTAGCATGGCGCTGAAAGCAGTTAATGCTACTTGTGCCTTTAGCAAAATTCTCACACACTTTGTGGTAAATTGTGGCAATGGCCACAAAGCATATTCCTCAGGGTAAGGAAAGGGAAGACTTCCTGAACATTATGCAGGATGGCAAGAATGCTATGTGCCAATCTCTGCAATCTGGTTTAGATACCTCAGACTGTCAGTCGTTCGATAGCGGCAAGCGCTATAACCAGAAGGTTTGTGTGGCTTCCCAGATCTGGCTTTGCCCCAGATGTTCACCTGAGGCTATTCGATATGCCCTTTGATGGCTCTCAATTGTTCAGTTCTAGTCCGACGAGAGTTTGGAAAAGCTGCAAATTTCCAAAGGTGCTGCAAAATCATTAGATACTGCCATTCTCCAACCACAACAGACCCATTTGGCCTCTCAGAGTGGAGAGGTTGGTCCTTTCAATTCTATTCTTCGGTTGGAAGAGTGAGGGAACAATTCAAAGAGGCAGAGGAGACTGCCTCATGGTTCATGAGGGCAGAGCTGCCCAAACAACCTCTGCCTCTTTGCCTTCTGCAGCAGCAACAACACCAAAACATTTTTGAGGCCTTAGCCCACGTGACAGTTGTGGGAGGCAGACTGACGCAACATTTGGAAGAATGGTGAAGCATTACTTCAGATGCTTGGTTCCTGCAAACAGTAGCCCATGGTTACTGCCTTCCATTCTTGAAAAGGCCTCTGAATTCTCTGTAAGGCAGCCACTCCTTGAAGGATCCAGGTCTGCTCCTCTTACAGGGGGTTTTAACCCTGTTAAGTTGCAATCAAAATGGTACATGCAGTGACGAGGAACCACGAATGGTATTCCCTTTACTTATACGTCACGTCCCCTTTCCTCCATCCTTGTGGGTGTCCCACCAATATGGGGACTCTACCGGAACCTTTGGCAGCGAAAAATGTGAGCCCCCCTTTAAATTTAGTATAACCTTGAGGGTGGCAGGGGGGAGGTAGGGGGCTGGGGGGGGTTGGGAGATTGTGGCCTCAGGCGTGGGAACGCCCCTCAGGTTGATGCTCCTGCTTCAAGGTCAGGGCTTAGTCCCCAGCTATGTCAGAACCAGCACAGTGTTTGGGGCCTTCATGCCCTACCTCCCAGGGTGTGGCCCAAGCTCCCAAAATGGCAGACAAGTACGTGGCTGAGCCTGCACCACCGGCGGCCATCCTAGATTCTGACAAGAGGTCTCCGGCAGACCCCTCATCCTCAGAATGGGCAGCTCAGGGCGGTTTCCAGTCTTCTTCCTTCAGGGTGCGGCTCCAGGGCTCAGGGTTTTGGCGGGTGCAACCTGTAGGGTTATTTATATGCCCCTGGGTGTTTGCACCAAGGCCTCCTTCTTTGGGCACCCTCGCAGTTCATCTGGGGGTTTCGGTACCACCCCTAGTGCTTGCCCCAGTCCGTCCCCTCCTCCTCTTCTGACTTGCTCCGGTGCCTGCTCTGCCACCACCTCCACCTTTGCTGCAGACACCTGTTGTCCTGACGCAGCCGTCTGCGGGCACGAACCACGATGGGATTCCTCCGGCTCTGCTGCAGCAGTACCAGGACACCCCTCTGCTTTATACTAACGGGGTGGGCGGACGATTACGATGCACAGGAAGAGGACCCTTCCATGCCAGTTCAAGCGTTTCATGACCGGGCCTAGCAGAGTTTTTGGGCGTGCCTCATCCTGAACAGGCCCCCTGTTCAAGACCCAGAGGCTCTGGCAGAGGTCTTGGCCTTGCGCGCTACTGGCTGCGCTCGGGCATTGCTCTGCAAACAGACGTCCTCTCATTGGCCAGGAAGGTGTGGCAAAAGCCTCGGGCCAGCACTGCAATAGAACCAGTTTAAGAGGTTGCCACATGCGCATGAATTGGAGCACATGTCAAATGGGATAAATGTCTTGAATTTTAGGGTATTGTGAGAAACCTGACTGTGTCTCACCCGCTAGTCCCTGGCGATCTGCCATCCAGGTGGCCAGGACATGGCCATCGCTTTTGGATCCAGTTCCTGGGGGTGGAAACACCAGTTTGACGCTGGGTCGAGAAAGAGACCAACTAGAGACGCAGCCTAATTTTCTACACACACACACACGCACGCACGCACGCGCACACGCACGCGCACACGCACACGCACACGCACACGCACACGCACACGCACACGCACACACACCAGCAAGGCAGGACTACTGTTTGAATAGTGAACAGTCTAATCTTTTCTGGACTGATTATGGTGGTGGGACCTTTCAAAACCGACATCCTTTTGGAAATGGAGTCAGCTGTGGAAGCAGTGCTATGGACTGTTGGATGCAGGCAGACCTCTTTCGATCAGCGGCGTGGCAAGCGGAACGCTCGAGACCCGTTCAAGGATGCAGAGTATTTGCAGCGGGAAGCAAAGCTGTAGGGCACTGGAAGCCGGTGGCAGACCGCAAGAGGGAGACCTGCGCGGCCGTGCAAAGCGGTTGCCAGAATCCCTTGCTGCAGTAGGAGCATCACTGGGTGAGCGGAGTAACTGGGAGGCGCTGGGAGAAGAAGCGAGGTTCCAGATGGGAAGGAGAGAACTAGTGGCGGTGGAGGCCCTTGCAAAAGGGGCCATAAGCTCCGACTAGTGAGTGTACCAAGAAGTGGGAACACTGGGCTATATGCAAAGCATGCAATGCCGATTGAAATGAAAGCAAATAAATGTACTTTTGAATGTCGAACGAAATGAAAGCAAAGCATAAATACTTTTGAATACCGGACAAAGTGAAAGCAAGTTTTAAGCACTCTTGAAGATTGAGCAGAGTTTAACAAAAGTTTGTGAATCTGTTTGCTATAAAGAACTACATTATATGAGAAAACGAGCATTGGCAATAGCCAAGGAAATTCAAGGAACTGTATGGCCTAAGGAAACCTGCATTGGCAAGAACCAGAAAAATGCAAAAAGGTGTAACAAATGCATAGTGGCCAAACAAGCCACGGTACAGTGTTAGGAGAATGAGAGACAGGTGAATAAATCTGTCAGTACTGTCAAGTTAAAGCAATGGCATAGTGTTGATTGGCTGCTTTTAATATTTGCGTCCGATCCCCCAACCAGAGGTGGAAGCCAGCTGCTCTTTGCAAGGATTGCACTCTTAAGGGCCTGTCTGCGGCTCTCATCACATCTTCATTTCTCCACGCCTGCCGGGGAAGGGCAGGAGAACCCACCCCCCCGGCCCACAGCCAGACCTTCGTCCTGCAACTGGATCCGTGAACGGATCAGCGCGGAGCAAAAAATATCACGCCGGCTTCATTTGCACTTTTATCTTCAAGTAAGCTTTGCCCTATTTAAAAAAGCTTTACTGTATCATTCTACAGATATTGCCTTGCAATGTTTCTCGCCCATTGTGTTGCTGCCATAACGACCCGTCCAAAATGGCCGCTTCATTTGTTCAATGCGCATTGGAGGCTGGTGCTCCTCCCTCCATGTGCACCTGATTGGCTGCTTTCAGTATTTGCGTCAGATTTCCCCTGACCGGAGGTGGAAGCCGGCCGCTCTTCGCAAGGGTCATGCTCTTAAGGGCCTGTCTGCGGCTGTCCGCGGTTGGCCGTGCAGTGGCCGTGTCGCCCCACCTACTCATCACCCATCCACACCCAGCAACGTAAGCTCATAGACCCTTCCTAATGTCATGTCACATTTCTCTCATTTTGAAATATCCACTTGCCGAATCTCCGACTAATAATCAGTCAGTAGAAGAAACCGACGTCCGTCCATGATCTGCTAACGCGCAGTATCGTATAACATTGACCTTGCACAAAGTTATATCCCATATACATTTGCACGATTGTTGGTTTTTCACATTTAACCTACAAGGACATAGATTTTTTATGTCTTGCTAGACCTTTGCGCCTCCCTTAGAGTCCTGACTGTCCAGCCCTCCAACACACCATAGGCACGGTACGCAAACCCAACTAGTGATCATATGAGCGTGCTCGGTTTAGGATTTCGCCATTCAATAGGTGCTATCCAGATTATGTGGCTATGAACTGTTAGTCATTATAATATGCAAAAAGAGACCTTTATGAATGATTGTCAGCTGGAACTCACCACAATAGCGTTACTATACTGCTAAACTCTATTTGTGTCGACTGCTTTGCACCTTGTACAATGTCTAGTATCACCATTGCATTTGAGCAAAACACTAAATTTTAGCAACCACCCTAAGGTCATACCCTCGTCATTACAGGTGTATGCGCTTATACTCTGGTGTGTTATCACCTATTACATTGTTGTGCTACTACACTATTGTGCCACTACACTGTAGCCATTAGCAGCACTTTAATTCGAGTCATGGCAGGCTGGTTAACACACATTGTTTCCCTATTACATTGTATCCAATTACCTTCTATGTACAGGAAACCCCTTCTTGACCTACCAGAATGGTCTCTCTAGATTAGGGTGCCCCTGCACCACCCTATCCCCCGCCCCACCCCATTCTTACCCCCATAGCACCTTTCCCACCATTACAGGACCAGACCAACACCCCCGTTGCCCCCCAAGAACAATACAAGACAGAACCAATAGCCACCCCACTCAGGCCACAATGTCTTCTTGATCTAAAGACCGTTGCTGAGCGGATCGCATTTCCTCCACAAGGTTCTACCTGACTCGCTCGACTCAGATCACGCATGCACACGTTCCACCTAAAGTCAGACCACATTGACCCCTATACAGGACAGTACTAGAACCCACCGCCTCAGGTCACGGACCGAAAGCAGCTCCTCCAACAATACTCTTGCCACAACCACCCCTCTCCGCACTCAAGTGTTCCCAGTGCGTTGGTTCCCAAAAAAAAAAGAAAAAAAAAGAAGCAGAAGGTAAGTGGGGTTGGGAGGGTGGAAGGGAGGGAGGGGAAGAAAAAAAACCTACCTGCATCCCCGCTGGTGGACGATGGAAGCCTCCAGCCGTGTGGAGGTGCGGGGCGGGGATGGCTCGCTCCGAGACTCCACATTGGCTGAGGGGCTGCCACGCCCCCGCCGAGGACAAGGCGGCTGGAATCCCAGCCGAGAATCGAAGGATTCTCGGCCTGGTAATGACCCGGCGGGAGCCAATCAGAATGCTTGTTGCATTCTGATTGTCTCTCGCCGGGTACTAATAGGGATTATAATGAAGAAAGTAGAAAATATACTTTTCATTTATTGGCTCATGGTACGTCTTCGCCTATTGATTTTGTCCTTGTTAGTAGGAGTTTGTGTGGGGACATTGGTAATGCTTCAATTAGGGAGGTTGTAATTTCGGATCATGCGCCAATAATGACATTGGAAGTGGAGGTTTGAGGCCTAGAAGGCAATGGTGTTTGAATACATAGTTTCTTCTGGACTGTGAGTTTGTGAAACACTTGGAAACAGAAATATCACTGTTTTTGCAGGATAATTTGCGATCAGTGAACTCTTTAACAACGGTCTGGGATGCATTGAAGGCAACATTGCGAGGTAAAATTATAGATTTTGTGTCTTATCGTAAAAGTCACCGGGAAAAGGTTGTCGTTGAACTAGAGGATGTTTATAAAGAATGTGTGGTGCATTATTGTTGCTGTCATAGTGATGAGAACATGTTAGCCATGACTCGAGCAAAACGTGCCTTGGAGTGTGAGCTCCACCATAAGGCAGAAATGCAAATATTCTATTCAAGGCAAGCTTTCTGGGAGAGGGGAGAAAAATCTGGGGCTTTGTTAGCAATCCGTATACGGTGGAGAAAGAATGATTAACAGGTGCTTCTTATCATGGATGAAAGAGGAATGAAGAAGAGAAAGAATGTGGACATTTGTGAGGTATTTAATCAATATTATGCCGCATTGTATAAGGATGATGTAACAGTCTCTGAAACGGAAATTGATGATTTCTTGAGTAGAGTGGATATGCCGGGGTTTACCAAGCAAGTAAGATTAGGCCTGGATGCGTCTTTAACAATAGAGGAAGTTCAAGATTCCATCAATACTTTGGCAAATGGTAAATGTCCTGGCCTCAATGGTTTTCCCATAGTTTTATAAGGCCTTTAGTCTGTTTTTATCACCTTTTCATGTAAAGTTGTATACAGAAATGCTGGATAATGAAGCAATTGCTGAATCAATGCAGACAGCATTAATAATGGTCATACCAAAGCCTGGGAAAAACCCATCGCTATGTGGGAACCATCGGCCTATATCACTCTTGAATGTGGATGTTAAAATGTTGGTGAAAACTTTTGCAAGAAGATTAAATGGTTTACTCCCAAGGCTTGTTCATAGGAACCAAACAGGTTTTGTGAGTGGAAGGAATAGTAGTGATAATTTACGCGAGCTGATTGATGTTATTTATCGCAAGACATTCAGCTGATGCACATGCAGCAATTAGTATAGATGCAGATAAGCGTTTGATCAGGTGAGTTGGTTTTTCTTATGTCAGGTTCTGCTTGAAATCAATTGTGGACCACTTTTCATTAGGCTGTTCAGAACCCTATGTGGAGGTGCTAAAGTGATTGTAACTGTTAATGGTAGTCGGTCTCAACTGTTTGATTTATTTATTTGACCCCTCGCCATTATGCTTAGAAATAACCCTAATATAATGGGTATTCCTTTTGGAGAATATGTATCGAAAGTCCTTTTATATGAATCTGATCTCCTAGTCCTGATCTCAAACCCTGAACCGTCTTACCATGAGCTCCTATTGACGTTGCAGGAATTTGGTAGATTTTCTAATTACAAAGTTAATGTTACCAAAACTTTGATTTATCCAATTTCTGCGGCTTGTCACATGGGGTTGTTTGATGTTGGTCGGGAGATGTGGGCTGATTCAGGTCTTAAATATCTGGGAATTCATGTAAATAGGGAATATTCACTTGAAGATTACAGAAATATATGAGTTTTGTTGCAAATTAGAGAAGTTGAAACTGACTCTATGGGGTAAAGTTAGTGTAGTTAAAATGTCACTTCTTACGAAATTCTTTTGTTTTTAGCATGCTCCCCCTGCCACTTTCAAATAGTGTGTTAATGGGTATTAATAAGTCTATGAGCAGGTTTCTGTGGGGTGAAGGAAACAAGGCGCGAATTCCGAAAGATATTCTTCATAAACCAGTTCATCTGGGGGGGTTTGGCTTTCCTGATATAATGCGTTATCATTCGGCTTTTACTTTGCGTGCACTGCGTCATTGGATGGCGAATGTAGAGATTAGTAGCGCGGATTGGGTTAGAATTGAAAAGGAATCTGTCTCTCCCACACCACTAGACATGCTTTTGTTCATGGATAAAAGATTACCGGTTAATACCACTCCACCTTTAATAAAACATGTTGTGAAGGAATGGCATAAAGGTAATGAGATCCGGGGTGAAAGGTTTTTGTGTGAAGATTCATGTCTATGGAAAAACCAGGCTGTGAAGCAGAATAATAAGGTCTTATCGTGGGTCTCATGGCAAAATGCAGGTATTTGGAGAATTGGGCAGGTCTTTGACGGTCAGAATATGGTTGACATTGTGTTTCTACGCTTTAAATATAAGCTCAAAGCAACTGAG
Organism: Ambystoma mexicanum; assembly: GCF_040938575.1. NCBI lineage: Eukaryota > Metazoa > Chordata > Amphibia > Caudata > Ambystomatidae > Ambystoma > Ambystoma mexicanum. Next base: position 387,284,348 of record NC_090922.1, read on the forward strand.
ATTTGTCGTTATAATGCTTTGCAGGAGCTTTTTGGTGTATTGTTTTCGCTGTTGAATGCTGCAGTGCATGCACCGCCGGCGATTTTCCTTCTTTCCAAGTCTGTCTACCTTGTATAAGCTAATTACACCTTCTGCGTCCCGGGTGGCTCCGCAATGTGGTAGGGTAAATTGGGACTCTGATTTGAATAATTCATTGTCAGATATTGAATGGAATCTTGTGTGTGGGGGTGTTAAGTATAAGGTGGATTTGGATTTGAGGTATACACAACAAAGAATGAATCACTATCTATACTGGTCACCATGGAGAATGAAATATTGCAAGTTGAATGCTGTAGATGTTGGAACTGTAATACATGTTGTGGTTATGTGGAAAATACAGATACTTTGGGATAGTATTTTTCAGAGGATGGAATTAGTTTTGGGTTTACCTATACCTAGACACCCTCTCCTTGGTGTGCTAGGTCTGATTCCATTGAGTATTGGGGCTGTCTAACAGCAAATGTTCTGGTTATATAGAGCCCTTCTAGCTAAAAAGCACATTTGAAAATTTTGGAAAAGTGATGCTTCTCCAAATACTCAGAATTGGTTGCAAGGTTTGTCCCTGCCATCCAGGAGAGAGAGGGTGTCCTTTAAAGCAAAGGAGCAACTCAACAAATATGAGAGGATTTGGGGGGCATTTAATGATCTCTATGCTTAGTTGTCTGTTGTAGTCTAGGAGAGGTTTAACAATTTATTTTTATTTTTACATTTTTTTTCTCCCATTTTAAGTTCTATCCTTGATTATTATTTATGGATAAAGTTAATGATGTAATTACATAAGTATTCCTTGAACGTTGTTTTATTGTATTATATTTTGTTGTCAATGTGAAATATTAAATGTATAAATAAAAAATAAAAATAGTGATTTATAGATCGTCTAACTCCCACCCTGAGATAGACATACCTTTTGTTACTAGCCCCATTTATCAAACTCAAAACCAAATGTATTATTCTTGGGGTTTTTAATCTTGGCTTCAATGACAGCCAAGATCAAAAAGCTGAAGCCCTCCACAATGCTCTTAAAGATATGCTCTTCACACAACTTGTGATCGCACCCACCCATATTAAAGGGAGGACACTGGACTGGATACTCTCACTTAATACAGTCCTAGCTATTTAGTCAGTCACTCCATTAACCTGGACAGATCATCTTAGTGTGAACTTCTTCCTTACATGCAATGAACCATGCCCACCTAAGACCAAGTCTATGGACTCTTACGAAACAAGGAATATTCGCAATCTCTCTACATGAAAGCTAAACCCTATCTTAAGCAACACTCTTACAGATAACTTGATCACTATCGATAATCCCTGCCTCCTTGCAGACATCTACCACAACTGCCATACCACCACAATAGACTCACTAGCACCTTGCATCATCAAAACTAGATGTGCCGACAAAAAAAACTCTTTTTGGTTCAATGACGAACTAGTTTCACTAAGGCAAACCAAACGTTCACTTGAACACATCCATACAAGATCTCGTTCGTACCTTAGAGTCCGCCAATGCTTTCAGTACCACAAACAAAATTTACAAAGCAGCTATCATTGCCCACAAAGCAGACACCTTTAATATCCGTATTAGTAATGCCTCCTTGGACTCTAAAGAACTGTTCTCCATCTTCAGAGAGTTGGAAAACCCCATCCCAACATCCACCCAAGCTAATACTAGTAAAGAATGGTGCACAACCATCCAAGACACTCTTAACTTCCAAAATTGATTTACTACAAAAGAAAGTAATCACCAACAGAAAATGACTAGCTGAAAAACATACCTGTCCCAACACCCCTACTATTTCTAAAGCTTGCAAGCTTCCATTATTCCATTTCAAATCATGTTCTCGAGAATTAGTGGACAACACAATTGCCAAGCTGAAGGCCTCCGACTGTAAAGGGGATTCCTAGCCCATCTAGTTAAAGCATATGCCTCTACCCTCACCCCTATCACCAACTTCGTAAATGCCTCCTTTAACACTAATTTGGTCCCAGCCAGTATCAAGCCTGGGTCACACCGCTTCTAAAAAAAAATAACCTGGACCCACTTGTGCCCACCAACTACCGGCCAATAACTACGGTCCCATTCCTTCTCAAAATCATAGACACAATAGCATACACTCAAATACAAACACACCTTGAACAGTGCCAACTCCTAGGAGCCAGACAATCCGGATTCAGGCCTAACCATAGCACGGAAACTGCACTCATCAATTTGAAAATACAGATGATGCCATCAGAGACTCAGGGAAACTTTGCATACTGCTGCTGCTGGACCTATCAGCAGCGTTTGACCTTGCAGATCCTCATCCCCATCTCTGGGAACTATGACCAGGACACATTGATCATAAACAAAGTCTATGCCATTATCCAAAATTGGATGGCCCTGAATAGCCTCTGCCTTAATGATGAGAAGACAGAGATTCTCACTGTGGGCTCCCAAACCAAACAAGGTACCCTTCATCCTGATTACACAGCTATCAACATTGATGGCACGATGATTCCAGTACTTAAGCAAGTCAAAACTCTTGGTGTATACCTAGATGCCAACCTTTCCATGTGCAAACATATTTCGGCACTTGCGTCCTCTACAGCATACACATTGAAATTAATCTCATTAAGCCGTCAATTCCTCACACCAACCAATTATATTACTTTGGCCAGAGCCTTGAATTTAACTAAATTGGACTACTGTAATGCTCTATAACTAGGAACGTCCAACACCAATCTCAGTAAGCTACAACTAATGCAGAACAAAGCATTAAGTGCAGCATTGGGTATAAAAAATTCTGACCACATATCCAATATCAGGAGGGAGACTCACCGGCTTCCTATCAAAGCCAGAATCATTTTCAAAATCTTATGCATCACACACAAATGTCTCACTAATAAAGACCCCATTTATCTGAACAACACCACAAAAAGAAAAACATCCAGCAGGACCTTCGGATCTAATAATTACGCACTCTTGGAAATACCGTGCAATACATACACCAGAGCAGGAGGTAGCAGCTTCCAAGTTCTTGCCCCCACTCACTGGAATTCCCTCCCTCTCAATATCAAACAGCAGGAGGAATCCCTCTCAGGATTTAAAAAAAAACTCTAAAAACGTGGTTATTTAACCAATACTAGCAATCTCTAGACAACCTCATCAGATATCACAAGTCCTCCTGTGTGAAATAGATCACTCACCCGGGGGGCGGTTCGACCGGAACACTGTAAATATAACTGAATGCCTTGGGTACTCCCATATGTATAATTAAATTGTCTCTTTTTGTAACCGCATTTTACCTGCTATATGTACAAGATTTTTGTCGAAGATTTTTACTAAAGCTGTCTGTTACCTCCCCGTGATACCTCAGGGTCTGGGCATGTAACAAATGTAATAAATAAATAAAGCAGCCAAGACGGGCCATCGGTTGCGTGGCCTGCAATGGGTGGACGGTGTGGTCCGACAACTGCACCTAGACCGAGTTTACACCTATATGGAAAAGCCACTGAAAGCACCCAAAAAGAAGCTTGTGTTTTACACCAACCTCTTATGTTTTTAAGTTTGTTTAAATTTATTTTTTATAAGTTGCCATAATTCACATATTACATGGTAAATCAAAACTTCAACAGGGTCCCACATCCCACAAGTCCTTATCTTTTGGCCTATTAGCTCAGTTCCCTGAAACATCTCCTGCATCTGCCTTCTTACCCTAGCCCAACGTGATAGTAGCACCGGGCAGCTCCACCAGATGTGCCTCCAGTCCTCCAGCACCTTACACCTCCTCCAACGATGATATGGAGCCAAAGGAAACATTATGTGAATTATTTTGGGTGTGTAATGCCATTTAAGAAGCACTTTAAACAACATCTCCCTCACCTGAAATGAGCGGGTTATTTTTGGGATTACTTGCCACACATACGCCCACTATCTTCTTGGAATGGTCTCCCCCAAAGTCCCTTCCCGTTTTTTCATATATTTCCATTGAATTAATTCTTCCTGATCGTTCAAGTACCTATAGAGGTTTGACACCAAACTTCTCAAGCCCGTATGAGTCGTTATATATCCTTCAAATGGGATCAACTGTCATCCCCTGATGACACTTCTGTATAGCTTGAGCGATGGTTGGAAACCAGTACCTAGATTGTACGGCCAGCTGGTTGACAGACCCAACCCCTGCGGTATAGTGTTGAAGGCGAGGTGGGAGGAGGACCTGGGTACTGAGTTTGCGGAGAAAGAGTGGGAAAGAGCATTAGCGATCCCTCAAGAGATGTCCAGGAACTCCAGATTCCGACTACTACAACTGAACGTCTTGTACCGCACCTACATGACTCCGCTTAGGATGGCTGGGTTCAACAAACAAGCACAGCCCCGATATCCTTGGTGTGGTTCAGAGGTGGCGGGAATGATGCACATGTTCTGGGGATGCGCAAAGGTACAAAGCTTCTGGGCCAAAATAGAGCACGCTTGTAGGAGGATTGGTATAGTACGGTATGATTGGTCCCCAAAGAACGCCTCTTAAGAACATACCTGGGAATAGCAAAACTTAAGCACATAATGATTTCATGGACACGGCTTTAAGACTAGCCAAAAGAGCCATAGCAATGGCGTGGAAGCGCACTGTGGACCGCAGTATAAAATGTGGTTTAAAGAACTGGAACACTGACAGAGGCTGAGACCAGAGCATGAGGTACGGGAGTCTCCAGATCAGAGGAGGAAGTAAGTGTAATGTTTGAGGCATGGAAGATATTGGTCTGGGACATGTTATATCCCTCAGACAAGCCCCCTTGAAGGTGTAGCCTCACCTGATATGATGATACCGACTAGGTTCTTGAGTACTAAGGATGACTGGTCACTTAGCTGTCGCGCTATGCAGAATTGCCCATCCCGATCACCCCCCACCCCCATCAAACTGAGTTTATTCAAATTAATGGATACTTGTGTGAAGACAATTAATGTTGGTTATTGTTTGGTTTGTTTTTCTGCTGTTGAACTTGAGTCAAGCAGCGTAATAACCGCAAAATGTAAGCTAATGATCTATTGTGATTTTGAGAAATGCCAATAAAAACATTTTAAAATAAAAAAAATGGGGTCAACTGTCTTGTAGCTGCCTCCATGACAGTTGGGGTAGTTAACCAATGTTTCAGCTGGTTATATTTGAAACAATTCCTCTGTTAGCCCCATGTCCTGCATGCATTCCTAAAAGGTCCTTAGGGCCTGCCGCTGATGCATATCCCGTATTTTCTGGCATCCCGCCCAGTCCATGCTTTGAAAGCCCCTTTTTCCTGTAAGAAGATTCAATTAAATACTACAGCTAAGTCAATGCCTAGTCTGGGGTACGGAATGGAAACCCTTATTGATATATCTTTATGTCCAGTTCATAAGTCCTGGATGACTACCCCTATATAACACCCCTCTCTTAGAATCCCCCTGACCCCACTGAGCCAAGAAGTAGTTCTGTTTTGCAAGTTTAAAAGATTTATTTGAGAAAAATTAAACAAAATATATATAACACTTTTATGATAAATTAATAATTAATATCATACTTAAGAACATGAGCAGTGATCAACAATGAATAATGTCCTACTAGTAAACTGATTTGGTTACTCAGGAGTAGTATAAAGGATGAGGTAGCACACTTAGGAATAGGAACAGAAGAATAAGGTGGTAGAGAATGCTTTATATAAGTTCAGATGGATGCAATGTTGAATGAAAATGCAGTACAGAAAATACTCAATATGATTTCAACAAAACAATGTAATCACTTTTCTCTGGCAATTCACTCCCCCCCTTTATACAATGCAAGGAAATGGAAGGAAAGCGCACAGTTCTCAGAAATGCAATCAAATGTAATTCAGTTCACCCCAGCAAGCTTAGAGAAAACAGGTATGAGTTTGAAATACAGGCCCCAAATGCTTTTATATGTGCTGGCAATGAAGTGAGGAATATGCTGAAAATGGTTTTAATTCCCTTTAGGAGGTTCCGGGTGAGTGAAAGATACTTGGGATGATCTCAGGCTCCCTTTAACAATGCTCGAGGAGTAACTAGCAGGTTAAACGAATTTTTGGCAAGGGAAAGCAAGGAAGCTGCTGTTTTCACACGTGGCTGGATTTTTAACCAAATCGGGAATCGCTGCAAAATTCGCGAATGCGTGAATCGCGATTACGGCAAAAGTATAAGGAGTAGCAAGTTGGTTCTAGGTTCGTTGAAAAGCTAAGATTGTAAGCTTTCAGAGCCCAAACGGTTCCAAAGATATGAACGATTTTGTAAAGGTCGTTTTTCGAATTTAAAGTAACTCAAATTGACAGGTGACAGCTTTTAAAAATGACAGGTGACAGCTATGCGGCTGCAGAATTGACAAGTGACAGTTAGGCGGCAGTTCTACTTAGATTAAATAGATTGAATTATATCACTGGAAACTAAGAGATTTGGTTTCACACGGTCATAGCTGTACTCACAATGTATTTGGAAGGTCTAGGTCTCACGGATCGGGTCAAGATGGCTTCGGTTCTGGTTTCGCCCCGGACGGTCTCTGCGCACAGCGTCTCGTCTCTGCTCTGCTGGTCTGACACTGCTCCTGGCCCGGCTCCTGGATCTCTGGGTACAGCGTCTGTGCACAGCTCCTGGATCTTTCTGCACAGCTTTCTCTGGGCACAGCGCTGATCTGCACGGCTCCTGGATGCTGCTACCGCTGTTAGGTTTGCTGGATGCTGAGGCCTGCTGAGAAGAGTTCTCAGTTTGTGGGTTTAGGCCCTTGCTTTGAGTTCTGAATGAAGTTCTTTGGAGTTTTAAAATCTAAGTGTTGGATCTGGTATCTTCTGGATGTTTTGTGGTCTGGCAGAGCGCGTTGCAGCAACTGGATTTGAATCTCCTCTCTAGCTTCCAGTGGCTCTTTTTATGTCTTTTGAAAGTGGGTGTGTGTGCAGCATCACTAAGCCGGCCCCTCTCTCAACTGGTCATTGGTCAAGCTTTCCGCACTGCTTGGATTGGGGGAAGGAAATGTGTGTCATAGTGATGTCATTTAATGGCCTGCAGAAAGGACACTCCCCTGTCAAATTACACACAAATCTATATTTGACCTAAAGACATATTTGCACAGATACACATTTGTTTAAAATTACATGCACCCATCACATATCACATGAGGTATACTCTGTTCAAACTCTGCTCTTCCTGGGGGCTTGCATCCAGAAATGGCAACATTTTGTGCTTTTTAGTGGGTTTTGCAACATCAGATTTTTCTCCAGATTTATACACATATACACCCCCCTCCCACACATATCTCAGTAACTTTCCAGGTCGCTAGCTTAAATGCAATGTCTACAATATCAATAAATAGTGGGGTTTTGCCTCAGGACATGGCACAGTTTCCCAACGCGTCTTAAAACGTGCACAGAAAAATCACAAGAATTATGGTATCATTTAAATAATGTTGACAAGTCCGCACTGTGAGTTATACATCTTTCTTAGAATCATATTCTGGCCAACAGGGGTGTGTCTTTTCAGGTCACATGGTGTAGAAACCAGTTTACCCAGTTTCTGCCAAGCTCAGAGACCCTGCCCCTCCCAGCTTCTGCCAAGAGGAAGCTATTTTACGCCCCCTCTCCCCCCCAATAAACCATCTGCCTGGGCCCAGGACAGGCCTTTGTTCAACTCCCTGTAGCTGCTCCACCCCTAATCTAATCAGAGAGGTGACAACTCCTTTTGGCAAGGTGAAGAGTGGCTGAGCAGTTTTTAACTCCTGTGGGGGTAGGTGTCAGGCAGAATTCAGTTTCATTAAGCCAGGTTTCAGCTAAATGTCACTTTTTGTCCCCCAGCTTAAGTCTATTACGATTTTTACATACACATTAAATAATTACTTCCTTCAAGCCATTTCAGAGTATAGTTTTACATTGTATCCACCTCTTAGCAAGTCTTTCCTTGGTGTGGTTTTGTTTCATTTGTTCAGTTTTACACAAAAGTCTGGTGGTTTTAAAACGCCGGCTTTCTGATAGTGGTGAGTACTGGTAATGCAACCATTTTTGAGATTTAAGAAAATTAATTCCCCACAGTTCTAGGTTGCTTTTGGCAATCAGCATTGCCATTCCCAATGGTATCAGGCTACTGTGTGGGTAGCCCAATGGTGGTTTTAGGCAGTGCCCTCCTGTGCTCACAACCTAGGCAAAAATGGGTGGCAGCCTATTCTTCATGCATTTCCCTGTGCATTTTCTGGGAAGTTCTGGCCATCATGATGTTTTCCATGCCAGTACTGCACAGTTTTCCTATTCTGGCGTACATGTGGGCTTTTTGGCCATCTTGGATTTTCTAAGCCCACAGCACCAAATGTTGCAGCATGATAGCTCAAACGTGGGTCAGGACACCCAACAAAGCCCTCCCCACGCGACTGCACTTTGAATTTGAGTCGATGGGGAGTCGGGTGCACAGAAGGTTATGACCCACGCACTGGTATGTCCGCATAATCTTCTTCCAATTCTGCAAATGGCACAGTTCAGCATCTTTTCCTCCATCCGGTACTGATCGATCGGTTCTCCTCGCCGATCCTGATGGGAATATTGGGCGGTACCCCGGGCCCCTTGGGTCTCTGCTCCCGGTCTCCGGATCGTCCTCCCTGGCCAGTCTCCAGGTTTTCTTTCTCTTAGGACGACAAAGGAAAAGCGGCAATACCTATTCATGGACATTTCTCCCCCACCATTGATATAGTGGGGTAGCATATCTATTTTAGAACTCAACAGATATGAACATGCACATTTTTTTAAATTAAGCGACAGGAACACATAAACTTGAGAAACACAGAATTTGATAGGTTATATGTAGGATATTTTAGGGTTGGAATTGAATTACTCTGGAGCGGTACCCTCTGGGATTACAGAGGACTCCTCCAGTTGCTGCAAAGTGTGCCTGGGATGGCAACACTTCAACTGGTTTATGTGGACCCACTTGTCTTCCCCCTCTGCCAAACCGCCTTTGGGGATGCGGATCTTGCAGGCCACAGGGGAGATCTTGTCTACAATCTCAAAGGGTCCCTTACATGTAGGCAAACATTTTCGCTGTTTCGCCTGGTTTCTTTGGAAGTTGTATAAATAGACCCGGTCCCCCACCTGATATTCCTTCCTGGAAGTTTTCAGGTCATAGTGGGTCTTCATGCTATCAGCTGATCTTTCTAGATTCCGCTGATCATAAGCAAAAGCATGTTGAAGGTGTTTCCTTAAATTCCCCACATACTCGTGAGTTGTGGAGGCATTTATTAGTGTCTGCTCTTGGGTCCTGTAGAGCAAATGCTGCGGAAGCACCATCTTGCGTCCAGTCATCAACTCGAATGGTGACATTTTGGTTGCAGATGACGGGGTAGATCTGGTGGCCATTAGGACCAGAGGTAATCCGATATCCCAACTTGGCCCAGAATCTGCCACACACTTTTTTAATATGATCACAATTGTCCGGTTGTAACGTTCTACTGCTCCCGAAGAAGCTGGCCTGTAAGCAATGTGTAGCTTTCTCTTGACCCCCAGTATCTCCCACATCTTTGTCATCACTTCACTGGTGAAGTGGCTACCTCTGTCTAGCTCAATCCTTTGAGGTAGACCAAAACGGGAAAAGATGTGGTTAATCATCAAGGCAGCTGCCGTTTCTGCCTTGCAGTTTGGGGCTGGGAGACATTCCACCCACTTGGTAAACAAGCATGTCACAGTCAACATGTACTTATTCCCCCTAGCGGAGCGAATCACAGGGCCTACAAAGTCGATTTGTAAATCTGACCATGGGAGTGTCATTCCCCTCTTTTGGAGAGGCGCCCGGTGTGTGAGGGATGTTGGCTGAAATTGTGCACACACAAGACAACCCTTCAAATATTGGTTGAGGTCCTGGCCCATGTGTGGCCAGTAGGCAACCTCTCTTAAGATCTCAAGTGTTGTATGAAACCCCCTATGACCGGCGGTAGCCGCATCATGGGCGTGACTTAACATCAGGCTTCGGAAGGAGGTAGGAACCACCCACTGATCATCGCCAGCTTGGGATTTCCTTACCAACAAACCGTCTTGGATCCGGAACATTTTTGGACATTTCATCAACACTCTAAGGTCCTCTTTCCCGTTGTAATCGGTATCCGTCAGGGGAAAGTTCTCGGGGTCCTCAATGTGTTGGTAAAATTTACCAATTATTGGATCCCCCTTCTGAGCGGTAATCAAATCAGCATCAGGGGTCTCCTTACTCCATTGTGCAATTGAAAGATCATTGTGAGCATTTGTATGGGACCTAGTGATAGCAGTGACCTGGATTTCCCCCAACAGGGACTCAATCTCAATTAGATCCCCTTGGATGGCCCCGGTTTTGGCCAGCTCATCAGCTAAGTCATTTCCAGTTGTGTCTGGTCCCTCTACTTTGAAATGACCCTTGATCTTTTTCCAATAGATGGTCATCTCATTCAAGGTGACCAGATCATCAATTTTTTTGGATCAACTACCCATGTTTCAAGGGTTTGTTGTTAGCACATAACATGCCTCTGGTTTTCCAATTAACCAGGTGCTCCACGAACCCGTTCCGTACATAATCAGAATCTGTGATTATGACCAGTTTGTGGAGTTGATGTTGGACAGCAGTGAGGATGGCTTGATGCACAGCCATCAATTCTGCCACCTGACTACTTCGGGGACTCATTTTGTATCCAGCGGAGGGTTCTGGGGACTCATTCACCCATGCATTCCCTACGCCGGCCACCAGTTCTTTCTCCCCGTTGTTGTCAACATGGTAAGAGCATCCATCCACATAGACAGTGGGCATTCCCTCACACTTGTCCTCTTCAAAGACTTTGTGTGGGGAATTAAGGTATGCCTCCATGTTGTCCTGGATTTTTAGACTTTCGTCCTCGAGACAGTATTCTCAGGCACAATCATGCAAGTCAGCCAGACCTTGCGCGAGGGGACTCTTCTTGTTTTGGCCATATCTGACCTCCACAGGAAAGCCTTGCATTGACAGAATCCAGGAAGTAATTCGGGAATTACTCACATTTCCGGCCCGGATTCTGTCACTTTGGAGATATTGCAGAGGCTGGTGTGGAGTCTCCACTATGATGTGTTCCCCATGGATGAACGGGTGGTAATTCTTCAATGCCCACACCGTTGCCAGGAGTGCCTTCTCACAATCGTTGAATTTTTCCTCCACAGAGGATAAAGTTTTGCTCGCGTAGGAGATTACTTTATTGACCTCATCATGCTTTTGGTATAATACTGCCGTCAAGCACGTATTAGAGAACCCTGTCTCCAGGAAGAACTCCTTGTTTCTGACGGGGTAAGCTAGGTAGGGCGCTTGTGAGAGGCTTCTTTTGAGTTGTCTTACTGCCTCGGATTGTTCTGGACCCCATTCCCACTTGACCCCCCCCTTCAGGAGATGAATCAGGGGTCTGGTGATCTCTGCGTAGCCCTCAATGAACTTTCTGCTGTAATTAGTCAGTCCAAGGAGGGTCCTTAGTTCCCGCAGAGTTGTGGGGTCTTTCAGTTTCTGAAGTGCTTCCACTTTCTTTTCCTGCAGACAGAGACCCTGAGGAGTAATATCATGCCCCAAGAAATTAACACGGGTTCTAAACCACTGTGCTTTCTGAAAGGAAAGTTTTGCTCCGGCGGCCCTCAACTGCATCAGAACATAACGGATCTCCGCTATGTGTTCCTCCACAGATGAACTTTTGATGAGGACATCATCTACATAAGCCAGGTTACCCCTTGCACCCAGGTCGGGCATGGCCTTGTGTAGGAAAATTTTGAATTCATTGCCGGAGTTGAGGTATCCGAAGGGAGTCCGGGTCCATGTGTACTGCTGGCCCCCAAAGGTAAAAGCCAGCTTGTATTGGTCCTCCCTACTGACAGGCACAGTCCAGTATCCATTGGTCAGGTCTATTGCAGTGAATACCCGTGACCCCTGGATCTGGGCCAGCCCTTGGTCAATGTAGGGCAGAGGCCATCGGGAAGTATGGACCCGTTTGTTGAGCTCCCTGAGGTCGGCGCAGAGTCTCCACTGGCCGTTTGGCTTCAATATTCCCAGCACCGGATTATTGAAGGTGCTGTGTATTGGACGAATTATTCCCCGGGACTCAAGGTTCTTAATTATTTCACTGAGGGACTCCATGGATGCGAGAGGCAAACGATATTGCTTCACAAACACTGGAGTCATTCCAGGGTCCGTGGGAATTGTTGTTGTGTGGATGTCGGTACGACCACAGTCATATGAGTCTACCGCAAAGAGATCTTGGAAATCCAAGAAAACTTGTTTCAACTTTTGCTTCTGTTCCAGAGTCACACAGGCATCAGCTAGGTTGACTCTCTCTTCCACCATCTGCCTGAAGCCTGGAAAGACTTCTGGTTTGGCTATGTCAGCGGCCTCCTCCAGCTGGGTGGAGAAGTCCCTGGTCAGAGTGCTGATTTGGACTGGAGGCCTCAGGTGGGAAAGGCAACCCTCATGGACCTGGAAAATCACCTCATCCCTCCTGAAGTCACAAGTCACATCTTCCTTACCATAAGGGCAGGAAGTGTACACCAGGAAGTTCCCCCCATGCCGGGTAAAAATCCTGTCTGGTGTTGTATTGTCATCACTGTCAAAACAGTCCTTGGGGATTGGTCCTAACAGTTCATTGCCTAAATCAATGGAAAAATGTCGGTCATCAACTGCCATTCCAATAATGGTGCCTGCGGCTAGAGTAATACTCTTTAAGTCGCTGTTATCCACCTCTATTGGAATGGTGTCATGTTCTATGGTGTTGGGTTTACCCCCAACCCTTGCTGTTGGAGAGAAGCATTTAGATGTATATAAGCATCAGGGTTTTGCAATTTTTGTCCTCTTTTAACTTTCACTTCCAGGGAGAATTGTCGGGTCCTTTCTGGGATGCTAACTTCCTCTTTGATCTGAATTGCAACTGCATAAGGTAGCTATTGAGCTGACCTAAATGCTTTTTCTGGATCATCAAAGCCCATGGGATTATCCGCTAATCGGGACCAAGCTTTGAAGTTTATTAGGTCCAAACTAATGGCAAAGCGATTGAGAATGTCACTGCCTAAGTAAAAGGCGACAGTGACGTCTCACACGACCCAACAATTATGGACTATGCTCTTGTTGCCAATGGAGATTTTGAGCATACACCTGCTTGGCAGGAGATGTTTGGAATTAGGTGCTTCCAGGTCCATTTCCCATTTGTCTATCAGTTTGAATGTGGGAATGGCTGGAGCTTTTGGGAGTTGGCGGAACATGGCTTCGCTGATGAAGCTCTTACCGTTGTTCACACACACTCGAGCGAGAACAGAGTCCTTCCCATCATTTAACTGGACAGGGCTGAACAACTGCTCTCCAATTTGCTGAATATCAGCCAGGCTCTGAGCTGATTTCACATCTTTCTGGACGATAGGAGTGGGAGTTTCTGATTGTGGATTAGTAGAATTTCAGGGTGTTTCCTTCCAGTGTGGAATACCACCTTAAACTGGAAGGAAGGTTGATTTTCAAAAATAGAGAGGATCCCCCATCACCAGTCTGTTGTCCTACTGCTATTACTGTCACGTCTGGAGTTTGGTTGTTCTGGAAGTGAAATTCTACTTCGTCAGATTTTTGTTCAACCATGTGGCAGGTGCCGTTTAAACTAACATGGTTGACACTCTGTTTTAATTTTATTGGTCGGCTAGTCTGGGTCCAGAGGACCTTGTTTACACAATCTATTAGGGGTGACAACCTTCTCAGGAGGTCATTCCCTAGTAAACAAGGGGTGCCCTCTGGAGTCACTACTATGACCGGGTGTTTCACCTTGTGTCGCCCAATTTTAATGTCCAAGTCTGGAGTCCCCTCGACAGGAATTTCCTTCCCGTCAAAGTTCTGCAGTTGTCCAGGAAGAGAGGCGAGAGGAATACGGTAATTCTCCCCCCTTCCTGCATTTAGTTCCTCAAAGGCCCTTTTGGACAGAAGGGTAGCTTGTGATCCAGTGCCAAAATTGTACCCTGCCCCTGTACTTGTACCGGGGCATAGTATCTTCCCTCCTTCTCCTCAACGGGGCACAGATAATGCACATTTTTGGACAACTGGTGGGCTAACTTTCTGGTTTTGGACATTGCTAGAGAAGAGATTTGGGCAGAATTCTGTGGAGAGTCTTGGGAATCTGAAAGAAAAAGTTGGCAACTGGAGATCAGAGCCATGGTGGGATCCCCTGGTTCCGGTTCCGGGCCGCCCCCCCCCCTTTTTGGAGGCAGTCACCAGGATGGGTTTGAACCAGAGGATTTTGGTATTGTCGGTTCTGGGATGAGATGATGGGCGGCGGTAGCTCAGTCTCCACATCTCCCCAGTCTGAATTGGCAACCCTTGGGACCCATTTTTCCTTGGGAGGAGTTCCCCCATCTCTGAAGGAGAAGATCCTTTTCCCAGGATCTTCTGAGGATCCCTCTCCCTCAAATGGGAAGACCTGTACCTCCTCCACAAAGTGGGTCTGTTTGGGTCCTTTGTTTCTCCTACCCCCCCTCTGCTCCTTGGGAGGCAGGCTTTCAGGGGTAGGAGATTTTGTTTCCGGTTCCTGGTTTTCCAGGGGCTGTTTACAAGTTGGGAAGGAAGCTTCCTCCAAGGCTTTACACCCCCCTTCCCCTTGTGCCTCCTCCCTGGGAACTGGTGGGTTATCGGGGTGCTGCCCCCGTCATTTTTCTGGAGCACCAGGTCCCGAGTTTGGGGCATTCTGCGGTGGCATGCTCATCTGAGGGTTCTGTTGAGCCCTCAGTATGTGACCCAGATCGCGTGCCATATTTTGGACCTGGCGCTCAAGTTGTGAAACCCGCTCAGGCTGATACGGGGCTCTATTTTCTCCCCTGGGCTGATCCCGGGAAGGGTAGCTATCCCTTCTCTGGTAGTACTCCTGGTTGGGAAGATTTTGGTACCCCTCCACCCTTGGCCTCCCCTCTCCCGGATTAGGTTGTCTGGGCTCAGGGAATTGGGGAAAGAAGGATGGATGATTTTGGGGCTGAAAATTGGGTGGATACCTGGGGAAAAAATTCTGCCCAGGATTTGGAGAATTTCTGCCCTCCTGGGGGAAGTTAGGAGGGAAGTTCCCCGGGTCAGGTGCTTGGCTGGATCCCCCCCTTGGGCTGGAGGAGTCCACACATAACCCAGGATTGGTCGGTTTCCCTTGTAGCGGGGACTTACATAGTCAGGGGAGCGGGGGACCCCATTTGTGGGACTACCTTCTCGACTCCCTGTCTGTGACTGGCCCGAGGGCCTTCTGGGCTGTGAATTATTTGGTTCAGGCAGGTTTTTAGGCCCCCCCATCTCCAAATCTAAAACGGGGGCAACCTTTACCTCTGCCACCTTGGCAGCAGCAGGGGTGCTGTTGGTTTTGGGGTTTTTCGGCGCGTTATTTTTATTTTCGATAGGCTTCTGCACCTCATAGATCCGGGTAGCCTGTTCAATGACCCAGTCTAAAGATCTTTTCTCATGAAAATCTCTCACGAGCTGGGTCATTATGTATTTGGGTAAGGCATGGAAAAACGTATTGATAAATTCTCTGCTATCCGTGCGCACCCTTCTGGTGGTCTGCGCAAAAGCACGTTTTAATTCTTTAACTCTTGTTCCCATACGGAATACTTGGCGTTCTTATGATGACGTTCTTATGATAAAGCGTGATAACACTCCTTGTTGCCTTTATTTGCTTCAATGGGTCCTTAAGCAAGGCCCTTTTTGCCTTATTGGCCTTTTTGGTTCGGGTAACCCTGGTCCATTCATCCACTGACTCAGAGGCACTGCTCCCAGAGGTTCCTGTCTGATCTTCCAGGTTTTCCCGCATTCTGCGAGCCTGGGAATGGCTGGCAGAATGTGGGGACCTGGTCTCCTGTGTCCTGCGCCGTTCAGAGGAGTCTTCAGATTCCTCCTTGCTGCCAGGATTTGATGGGTACCCCTCCCCCCACTGACCTAACTGGGCAGAAGTTTTCAGGATGCCCTTAATGGGCCTACTCTCCTGGGGTTCCCCTCTAAATTGCACTGTGCTTGGGTGCCCATACCCGGATGCCCGTCCCTCCATTCCTGGGTGGTACTGGATTATGAGCCCCATACTTTTAGCTGGATAGTAATCTGCCAACCCTGTGACCCTGGGCTCATGTGCGCGAGGGGACATGGGGTTGGCAGAGTCCAGGGACTGAGAGATATGAAGGCCTCTGGTACTAGGGCTCCTGAGGTTATGCTCAGGAGTCTCCCTCTCCCAGCGAACCTGGTCTCTATCCGCCCCTGCTCCCTGTTGCAATGCAAGAGCCTGCGCTTTCAGTTCCTCAGTTAAGGCCTTACTAGACTCTATCAGTCTCTCTTGCATCGCTACCTGTTGTTGGAGCCTATCATTGTGCTGTGTGCTGACAGAGAGCCTCATTTTCTCTCTGTGCCTCCTGATTGGTCCTGGAGTACTGGGCCAGTCTTTGCTGCAGGTGGGTTACCTCCTGAGTCCCTTCCCTACTGGCCTGCTCCTTTCGTGCCCGAGCCTCCTCCACCCTCCTGGTGTGCTCTAACAAGTTCTGGTGTTCTTTTTGGAGGTCACCCAGTCCCTGGAGGGCCAGGTGATTTTCTTCCATTTTCCTTTTTTAGTGGCAGACTTCCTGGCCTAAGGTATCCCTTTCCTGACCAAGAGCCTGCATTTGTGATGCCAGGTCGTCCCTCTGCCTTTGAAAGGCACCAGCTTTCTGGCGTTCTTCATCAAACTCTGCCTGGGTATCCAGGTCTTTCAGAATCAATTTATTGCTCTCCTCTTTTTCTCTGTCTAATTGGATTTGCAAGGTGGCTACCTGCTCTGTGCATGCCCTGTTGAAATTGATCTGTTGCTCCAGCTTTTTCTGGCACTGCAGTAAGGAATCCAAACTGTCTTGGTGCTCCTTCTGCAAAGCCAGAATTCTGGTATCCTGCTCAGCCTTTTCCTGTTGCAGGATATCCATATCCTTCTTTATTTTAATGATGTACTGTCTACTCTCATTTTCAGACTCCTGGCTTCTGTGCAGCCTCTGCTCAGAAGAGTCCAGATCAGATTGCCAGCAGTTGCCTACTCGCCAGATCTTGGCCTTCAGCACATTTGTCCTGCATGGCTCCCATATGTAAATATAAATATGCCGCTACCCTGGCAATCTTATTGTGTTCATCTTTGGCTTTAGGAGCCATATATAGTTCACTCAGGGCCACATGTAATGGACCTTGATCTCTCCATATGTCTGACCCTGTTTCAGTGACCTGTTGCGTGATGGCCTGCAACCAGATCGTTTGGTCCTGGTGAGTCCACTCACCTCTCACAAATAGCTTATGCAAGAGGTGCTCCCTCGCTATTTTCATGTCTACCAAGGTCGTCATTCTAGAGATTGATCTCTGTCCTGACTTTCAGAAATTAGTATTTTATTTTTGCAAAACAGACCTTTTCCTTAAAGTGTCCCTTTTGAGGAGTGCTTTACAGCGCAATGCAGCGTGGTGATCCGACTGGATGTATGTATCCCGTCAGTTAGCACACTGTATTAAGCTGCACAAGTGATAGATCTAACCCAGACGTCCCGGACGAGCCCCCAATTTGTAAGAAGATCCAATTAAATACTACAGCTAAGTCAATGCCTAGTCTGGGGTACGGAATGGAAACCCTTATTGATATATCTTTATGTCCAGTTCATAAGTCCTGGATGACTACCCCTATATAACACCCCTCTCTTAGAATTCCCTGACCCCACTGAGCCAAGAAGTAGTTCTGTTTTGCAAGTTTAAAAGGTTTATTTGAGAAAAATTAAACAAAATATATATATCACACTTTTATGATAAATTAATAATTAATATCATACTTAAGAACATGAGCAGTGATCAACAATGAATAATGTCCTACTAGTAAACTGATTTGGTTACTCAGGAGTAGTATAAAGGATGAGGTAGCACACTTGGGAATAGGAACAGAAGAATAAGGTGGTATAGAATGCTTTATATAAGTTCAGATGGATGCAATGTTGAATGAAAATGCAGTACAGAAAATACTCAATATGATTTCAACAAAACAATGTAATCACTTTTCTCTGGCAATTCACTCCCCCCCCCTTTATACAATGCAAGGAAATGGAAGGAAAGCACACAGTTCTCAGAAATGCAATCAAATGTAATTCAGTTCACCCCAGCAAGCTTAGAGAAAACAGGTATGAGTTTGAAATACAGGCCCAAAATGCTTTTATATGTGCTGGCAATGAAGTGAGGAATATGCTGAAAATGGTTTTAATTCCCTTTAGGAGGTTCAGGGTGAGTGAAAGATACTTGGGATGAGCTCAGGCTCCCTTTAACAATGCTCTAGGAGTAACTAGCAGGTTAAACGAATTTTTGGGAAGGGAAAGCAAGGAAGCTGCTGTTTTCACACGTGGCTGGATTTTTAACCAAATCGCGAATCACGGCAAAATTCGCAAAAGCTAAGATTGTAAGCTTTCAGAGGAAAGTTAAACCAAGTTTCTAGCCCAAACGGTTCCAAAGATATGAACGATTTTGTAAAGGTCGTTTTTCAAATTTAAAGTAACTCAAATTGACAGGTGACAGCTTTTAAAAATGACAGGTGACAGCTATGCGGCTGCAGAATTGACAAGTGACAGTTAGGAGGCAGTTCTACTTAGATTAAATAGATTGAATTATATCACTGGAAACTAAGAGATTTGGTTTCACACCGTCCTAGCTGTACTCGCAATGTATTTGGAAGGTCTAGGTCTCACGATCGGGTCAAGATGGCTTCGGTTCTGGTTTCGCCCCGGACGGTCTCTGCGCACAGCGTCTGGTATCTGCTCTGCTGGTCTGGTCTGAGACTGCTCCTGGCCCGGCTCCTGGATCTCTGGTTACAGCGTCTGTGCACAGCTCCTGGATCTTTCTGCACAGCTTTCTCTGGACACAGCGCTGATCTGCACGGCTCCTGGATGCTGCTACCGCTGTTAGGTTTACTGGATGCTGAGGCCTGCTGAGAAGAGTTCTCAGTTTGTGGGTTTAGGCCCTTGCTTTGAGTTCTGAATCAAGTTCTTTGGAGTTTTAAAATCTAAGTGTTGGATCTGGTATCTTCTGGATGTTGTGTGGTCCGGCAGAGCGCGTTGCAGCAACTTGATTTGAATTTCCTCTCTAGCTTCCAGTGGCTCTTTATATGTCTTTTGAAAGTGGGTGTGTGTGCAGCATCACTAAGCCGGCCCCTCTCTCAACTGGTCATTGGTCAAGCTTTCCGCACTGCTTGGATTGGGGGAAGGAAATGTGTGTCATAGTGATGTCATTTAATGGCCTGCAGAAAGGACACTCCCCTGTCAAATTACACACAAATCTATATTTGACCTAAAGACGTATTTGCACAGATACACATTTGTTTAAAATTACATGCACCCATCACATATCACATGAGGTATACTCTGTTCAAACTCTGCTCTTCCTGGGGGCTTGCATCCAGAAATGGCAACATTTTGTGCTTTTTAGTGGGTTTTGCAACATCAGATTTTTCTCCAGATTTATACACATATACACCCCCCTCCCACACATATCTCAGTAACTTTCCAGGTCGCTAGCTTAAATGCAATGTCTACAATATCAATAAATAGCGGGGTTTTGCCTCCGGATGTGGCACAGTTTCCCAACGCGTCTTAAAACGTGCACAGAAAAATCACAAGAATTATGGTATCATTTAAATAATTTTGACAAGTCCGCACTGTGAGTTATACATCTTTCTTAGAATCATATTCTGGCCAACAGGGGTGTGTCTTTTCAGGTCACATGGTGTAGAAACCAGTTTACCCAGTTTCTGCCAAGCTCAGAGACCCTGCCCCTCCCAGCTTCTGCCAAGAGGAAGCTATTTTACACCCCCCATCCCCCCCAATAAACCATCTGCCTGGGCCCAGGACAGGCCTTTGTTCAACTCCCTGTAGCTGCTCCACCCCTAATCTAATCAGAGAGGTGACAACTCCTTTTGGCAAGGGGAAGAGTGGCTGAGCAGGTTTTAACTCCTGTGGGGGTAGATGTCAGGCAGAATTCAGTTTCATTAAGCCAGGTTTCAGCTAAATGTCACTTTTTGTCCCCCAGCTTAAGTCTATTACGATTTTTACATACACATTAAATAATTACTTCCTTCAAGTCATTTCAGAGTATAGTTTTACATTGTATCCACCTCTTAGCAAGTCTTTCCTTGGTCTGGTTTTGTTTCATTTGTTCAGTTTTACACCAAAGTCTGGTGGTTTTTTAAACGCTGGCTTTCTGATAGTGGTGAGACCTGGTAATGCAATCATTTTTGAGATTTAAGAAAATGAATTCCCCACAGTTCTAGGTTGCTTTTGGCAATCAGCATTGCAATTCCCAATGGTTTCAGGCTACTGTGTGGGTAGCCCAATGGTGGTTTTAGGCAGTGCCCTCCTGTGCTCACAACCCAGGCAAAAATGGGTGGCAGCCTATTCTTCATGCATTTCCCTGTGCATTTTCTGGGAAGTTCTGGCCATCATGATGTTTTCCATGCCAGTACTGCACAGTTTTCCTATTCTGGCGTACATGTGGGCTTTTTGGCCATCTTGGATTTTCTAAGCCCACAGCACCAAATGTTGCAGCATGATAGCTCAAACGTGGGTCAGGACACCCAACATTCCATTCTCGGCTATAATTCCAGATTCCCAAACATTGGGTAGAGTGGGGATGGCTTCACTGTTAAGGCCCCTCTGCTCAACCGCTGAGGCCCATACTTAAACTCCCACCCCAATTATCTCACGTATCTTGATGTTTGAGTGTCTATGCTGTTTGTTCAACAATATTAGTACTGAGAGGGAAGATCCTGCTACCGCTCTGTCAAGCCCATACTCTTTGTTGGCTGTCTTCTAGACATTCTCTTACTACCTGCAATTGGGCTGCCTTACAATACCTATGAAAATGTAAGCCATCTCGATTCCTAGGGGCCGTTAATGTGGACATCGATACCCTTGGTGGTTTCTTTTTCCAAAAGTATGACGTTATGGCTCTGTTGAGGGATCTCTTGGAACCCAGATTGGCAGTGCTTGGAAGTAATATACAGTTTCAGTAATATCACCATCTTTATTCCAGTAATTCTTCCCCCCCATGTTATTGTCAGGGGGTTCCATTCATGAGATCTGTTTTAATTTTTTCTAATAGTTGCAGGTAGTTTGCCCCATACATCTGCCCTATCATTTTTGTTAGAATTACGCTGAAATATGCAATTCCTTTTTTACGCAATTCTTGGATGCGTTGTAGACCTCAGCCTTTCCATGGCCTCAGTATTTACAGATAAATTCAAAATTTACAATTTCTTTGTATCGGTCTTTAGCCCAGATATTGCCCCAAATGCTTCCAGTTTCTTCATGAGCTCCAGTTGGGAGTGTTCCAGATCTGACAGTGCCATCAACATGTCATCTGCAAACACTATTGCTTTATGCGCCTCTCCCGTGTGAGAAACCTGAAGGTGTTTCACCCGCACGTCCCTGGGGATCTGTCTTCAGGTGGCCAAGACATGGCATCACTTGTGGATCCAGTCCCTGGGGGTGAACCAGTGCAGGAGGATCACCTAGATGAGGTGTCCTTAGGGAGTGGAAGTGGGACACCGGAGGGGGAGACGCGGCGGCCCCTTCCCAATAACACCTTTTCCCCATCCTAGGAGACCTAGGAATTAACCCCCCCCCTTTCTGACACAAAAACGTTCTCACGGACAGTTCACTGTGAGCGACAACAGACTAACACCAGAGGTATACCTGATATGTCCCAACACCATGGACAGGCAAGGTCAGGCAATTACAGATTATTATACACACCTGACTTCCATCACACTTCCCCACACACTGATCAAAAGCGGAGCATGAAAGCACACTCTGAGCGAGGCAAATCACACGAGGAAACCGCAGTTCCAAGATGGCAGTTTAATACAAGGGAAAGATGGCGAGACCAGAGAGTCTCAAGGAGGGAATTACCAGTGACTTCTAAAGACAGCTAATTTTGTGAGCCTTGGAAAGTAAGAAACTGAATACCAGGAACTAAGGCTGATCAAACCTACACAGTGTGTCAGAGGTACACAGGGCTCTCCCATGGCGATAACCCAGACGGGGAGCAGCGATTGCCACTGTGGTACTATCCTTGGCGTCTTTAACAAAAAGACGGCAGAGCCGGTGAGATGGAGAGACGGATACCAAACCAGCTTATATTTTGGACCAAGGTTGCAAGCGGCAACATTGTAAAAAGAGAACTGTGTGTGAGGCATTTGTAATAAGCAAAGTGGATATAATTGGAATCCGAAGGAGTAGTTGAACTTTAGGAGGCCAAGAACAGATACCCTACAAAGAATGGTCCGGTGGCACGTGGGTGCTCATTTAAGTCTTTGTTAGGTATCCAACTGATGCTGTGTGTGAGAAAAAGGAATATTGAGATCGAAGTGGTCATGCAACGGGTCAAGCTAAACCTGTGCACATTCCAAAGTCTTCGATAGTTTAAATACATCACAATTGGTCCGAGCCCGGCTGAGGGAGAGGGATCTGAGCCTGACTGAGGGGGATCCAGGGTGAACACCCAAATTGAATACAGGAAAAGGAAAATAACATTTTTGTGTTGTTTTTCTATACCAGGACCTCTGAGTCAAGAGACTTCCAAGAAGTAAAGAGGCTTGGACACAGAAGATCGTGAACTGTGAAATTGGAACTGTACCCTCGTGTGCTTTGCTCGAGTCAACCGCCTTGTCCCGTGCTGAAAACGTGGGGAAGGCAGGTCAACGGCCCGAACATCCTGACTTATAATTTTGCTAACACGTTTTTCCTTTTCGTGAAAATCCCCCCACATTATTTGTAAATTAGTAAGTAAGTAAAGATTGGCCATAGGTTTCTTAGTATTTGACAAGACTCCACTAGGAGTTGATGGTTGTAGCTTGCTCCCATCTTTAGATTTAGGTTTAGATAGGCGTTTATCACACCCTTGTGAGAGTTCAATAAACACCTTGAACTGTTGTCACTTGTGTCTGTCTTACTATTGATACCATGCCTTCCTTACACCCGCCATTGTTATTCCCTTCACCTGGTCTGTCTTCCGTAGCTTAACCAATAAAGGTTCTAGTTAGATAGCATATAGCAGTGGAGATAACGGGCAGCCTTTTTTGGTGCTGCGCCCCAGTGTTACCTGTCCTGACAACATCAGATTGAGAGCAATGCAAATTGTTGAAGTATACCTGGCCCGTACCATTCTGATGAATCCCATACTAAACCCCATATATTTCAATGTGCGAAATAGCTGGGACCACTCAACCCTGTCAAAGGCTTTTTCCGCATCTAAAGACTCACGAGTATTCCCGGATTTTGGGTCATCCCCGACTTTTCTATTAGATGGGAAATTCTGTGTGTGTTAGCAAATCTTTGCCTAGTTGGTATTAATCCCTATTGATCTTGTCCAATTAGTTTTGGCAGCAAGAGTGTTAGTCTATCAGTCAATATCTTCATATACAATTCTGCATACAGATTTATCAGTGCTATCTGGACGATATGAGCCTGGGAGTATTGGGTCCTTGCCCTGTTTGAGAAATACCACCAGTTTAGCCTCATTCATAGATTGTGTGATGAAACCCCTTGTTTTGAATGTGTTAAATAGTTCTGTAAGCCTCAGGGCCAAAATATCCTGATATTGTTTATAAAAGCACTCAGGGTACCCATCCGGGCCCGGTGCTTTGTTTTTCTGTCATTATTTTATGGCCTTATTCATCTCTTCCACCCATGTCTTCCTCTACAAATTCTCTTTCCTCTTCCGATATCTGGGGAAGCACAAGCTTCTCGAAATATTCCTCCTGTTTATCCCTGAGGGGTTATCTGATATATACAAAGCTTGATAATATTCCCTAAAAATGTCCCTCGTCTCTTCATTCGTCATCCTGTCTTGCCCTCAACCATTCTGAAGCGTCAAAATTTTCTGCGTGTGCCCCTTTTCCTTCGGTTGCCTGGTCAGGTGCCTATCTGCTTTGTTGGCCTTCACATAATACCACTGTTTCAAGTATAAAAGAGTCTTCTCGGCCTGCTTCGTTTAAAACGTCCCGAGTTGTCCCTGGATATGTCTCGGAGCCATTCTTAGTTTATTAGTCAGATTTTCTGACATTTCCCCCTGTATATCTCAACTTATCCTCCAATTCATCCTCCCACTGACGTCTGTTTGACCTTCCCTGCCTTAAGTGCTATTAAATGCCCCCTTATGACCGCCTTAAAGGCATCCCAAACTATTTCCTGTGGCACATCCGCTGTTTCGTTATCTGCAAAGTACTGTTCTATCTTGTCTGCAATCAATTTGGCTAGAACCTAATCATGTAGAGAACTTCCTTTTCCATAGTCCCCCACCCCCATGTATTTCCAAGTGTGATGGTCAAATGCAACGATGCATGATCCGACAGATTTGGATCCCAGCTCTATATCCCTTACCTTTCCCTATAGCCCTGTGGAAGCCCAGATTTAGTCGATCCTAGATTGGGAAGAGTGTACATGGGAATACTAGGTGAATCTTTGCTCTTGTACTTTCACAACCCTCCAAACATCTTGGAGAGCGAGGGAAACCATATTCCTTCTAAGTGCCTTGGGCGGAGCCTGCGCTCCCTGTATTGTTGTTTTACCCCTATCCTGTAGGGGCACCCATGCTATGTTGAGGTCTCCCGCCAAAATTATTTCCCCTGTGGCAAGCTCCTCTAACCTCGACAACACCCTCCTCAAGAAGCCATCTTCGCCCGTATTTGGTGCATACACAGAGGCCAGCGGAATTTTCTGGTCTCCGAAGGTAACATTAAAAAAAAACATACCGCCCTTCCTTGTCTGACAGGGATTCCCATGCCTGTACTCTCAATATATCGTGGATATCTGTCAACACCCCTGCCTTTTTCTCCCCCGCATTCGCCTGAAAGAGTTGAGTGTATACTCTAATTCAGTTTCCATCTCTTTTGCTTATGTGCCTCTTGATACATAAGAATATCTGCGTTTCCATCCCCCACAAACATTTTTCCACTTTATCCTCTTAATGGGGGTATTGAGTCCTCTTACATTGTATGTTAGCACCTTTAGAGTCTTCATCTTAATGGTTATCTCCCCCATAACCCCTTGCCCTCTGTTCCTTATCCCATATTGTATCACTACTGGCATTCCCCATACTAACCCCCTACCTGTACTCCTTACCCCAATCGTTAACATGAATCACCAACTTGTTCACCCACCACTTCCCTTCCGCTGAGGAGGGCTCAGGTTCTTAGGTCCACTCGGACAATGTGTCAGGCGCACCTGGCCCTCATAAAATCCCAGGAAAGTCATTGTGGGGAATACTAAACCCGCTAGAGATTCCTAGTTCCACTCCCCCATCCCAACCCCTCAGGCTGCAAACTATATGATAATGTGTGTAAGTCTTACCCCTTAATCGAGATTCATCATATGTTTGCTTTCCCTCACGGATCTGTCCCTCTTGCTACAATGCCTTTCAATCCCGGTCCTTCATGGCTTATTTCCCCCTTTGCCTTTCTTCGTCACTGTTTTCCACTCCCACGGATTCCCGGGTCCTCTTTTTCCTCTCAGTTGTTCCTCTCGGCCACCTTCATCTTCTCCTGTCAAATTTAAAATCTGTTTGTCTTCTTCACAGATCGTAATCCTGTGTTGGCGTCCTTCCCAGGAAAAAAGCAAACCAAAAGGAAATGTATTTATACAGAATCGGTTTCCTTGCCAAGAACTTCAACACCGGGCCTATCCGTCTGCTTTTTGGAAGCAGGGTCTCCGCAAGATCTTGGTAAAGCTGAACTTTTTCCCCATTAATTTGCACCTGTCCCGCGATCCTTACTTTGCTCAGTATTTGCTCTTTCTGGTTGTAAGATATTACTGCCACCAAGACATCCGTTGGGTGTGAGCCGGTTCCACTGCTCTCCTTGGACCTACCCGACGCAATCTGTCCACCAGGACTAAATTCTCTGTGGTGTTCGCCTTGATTTCGGCAACGAGTTGCTGGACTGTGCCTTTCAAGTCCTGATCCTCCACTGACTCTGGGAGATTTGTTATCCTAATGTTCGACCTCCGTGAGTGATTTTCTAGGTGCTCACATTGTCACAACCAGGATCCGCCAAACGTCCATCTGGAACAGATGGAGAAGGATCACTCCGATCCTTTGGCTCTCTCCCAAGATGGCGCCCTGTACTCCGCGTAACAGTCTTGCCGTTGGACATCCTCCGGTCTCCTTCCTGTTCCTCTCCACATTGGATCCCAGCAGAGTATATATGCGGCAGCAGTCGCAGCATCTAGGCGTCGCTACTTTCCTTTGCAGTCGCTCTGAGTACACGTTATCACTTACTTTTACACTTGAAGATCTTCTCCCGACCCTTCTCTAACTGTCTAGTATCAGCGAAAAGACTCTTTACTGCGTGTTCCTCCACCCAATCTGCCTGTGCCTCTTGCAAACTCTGAACACTTCCCGGTATGTACCAATTTCTTGGTCCGTGCGAAGCCCATAGCTATACACATTGCAGGTGCTTCACTCGCTCTCCTGACCTTTCTCCAGAACGAAAAACCTGGACTTCTGCTCCTCCCAGAATTTCCGGATACCAGGCATGGGCACTCTGCAAACAGAGTCTCTTACCAGTACGTTGTTCCTTCACCTATACCAACATACACAATCACAAGCAGAACACATTTTCACCTGTTCCTCCTACCTCCGTCCAGCATGGCTGCTTGACTCCTGAATGTTCCGGAGTTCCCGAGCTTCCGAACAAAACCTCGTAACAAGACAGGCTCTGCGATCTGCATGTCAGGGTTTTCTCCCCAAGAGGGTTTCCCTGGATCCTTTGTCTTCCCCAGATCTTCCCTATTAGGGAGAGCAGGGAGCAAGGGTTCCCGGGGAGCTTCTCTCAAGCCTCACGC
Organism: Ambystoma mexicanum; assembly: GCF_040938575.1. Taxonomy (NCBI): domain Eukaryota; kingdom Metazoa; phylum Chordata; class Amphibia; order Caudata; family Ambystomatidae; genus Ambystoma; species Ambystoma mexicanum. Next base: position 387,311,213 of record NC_090922.1, read on the forward strand.
TGTTGCATCGGACAAGGTTAGTCCAATCTTAATGAGTGTTTTGACATTGGCATTTCATGCACTGTGATTGTTGACTGTATAAATGATATGATGTGATAGGTTATTTATAACGCGCTTAATACCCAGAGGTTTCTAAGCGCGGACCCGGGGATCAAACCTGTGGTGCTCCGTGTCGTCTTGCTTCCAAGGCGAGCATGTTGCCCGTGAGCTGTCCTCCCAAGGTACACATTGGATCTCCAGATTGTGATATGCGAGAAAGATGTTCTACAGCTTCATCAGTCTTTGCGTGTCCTCCTCCATGTTTTGAACCACCTTTTCCAGAGTATCTGTTCTTTCCTCTAATTTGGCCACATCAATTCTTATCTCCTGTACCAACTGCTTCATTTACTCTTTCAATGATTCGAACTAAGCTTGACAGGAGGCCAGAAACTGGTCTTGAAATTCTTTAAACCAGCTTTGCATGTCCTCTTTGCGTAGCACCATGACTCGTTCTTCCCTGATCTCTGGCGTCATTAGACTTTGGCTGGCTTCCCCACTTCTGGAGTGCAAAGAGTTATCTGAGCACCACACCTGCTTGATGCTTGTCGCTTGCCTCGCCTGGGGGGACGTCTGCTGAGCTGAAAAAAACCTTGGCTGTTGCCAGCGGCGTGGGCTGCTTACCCTAATGTCCACTTAGTGGGTTCAAATATTTATAATTGACTGTGAAAGTCCTTCATCAGGCCCTATATGATAATCTTAGTTCAAAATCATCACATAAATACATCCAATATAGTACATCATAACGGTATAGTTCAACAGAAGAATAAAAACATATAAAGATATATGTGGGTACCATATGTTACTGGTCACCAGCGCAGAGCAAACATGCAAGCAATTCACATACCGTTCCATGGAGAGTAGAAAGATGGCAAAATAGTAATGAAAAATACAGCTTGATGGGGTCTACCAACTTGTGAAAATGCACTGAAATTACTGAGATTGCAAAAGTGAGCTGACCTGGCGATGTATTCAAAAGAACAAGTGCAGTATTGGAAACGAGACGCTCTGTAATTCCAAATAAAGAAAAGGTGCCTGGAATCATTATTAAATCTACAATAATGCTCACAGTTGGCTGATTGTAATTAGAACTGTGCTTATTACTTCATATCTCTTAGCGTGAAGGCTGAGGCTCGATTCCTTGATCAAAATCAATAGTAAGTCACAGCGTGTGCGGAACAAGCCGCTGTGCTTTCAAAAAAGTGAAACTGACAGTATCTTGATGACTTCGCTTGTACATTAATCGCAGATCTGAAAGGAATGCCGAAGTCGGGGCTGATCCTCAAATTGTACTATAAGAAAGTATGAATGTCACAGCAAAGTACCTTCCTTAGATTGTGCAACAGCTTGTCGGGAAGTGTGTCTCAACTCGCGCGTGCACAGTTGAGCGATGCTTAAAGCGACAACATGTCAGGGCAACCACAGGATGTGGTTTCGCAGTTTCTGTGGCGGCCATCTTAGAATAGTTCTAATGGTATACTAAGTGAAAATATAGTCGTAATTGTTACAAGACAAATCCGCGCTTGGAACTAATACTTTCAGGTAGTAATCCAAAAGAAGCAACAAACTTAATCAATAATTAAAGTCTTAAGAATTATCCAAACAGTGGCGTGAAGGTAGTATTCTTGTATTTCAATTTTGCAACAATTCCATAGATATAGCCGACACGTGTTTCGATCAATTTGGTCGTTATCAAGGCTATGCATTTCCATTGTTACAAGAGCCAACATAAAACAGCATAAACACAGGCATTGTTGCCATGTTGGTGAAGGTAAGTAAAATTATTACATTAGAACAAATAAATTAAATGTGGTCAGAAAAATTGATAAAACATACCACACAGGTCGTTGACAAATGGAGAAAGCAAGCATCCATGGATGAAGAAATGGAAAAAGAGAAAATAACTTAAAATCACACTTGGTTTCCAGAATAGGTGAATAATGGAAATAAAAATTTTCATCACGAAAAAGGTTTGTTTGTATAGTACAAAACCCGAGACCCAAAGTACGTGTGGGGACTAATAGGAAATCCAGTGTCCAGAACTGTTGACACCCTATTGAGAAATATGTAAATGATTTAATTTATAACACCTGTGTGCCAGAGAATTTATCTTCTATTCAAGTGTGAGGCTCTCTGCATGGCACCACCCAGTGTGCAACATGCATAAACAAAGTGTTTAAGCTTACCCTCTGGAAACAAATCAAATGCAAGTATCTGTAAGTAAATGTTCCAATAAATAGTGAAAAACACTAATTGGATTTAATTCCGGAGTAAATATATGATGTAAATCGAATAGTTCAGTTTTATGAGTGGTAAAAGTGGCCTACCTCAAGACCCATCGATCTGACTTCAAAAGCAAATGTGAGTTTTCCCGGAAATAACTTCTAGCAATTGTTCATAGAGTAACTCTGCCATCTTTGAGGCAGAAAAGAAAATAAATATTTAGATTCTTGATAGTGAACAAGTTACTGTATATATGTGCAAGAGACATGTCCTGGAGGGATGTCAAGCATCCTCTCCCCTTGTTTTTTTTTTTTTTAAACTTGTTTTTATTGTTTGACTTGACAACACACTTGAAAAGACGGGGCAAAGGGCGGCCACATGGCAGCTAAAACAACAAAAGTAAATATACATAAATATACATCAACAGCAACACACGACTGTTCAACTGTGGGGAAGTGGAGCGGGAACACATAGATCCAACTAGATATCAGCATTTGAGTCAATCAGACGTACAGATGAACATGTTTAACACATCATTATACATTTTTGGGAGAGACACTAGCTGAGCATGAAGGAGAAGGCAAGGAGGCCATGTAATCACGGAAGCTTTGCCAGACATCTATTGGCCGACAGTGCGGATGTTGCATTGCACTCCAGGTTTCCTCAGTGTCATGAGCCCACGTAACTGATCTAAGCCATTGTGAATACACAGGCGGTCTGGCACGGAGCCAGCATAACAGAATGCAGCGGACCGCCAGCAGCATACAGAGACCCGCAAGCCTCCTAGATTTCCCGCCCAGCTGGGGGAATTCATGAAAGAGACAATGTAGTGGGGTAGGGGCAATGGGGTGTTCCAGCATGTCTGATAGCGTGGAGCAAACCTCGATCCAGAATTGAGATAGGAGTGGGCAGTGCCAGAGCATATGGATGTAGGTTGCTTGTTCCGTGCCGCATCTGGGGCAACTGGAGGGGGAATCTGGGAACATGCGGTGCAGTCTCTTAGGTGTGTGATGGTATCTATGCAGGATCTTAAACTGTATAAGCTTAAATTTTGAGTTATAGGAGACATCTTGAGTGCGAGCACACATTCGAGACCACCTCTCATCACTGATCTCCACCTCGAGGTCGACCTCCCAACTGTGCTTCAGCTTAGTGAAGGCCGGGACTGCTCTAGATTGCACCAGTGCATATAGTCTTGACACTTTACCCCTAAAGGATAGGTAAGAGCAGAGTTCCGCAACTATGGAGTCATCAGGCGGTATTGTGGGAAAATCAGGGTATCTGAATTTGAGATTCCTACGAAGGGAGGAAAATTGTAGCCATGCAGTGGGCCGGCGCTTGAGGGATGGGGGGAGGTCCGCCCACTCAACGAAGTTGCCTTGTTCGTATATATTGCGGAGCGACAGGAAGCCAGCTTCAGCCCAACGGGTCACAGTGGATAGCGGGGTAGGTGAGACATCCGGGAGGAAGTTCCAAAGCGGTAGGTCTCCATGGAATGGCCGTGGTGTGGTAACCAGGGCCCAAAGTTTAGTAAGAGCTAGGGAGGTGCATGTCACAGGATCTGTCGAGTCGGAGTCAGCTGGTATAGGCTTAAGAATGAGGGAACCCAGCACTCGATCAGCAGCAGATAGCTTCTCGAGTCGGACATGCGAGGGGGGATCGGTGGTATTAAACCAATGGGAGGCGAATTGTGATTGAGCCACCACCCAATACCTCAAGAAATCCGGTGCGCCAAAACCCCCAAATTCTTTCGGGGTGGTAAGCGTAGAAAGTTTAAGCCTAACCGCACCCGAGTGCCAAAGGAAGGTGTTTGTAATGTGACGTAGTGACGTAAATAATGTATCGCCTGGCCATACGGGTAGATTGGTGAATCGGTATAAAAGTTGGGGTAATACTACCATTTTAAGAATGCTGATCCTACCTGCTAGTGAAATGGGGAGCTTGGTCCAATTAGACGTCTTACCGGACAGGGCCGTTAGATAATTCGAGTAGTTGTCCTCGCGCAGTCTTATTATGGATCGGGACACCTCGACCCCCAAGTATATGAAACTAGATTGAGACCAGGAGAAACCCAACAGATCCGGGGGGGGACACGTACAATCAGTAAGCGGGAACAGTGTGGATTTGGAACAGTTCACTTTAAATCCCGATATGTCACCAAATCGGGCGACGTCCGCAAGGATAGGAGCAAGGTTAATGTCTGGTGAACGAATGCACAGCAGAGCATCGTCTGCGTACAGAGAAACTATGTCAGCCTGACCGGCCGTGCGTAATCCCATATGGGCATGTGCCTGGCGAATCATGTCAGCAAATGGTTCGATGGCGACGGCAAAAATTAGTGGAGAGAAAGGGCATCCCTGGCGCGTCCCTCTGGCTATCTGGAAGGGGGCGGAGCATCTGTCCTCAGTACGGACTCTAGCTGAAGGGGAGGTGTAAAGCAGCTTAACCCAAGTTCGGAAATTGTGACCAAACTTACATTTCACAAGGACCCGCCACAAGTATTTCCAAGAGACCGAGTCGAAGGCCTTCTGCATGTCCAGAGTGGCTGCTACCGCCTGCGTGGTGGGGCTGACCCTGCTGATCACATTAAAGAGTCTTATTTAAGGATGTGGACCTTCCTGGGACAAACCCTGCCTGATCAGGATGAATAATGTGGGGCATAATAGGGGCTAGACGGTTGGCTAACAGTTTAGCGTAAATTTTAACATCGCTGTTAATCAACGAGAGGGGGCGGTATGAGCTGCATTGGGAGGGGGGCTTGCCCGGTTTGGGGAGAACCATTATCAATGCCTCCCGAAGAGAGGGGGGGGGGGAGTATACCATTTTCGCAAGATTCCCCCCCAGAGGCACAACATGTGCGGGACCAATAGTGACTTGTATTGCTTATAAAATTCAATGGGCAATCCATCCGGGCCAGGGGCCTTACCAGACGCCAGTGATTCAATAGCTTCGGTAATCTCCTCAGACGTGATAGGTCTCTCCAGAGAGGCACCAGCCTCGGAAGATAAAACGGAGAGAGGGAGAGAGTCTAGGAAGGAATCTATTTCCGAAATGGGGGTGTCATTGGCCTCGGAGTATAGAGATGTGTAGAATGCAAGAAATTTGGAGTTGATCTCCTGTGGGGACAGAGCCATGGAGCCGTCCGATCTTGCTATGGCCGGAATATTGGGAGCACCGAGTTCGCGACGGAGCAGCCTGGCTAGCATACGGCCGGGGCGTTCACCTTCGCCGTATCTCCTCGCCAAACATGGGGACTCTAGGAATTTTACCTCTCGCTCTGCAAGGGCACGAAAGTTATCTAGTTCCGATCCCAAGGCCGAAAGAGTGCTTGAAGAGTGGTTAAGAGCATATTGAGCCTCGAGACCGGCAAGGGTTGATTCACTAGCGGAGATGTCAGCGCGGATCCTCTTAAGAATGCCACTTCCCTTGGAGATAGCCACACCCCTCGTATATGCCTTGAATGATTCCCAGAGCATGGCGTGAGTTGTCACCGAACCAGTAAGAACTCTTCAATGGACGATTCGAGTTCAGCCGCAAAGGTCTGGTCAAGGAGCGTGCGGGAGCTTAACCTCCACTGCCTTGGTCTATTGGCCTCAGGACCCCAGTTTAGCGAGATGACGACAGGTGAGTGATCAGATGGTGTTCTGGGAAGGATAGCCTGGTGAGACAGTGACCTAACTAACCTGTCGGTGATGAGCCATCTATCTATTCTAGAGTGGGAATCGTTGACTGTGGAATAGAATGAGTATTCTCGGGCATCAGGGTTTATTAACCGCCAAGAATCAACCAGTGTCAGACGTGGAAGAATAGTAAGCATGGTGTAGGCCGCTCTGGAGAGTTGGCGAGGCCGCGTGCCCGATCTGTCTAGGGTAACGTCCAATATAGTATTAAAGTCTCCTCCCCATATGATCGGGATCAAGGGAAAGCCTTCCAGGAGCGAGGCTAGGTGTAAATAGAAGTCCGGATCGTCAGCGTTGGGACCGTAGATGTTTAGGATGGCCACCTCTTGGCACTGTAGTGTGCCAACGAGCAGGACATATCTGCCAAGGAGGTCTATACGTGAGTGATTGCACACAAATTTCAAACTTCTGTGTATCAGAGTGAATGTGCCACGGCTCTGGGTAGAATAGTTAGTATAATATCTTTGGGAACCCCACTGTTTTGCGAACCGGTCACATTGTTCGGAGCGGGCATGGGTTTCTTGTAAGCGGAGAATTTTGACCCCGTGGCGTTCTGCGTATAATTGTATCTGGCACATTTTTTTATGATTGCCCAAACCACGAACGTTCCAGCTCATGAACGTCAGGACTTCACTTGCCATTTAATTGGGAATATTGATACAGTAACAGGAGTGCGTTGTCAAAAAAGAGAGAGTCTGTAGATCCAGACATGGAGGGATCTCCAGCCGTGTGTGTGTGATGTAGTGCTGTACAGCATGTGGTGCCCCTAGTGGTTGCCAAGTCATTTTCAACAATAACTACCCCTCCCCCCACCCACATCCCTCCCAAAACTCGAGGGAAGAAACCCAAACCCATTAACAACACCAACAAAATACTAGGCATCTACACCTGGGGGGCTGCAAGTCGGCCTAGCGATGTCATGCTGAACCGGGGAGAGCATAAGGATAATACACAGTGCAATAGTAGTAAGTAAGAAAACATAGTGGTGGCTCACGGGAGCCGTATGGCTACAGAATATCAGGATCGGAACGGCTTAAGGTCTAAAGTGCCGTGTAAGCAAACAGATCAAACAGCAAATCAAGGTGAATGCAACAGTTAAGGGTCCCTGTGTCATGATCTCTGCTTCCAAAAGATCAGGACTTGCCCGACTACCTTGGAAGCAGACCCATAACCCCGGTTCCGAGTGCCAGCCAGTCCCAATTGGGACCTTTTGGACCCTGTCCTGGCGCCAGTGGCACCAGGCTCATAAAGATGCCCAGTCCCAGCGCTGGAAGCGCCGGGCTCATAATGCTTGGGTGGACTTACCTGCAGCAGACCATGCTGCTTACTTACCTGCCAGTTGAACCCCTGATCCTCTTCTGTTTGGGACTACTTTTCCTGTTGGGTGGGGCAGGAGCCACTCCCTAGGTTCAGAACACTGGAACTCTTCTGGAAAGCAGGAACTCTTTTCTTACCTAGGTGTGGCTGTGGAAGGAGACACCTAAGCACTACAGGAGGCTATTTAAACCACACCCGATGGATGAATCTTGCTTTGTGTTATTCTGCATTCTCTGCAGCAGAACGCTCATCGTGTCTTCTGCTTCTGATCCTGGGCCTAAGGGAACAAAGGCTTACCATCCTGGAATCCAGTCTTCAGCAGCACCTGTAAAGACAAAGAAAGAACAGGTTAGCACTACGGTCTTCAGTGGCAGCGCATCTCTTACCTGGTGGACCTGGCTGTCACCAACGCCTCGCGCTACATTCTGGCATCTGAAAGACAAAGGCTTACCTACTCTTCGCATGCTCCGGAGGTCTTCGCACTGCATTCCGGCATCTGAAAGACAAAAGCTTACCAGCTCTTCGCACGCTCCGGAGGCCTTCGGCGCTGCGTCCCGCATCTGAAAGACAAAAGAAGGTGCGTTTAAAGACATTGGGCAACTTTATTACTCACGTGCCATTACTCCTTCCCACGCCGAATCCAGTGGGTATTCCAGCACCCTTCAGCTTCTCTAAAGCTCCGAACTTGTACCTGCAAGATAAAAGGGACAGTTAGTGCGCATCGTGAAGCAGGCTACAAGTGCTTACTTACGTGCTTCCAGGCGCTTCTATTCCTCACGCGGGTTCGATCCTCAACTCTCATCAGCCCGCCTTCCGCCATCGCCGGAACCCTGCAAAACAAGAGATATCATTACAAAAGACTTTTAAGACATTTGAAGTGCCCAGAACTTACCGTTCGTGCAGTTAACGACGGACAGCAGTCCTCTGAGGTCAAGAGGCCTGCACCCTTATCCAGTGAAGAAACTGGTTACGGCACCCTGCCCCGAGGCAGATGGAGAGCTCGGCGTTCACTTACCTAAGACATCTTACTCTTCGAGTCAGACATACAGTGCACAGAGGTCCAGCCCAAAGAGCCAACCGTGTGTTACACATCACCTTTGAAGATACGGCATTCACCCAGTCAAGACCGGCGCCTCTGCGGGAATCAGGTGAGCGTTACACCCTGGTAGCCAGACTGAGGCGAACTGAAAATCCCTCGTGATCAAGGTGGGACCAGGACCCAGACAGTCAGGTCCAGGTGCCCGTGGTCGACAGTACCACAGTCTTCGTGCCGGGGGCCCCGCAGGGGGCCAAGGCCGCCCAAGCACAACAGAGCCGTTTATAAACAAATGATGGACCCTCAAGGGGGGGCACTGGAGACAGCGAGAGCAAAACCGGTGATCAAGAGTTACCTGAGGTCATGGATATCATAGGGGACCTGGCGGTAGTGACCCCTTAACTGACAACGTCATGTGCAGGGGGGGCAACCACGGGGTGCCCCATGCTATAGGAGCGAAAACAATCGTCAACCGGGAAAGTGTTCATCAATGAATTTCGATGCCTCCTCTGGGATGGTGAAGAAGAAGGTCTGATTCAAGTGTTCAATCCTTAATTTCGCCGGAAAGAGCATGGAGTATTTGACCCCCAGGTCGCGAAGTCTCTTTTTTACAGCAAGAAAGGTTCTGCGCTCCTGTTGAACAGTGACCGAGAAGTCAGGCTACAGATGAATTCTTGCCGGGACAAAGCGCTGCTCACCCTTGGCTCTGGCTGCGCGAATCAATGCGTCTCGATCCCGAAAGTTTAGGATCCTGGCAATGATGGGTCGGGGAGGCGCGCCCGGTTTAGGCTTAGCAGTGAGAGAGCGATGTGCTCTTTCGACCGCAAAGTGTGAGGAGAGCTGCGGGGCATCGAGTACAGTTAAAAGGATACGCTCAACATAGTCCTCCATGGGCTCTTTAACATTATCCTCCGGAATGCCAATGATACGCAGGTTATTACGCCTAGAGCGAGATTCCAGGTCATCATTCTTCCTCTCCACCGCTGAGACACGATTAGTAAGTGTAGATACCGCAGCCCGAAGCGACAGCAGGTCATCCTCCGCGACACCCACCCTGGTCTCAACCTCGGCGACCCGGCCGTCCGTTCTTTCCATATGAGCTTTAATAGACGAGATGGTACCACTCATGTCGTCCAACTTGGTGTGCAGTGCGGTAAATCCCTCCTTCATGTACTCAAGCATCCTCTGTGAGTCATCCAAGGTTGAGGATGTCGAGACCATGGGTGTCTCCTCAGGCGGATCGGGGGAAGCCTTGGACGGAGTTTTTGCAAACATGTTGAGCGAACTTTGTTTCTTACCAGCTCCAGCCCCCTTGGTCATGGTGATGACGGAACCACGAGTAGCGCCACCAGGGGAGCGCGTGTCCGTACCCGCAAAGACGGGGGGGGCCCCGGTGAGGGAGGAAGTAACAACGGGAGATGTAGAAATGGAGCTGGGACCGGTCCACCCAATCGGGGCCGCCAACTATGGGTCAGGACCGCGTCCCTATCCAGAAGGGAGGCGCAGCCCGACAGCAATACGGTTATTTACGTGGGTGTGCCCACCGGTTGTGTGTAACTGCAGGGGGGGTCAAAGGGTCCCAAGCAACCGGCTGTTGTATTAAGACCTTAGCCACAGGCGGAGAACATCTGCTAGAATGATAAGGCTGAACCTGTAGAGCCCCGCATACACGTTGTCACTGCAGGCAGTTGAACCAGGTTCTGGGCCTCCTAGATTAGTGCAAACCCCAGGGACAGCTGAATTAACGTAAATATGGGGGAGCTCAGGAGCAAGGGACCATTATCCCCTGGGCGGGTGATGCGTGACCAAGTAGGGGGGCGATGCCAAGTATGTTCTCACCGAGCCCTGAGGAGAAGGAGGCACAGCATGTGAGGAGATTCCAAAGTACCAAGGTATAGTACAAGTCTGGGCCAGTGCAATCCGGCCACCAAAATTCCAGCCTTAATTTCTCCGACTAAGGCAGATGCCCAACACATACCTCGGGGAGATGAACTTGTTGACAATTTAATCACTGCAAATACATGAGTTCTTTTGGCGCCTTGGCTGGATAATGGTAGGTTGCTCTGACTGATGAAGTAAGAGAGAGATCAAAGGCCACCTGGGCCGCTGTCGTGAGGGAGCTGGGAGGGCAGGGCTGAGTTATGCCCCACAGCCACGCCGCCGGCGCGGCCCACGCAGAGTCGGGAGAGGAAAACAGGGGAGATGGGCGAGCCAGCCGGGTAGACTCACGGGGCCAACAACGCCACAAGGAAGTCCTCAGGGATCGGCCGTGAAGGGCCGCTGCAACACCAGGGCTCGGCTCAATAGGCCCTCCAGAGCAGGGCGACGGGCGGACCAGCAGGGCCGGCCGCCGCAGCACCGCGCCCCCCACCAGAGAGGAGAGCCGCGCCGGGAAGATCAGGCACCCGCCGGCGGGTCACAGTGTAGAGCCCCCCCCGTGCTCCCCTACCTGGTCCTCGAAGCGGCCAGCATGGCGTCAGCAGGGGGGCAGCAGAGGAAGGGTAAGCATGAGGCGGCGGCACCGGGATCACAGTGACGACAGGTGTTCCTCCAAAGCTGGGACCGGAGGCCCCGACGCCGCCCGGCGTCTCAGAAGTCCGCAGATGGAAGGCACGGCGGCAGCAGCCGGGCGAAGCGCCGGAGGGGTCCGGAGAGACTGTCCGTGGCCGCGTAGGGCCCGATCTCAGAGGAGGACAGAGGAAGGCACAGCGCCCCCCCCCCCACAGAGGCCCGCTGCGCCGTGCTCAAAGTTACGTGAGCGAGTCGAAGGCGCCGGAGCCGCGGGCCGGGGAGGTTAAATGCCGGCGTCCGCATTCAATGCCGGGCGCCGCACCAGGATCAACCAGCAATGCCGGGGCACCAGACTCAGCCAGGGGATAGCGGATGGATTCACACGTCCGCTCCGCGAGCGTGGGTTTGCACAAGTGCACTGGAAGGGTGCTGGGATGGGATCTTCTACTCTCCCGGCTCAGAGCTCTGACATCAGGCGGCCATCTTCGTTCGGCGCAACAGCGCCCCCCCCCCCCCATCCTCTCCCCTTGTTGACCTTGTTTACCTGTATAATGGGATCAATCCCAGGAAGGAATAGTCCTTGGTCTGTCTTGGCGTCCTCTCGGATGCCGTTTCTGTGTTAAAAAGATAGTGTTTCAAGATGGCGGCTATGTTGAACGTGATGATGTCGCGTGTGGAAATATGTGTGACGTCGTCATATAAACAAGGTGCGTCATTAATCCTTGTTCTAATATGAATTGTAAAACACTTGTGTGTCTTAGTATCCCGGCAGATGACTGCCCAAAACCAAAAGGCTGCCCTCACCCATTTGGAATGAGTGAAGCAATAAATACATAAGCAGCACATGCCTCGAAATTAAACACCAATTTGGGTTTGTACAAAGTGTTTGTTTTTAGTCATACAGTAATGTATCTAATGTGATAAACTATTAATGTGAATGGGTGTTTTGGTTGCTGCAAGATAACTCTGCATGTAGTGTTGCCTGAATTCAAATTGGAGTAATCCAATCATTGTTTTCAAAATATACTGATGGTAATTGGATGCCCGCAAGTGGGGTGATTTAAGTCCAATGAAATCTCCCATTGTGAAATGATTTACCTAATAACTTGTGTGCATTTATGTCGTATAGGTTTCTTGCCTAGATGCAAGAAACTAACCTCACCAATTTGAGATAAGGCAAAAAATAAAAAATAAATATATATATCTATCTATCTATATATATATATATATCTATATATATATCTATATATAGATATATATATAGATATATATATATATATTTTCGAAAAACAAACTGTAATACTCCGCAGCTTCCACTAGATATGTCGGCCTATGCACAGCATGTGAATCTAAGCAGATACAATCATCAGAAATACGATTACGGTGAGTAATGTATCATATATATATATATATATATATATATATATATGAGAGAGAGATATAGATATATAGATATATATAGAGATATATATATATATATATATATATATAGATATATTTATATAGATATATATATATAGATATACATAGTATGTGTCTTGAGGTAAAGCCACAAAATTGGTTTGCACGAAGCATTCATATATTTTGCAATGTAGCAGGGCTTCAATGTAATCAATTGTTAGTGTAAAGGAATGTTGAGATTGCTGCTAGACACATACTTCTGCAGCATGAACTGGATTCAAATTGAAGTCATCTGATTGTTGTTCTCAGAATGTATGGATGTTACGATCATTCTCAAAGGTAAGGTAGACTGAATCTAATGCAGTCTCCCTATTTTGGAGTAAATTAAACAAATACAATAATCCAAAATCTCACAGGTGATCAATCAGACTGGACACAGACTCCTCAACAATTGATCAAAAATTATGAAAATATTCATGATATAACTGGCTTGTGCTTAATAGTCACTACACTCAGTTGATTATAAAAAAAACATACATTTCATGGTCTGAATTCAAACCATGATCTGTCGATCTCAAAAGACATATTAACTTCGCTTCCATTTGACGTAATATGAGCTGCAGATCTCCTCCCCTCTTTCCTTTTTTATCTTTCATCAGACCAATAAAGCGCGAATCATCTATATTGTCCATTTGATGTTGTTTCTGCCAGTGTATAGCTAAAGAAGCTTTAGGATCTACATTCCTTAAACTTAGGAGATGCTCACGGATGCTTACCCGCAGTTGCCTGATGGTGCTGCCAATATAGTACTTGCCACATACACAAATAATTACATAGATCACATAGCATGTCTTTCAATTGATAAAGTCTGAAATAACAATTTCATTACCAATTTGATCATTGAATGTTTTGCACTTATCCTTTGCGTATTTGCACTGATTGCAATGTCTACATTTATGAAAGCCACAACCCCATTGCAACCAGTTTGACCCTTCAGTTGCTGGTGTCAATTCTAAAAATGATGGACATAGTTTTTGCTTCATGGTTGGTGCTTTCGTGAAAGTAAATTTCGGGTAGTCAGTAACAAAGGGTGCCAAATCCTTGTCCAGTTTAAGAATATGCCAATGTTTGGCTTCCATTTTGTATAATTGACTGCTATCTCTAGAAAATTGGGTAATGCTGGCAATGGGTTGTGACTTGGTCCTGTCTTTTTGACTATTCTTAAGTAGATCTGCTTGTTTGATGTGCACATATCTGCCTGCTGCTTTGCTGACGGTTCTGGGGCAATAGCCCCTATCAAGAAACCTATTAGTAAGTAGTTTGCATTCCTGATCATAGTCATTGTCTCGACTGCAGTTTCTCCGTGCTCTGTAGAATTACCCCCCACAGATGTTATTAATAGTTCCCCATTGGTGACCACTGTTAGCATGTAAAACCAAGTTTACTTTGGTGGGCTTGCAATAGTTCTGGCATGTATTAAATTATTATGGATGAAAATGTGCACGTCCAATAAATCTATTTGTGAAGGGCTGGCATGTCCAGTTAGTTGAATTCCGAAATAGTTGCAATTAGCATGTTCCACAAATTCATCGAAAGAGTCCAGTGTTCCTTTCCATACAATAATGATATCGTCTATGAATCTCTTCCAATTAATAATGTTATCTGCAAAAATATTATGTTTGTAGATATGTTCTTCCTCGTATTGGGACATAAATTTGCTAACCACATTTAACTCCCATGGCTACCCCCCTCTCTTGTAGGAAGAATTGTTCATTGAATAGACGCACATTATTTTTCAGAGTAAAGATCAAAGATTCTTTCAGCATCTCTACATGCTTCCAGTATGAGGCTGAACTGTTTCTAAAAGTGAATTCCAAGGCACTGATTGCCAAATCATGACCAATACTGGTGTACAGTGCTGTAACGTCTAAAGTTGCAAGTAGGTAATCCGATTTCCATTCAACAGAGTCTAGAAACTGCAGTACATGGGTGCTGTCCCTAAAATAGGATTGCCTTTTGACAACAAATGGTTTCAAAGCCTCATCCAAGTATTGGGAAAGGCCCTCCGTGGCCCACCCAATACCACTCATTATTGGTCTCACCCCAGGGAGCTGTTGGTATGCTTTATGTATTTTTGGTGGGCATCATAGGGTTATTTACAAAAAGAAACTTTTTTTCATCATCCATTAAGAGACCCATAGTATACCATTTGGTTATTAAATTATTTAACTCTGTTAGAATCCTTTTTGTAGGATTCGATTTTAGAGCTTTGTAGCAGTGTGTCGTGGTTTAATGGGTCATGCCCATTTGGATATAATCATTTGTATTGAATATGACCACATTGCCACCTTTATCGGCTTCCTTAATGGTAATCGAGTGATCTTCAGCCAGGGAATTCAGAGCTTTATATTCATCACTAGTAAGATTGTATGTTGTTTTATCCAATTTTTTATTTTTATTTGCTGATCTATCCATTATAGAATGGATATCCTTGATCATAGATTTGAGGAAAATATCTATGATCTTCTCAGTAGTAATCTGAGGAGTGAATTTGGATGAGGGTTTAAATTCCCGAATTTCCAAATTCCGGGGATTAACCGCTAGATCAGAACAAATTGTATACAGGTCTGAATTCCCTTCCGCATTGAGTGAAGTCAAAGTATCAATATTCTTAAGGTCTGATAAAGTTAAAGTACTCAAGGGTTCTAGTACTGGTGTTGGTATAAAAGAACGAACTTCAGTGGAGAAAGATTTTTCATTTTAACTTTCGCACAAATTTGAAAAAATCAATTTGAAAGTCTACATAATTAGTATTTGTAGCTGGCGCAAATGAAAGGCCCTTATTGAGCAGTGAAATCTCATGTCTGGTAAGACTGCGGTCTGATAAATTCACTACTAGATTTGGTTGTGCTGTTGTGCTAGTTTCTTCCTCGTATTCGATCTGGTTAAGATTCCTGGGTGACCTGTTTCTTCGTCGGAACTGCCACTTCTGCTTAAATCACCACCCCCGCCAGTCCCTTGTGTGATATTGACTATTAATGTAGGAGTAATTGGTGTGGTTTGAAATGTTACTTGTTTTTGAACAAGCATTCTTTGTTCTCCCTTTTTGTGTCTTCGTATTTCCTCTAAAAAACTAAGCCCACAACAATTTTGTGGTTCTGTCCTATTTGCTGTGTTAGCGTCTGTCTCAAGGGCTTTTCCCCTCCCGAGTCCTATTCACCTATTCTGGAAACCAAGTGTGATTTTAAGTTATTTTCTCTTTTTCCATTTCTTCATCCATGGATGCTTGCTTTCTCCATTTGTCAACAACCTGTGTGGTAGGTTTTATCAATTTTTCTGACCACATTTAATTTCTTTGTTCTAATCTTGTAATAATTTTACTTACCTTCATCAACATAGCAACAATGCCTGTGTTTATGCTGTTTTATGTTGGCTCTTGTAACAATGGAAATGCATAGCCTTGATATTGGCCAAATTGGTTGAAACACGTGTCGGCTATATGTATGGAATGTTGCAAAATTGAAATACAAGAATACTACCTTCAAGCCACTGTTTGGATCATTCTTAAGACTTTAATTATTGATTAGGTTTGTTGCTTCTTTTGGATAACTACCTGAAAGTATTAGTTCCAAGCGCAGAGTTTGTCTTGTAACAATTACGACTATATTTTCATTGCAGTTTGAACCTTTTGTGGGAGGTTCATAGTTATTGAGACTCCCGCTGCTGGATTTCTCTTTTTGAAGACTCAATAGGTTTGGTAAATAGTGCACAGTAACTTGTATCTAATCCACGAATCAAGTGTTTTGTTACTTTGTATAATAAGTGTACCATGTCTCGTGGAATACATCTTGTAGAAGGGTGACTGATACTCATCTCCTCGTAGAATTATAGCAATTACAATATGTTGTGAATTCAATTGGTCTCTAATGTCTTTCTGACATAATCTGGTAAAATAGTTGTTGCAAAGCGTAATATTGCGTAGTGCACTTAGATGCATTTTTATTGGGCATTCTAGATTTTAGATTGTGCATCAAAGTCTGGATGACACCGATGGTGAAACACGCAGCTTCAAAGAACCGATGAACATACAAATGTGATATGTGAAATTAATAAAATGGCCAAAGGCAGCATACATGGTTTAAACAAAAAGTGTTCTATACACATCTTAAACTCATGACTTCACTCATTAATTAGAATAACCTTGTACATTTAAGTGTATATCCAAAAAAATATAAATCGACTTTGACATATTAGTGCAAGAGCATTGTCATAGTCTATGGCATTACTATGCAAATAGAAAAGGAGATTGAGATGAACTTTCGAAAATCATAATTCTTTCCCTTCGTTCTTTGGCACGTTTGTACGGGATCTTTGCCTTGGTGCATGACATAACTCTAAGATACAAGCTAAACGTGGAGGAGAAACATTATACACTGCATTGCGTCCATGGTTATGGTGTGTGATATTACAAAGTATCAAGAATTCCACTAGAGAACCGAACGACATTGCTTACGTCTGCATTCTCATAAGTAGTTGGATTTGAATAGCAGTAACGTGAAAATCAAAAAGCAAAATATAGTACACTAATTAGTCTCCTTGGTTCCAGTGTGTATATTCCAAGGATCTCTGAAATAACATAAATGTATCCAAGATCTGGCTTGGTTCTGTGTCCTTATATTGGTATGACCTGATCATAGAAAGCAATTGATGTCCCATTCTTCGTTCATCCCTCCTGGCTTTTTGGCGAGCCCTTTTTTTCTTTGCATCAATATGTGGCCCCTTTTCTTGTATGATTTCCGGCACTTGGAATCTAAATTGTAAAACAGAATTACCTTTTTCGACAAAATATCTTGCCACTGCTGATGTTTGGTTGTTGTTTCTAAGGCAGGACTTGTATTCATTCATCCTTATTCCTACTTTTCTTGCTGTATCTCCCCCATTATAAATTCCATTGTGGTATTTGATACTGTAGATTGTATTCTCTGGAAAGCATGTGGCGTGATATTTGAGCTTTATTTTTTCACCTGTTCTTGGATGGGAAACTATAGGTCCTTTAATCACATTATTGCAATTACTGCAATTTAAGCACGGATGTGTTCCTGGATGTTTATCAGGACTGTTTTTCTTTTACGCGCCTTTCGTGTTCACGAGCATATTCTGAAGATTGTTATCAGTGGTTGGGGAAATAGCTATTTTGTGCACTCGTCGCTTGTCAAGATATTCCAAATTCTGGTTATGCTTTGTTTGATGTGTCGGCTCTGTATAGAATATTTTGAGACACATACAATTACTGGCTGAGCTGCCACTACCGTCTTTCCTCTTGTTTTGGACACATGGATGCTGTTGGGGTTTCTCCCCTGTACCCCAGTTGTAAATCTTCATGCTCAGATTATTTTCCGCTGCAAGGGCTTCTCTCTGCAGCTACACTGACATTCACTTCCACCCAGTACCTTCTTCCGTCTGATGGGAGGCTCTGACCATTAAATCTGTTCTGCCCCTCCTAACCCCCCTGAACTCTGTCCCAATTTTCTCCCTTTGCTTTCTGCTGCGATGTTGAGCTCCTTACGGGGAGGCCTCTCCTCCGACTACACTGTACTCTCCTAGTCACCACACACACTTGTGAGGCCCCTTTTTCTTTCGGAAGAGTTGTGTTCTACTTCTCCCTCTACTATTTTTTTATCACCTTATCCCTCCATTGTGTCGGTATGCTGTGAGGCTGGGTTCCTTCCAACCCTTCCTCCACCTCTCCTGCCCCTTCGGTTCACTGGGCTATGTATGCTGGGGCAGCCCAACTCCAGCTCCTCCCTTGCTTCCGCCTTGGATCCTTCTGCTGCCTCTCCTCTCAGTCTGCTCCTCTTCACTCCTTCTTCGTCCCCTGATGGCTGGCTCCAGTAGCTTCCCCCAGCCCACCAGGACTTCAGGACTCCACCTCACCTTGCCCGGGGGAGATCTTCACCGTCCCTCCTTCCACGTCCGGTGTCTGGATGTGCGCTTCCCGCCGCAGAGCCTGGTTGCCCCTCACTGCCGCAGGACCTGTTCGGCTCTGCCAGCGGTCGCTCCGCTAACGTCTCAAACACACAGGGTAATATATTTCCATTCTCCTGGCCCTTCCATGGATGAGGATATATCCCACCTGCACACACGTTGCTTTTATTTTTAGCATCTGCTGCGACCTGTAGGGGAGAGAGGTTCACACATGTCCTACTCTGCCTGCCAGCATCTTGGAATCCTCTTAAATGTTTTTGAAGTCAAGAAGCTGAACTGCTTTTGTGAACTGAACTGTTAATGTGAATTAGAGAAAAGAAGCATATCATAAGAGCTGGGAAGTGTCCCAAGGAATTGTTGTTTTGAAAAGCTGGAAGATTTAAACTCTTAGGGAATTAAACCACTGCGTATTTTCAGCTATTTTGAACTTGGGGAAGGGGAAGCAGATTACAAGCCAAGAGCTGCAAGAATCCTTGAACATTACTTTAAGCAGTATTTATTTTGATGCGGACATCCCTACACATTGTATATAGTTAGACGTGAGGGCAAGTACAGGTTTTGGACACACAGACATTTAACTCTGGACTTCCTGAGACTGTCCTTAGTTTTCCTTAGGTAGGGAAATCCCACCTTGGCATAGGGCAAGTAAGGCCTTACTCCATCCTGCACTTTGACTTAATAAAACTTTGTAGACAAAACTTGAACCTGTTGTCTGCGTCTGCTTCATGGTGCCTTCACGTATAGTACCAAATAAGAGAAGGAAGAAACCTCAAGACTGGAATGTTCGCATTGAGGTTAAATCAGACAAAGAAGGTCTAATCAGAGAAGAGAAAAACTATAGAAGAGAAAAGACTGAAGAGAACGTTGAAACAGAGAATAAGGGCCTAGACCAAAGAGAAACCAGAGACTGTGAACTATATATTAAAGGCTGTGAAGCCAATGGGAAGAGTCTTAAGTGTTGTATAAAGTTACCTTGGGAAAAGTGAAGGATAACTGCACGTAAAATAAGTCCAGAAACGAGCAAGAAGGAAATGGGGAATAGTCACACAAAATCGAAGTTGAACAACCCTGTAACAGAACTGCATGAATGAATAAAAACAGCCACCATGAACAACTTGAGACTAGTTTACTTAACTGAACTTTATGAAAAACAAATCTTCAGGAGAAGGGAGTCCTTCTTCTGGTTTTCATTGTTATAATAGTGGTTGGGTTATAACGGGTTAGTTGGGACAGTGGACAGATTCTACTTAGACTTACTGACCAGCACCATATCTCATTTTGTTAGGTAGGGAAACCCCTTAGTATAGGGAAAGATAGGCGTTTATTTCTTTTGGTTTCATAAAATATTTAGGGAGACAGCAAGTCAGAGTCTGCATCCTTCTTGGAAACACTACAGGCTCCTGTCACCC
The DNA here is from genome assembly GCF_040938575.1 of Ambystoma mexicanum. Lineage (NCBI taxonomy): Eukaryota > Metazoa > Chordata > Amphibia > Caudata > Ambystomatidae > Ambystoma > Ambystoma mexicanum. The sequence continues at coordinate 387,330,811 of NC_090922.1, forward strand.
ATTCCAAGGTGAATTCCAACAAGTCCAAGACCCTGAATTTTGTGACATTGCCTATTTCGTTGTGGCTGAATGAGAGACTTGCAATATATACATTATGTACTGTTGGGTTACTTTATGCCTGATACTCTATTTTGAAATCACCAACCAGTAAACCCATTTCTAACAATTTCTATATATTGCAATATAGTCCATAAGGTTTTTGATATTACCAAAGATGGAGGTTTTGTTCCTCTGTTTAACAACCGATAAACGAGTGACCTATGGCCATATGATCCGCTTCCAACACCTCAATGTTTGAAGAATTCATTTTGTTGGGCATACTGATCCAGCCCTTACAATCGTCTGATTTGCATTTAGCTAGAAATATTTCACTTTTTATTGGTTTTGGTTATAATTTGCTATACTGGAATCTGGCTTTAATCGACTAACTGGATTTACTGGAACATGCTTCTATTGTCCTAACCACAGATGCTGAAATCCAGCCTTGTCCTGTGATAACTGAATATTTGGATTGTGTCCTTTCTTTGCTAACTGGGCCTGTGATGTCTGACCTAACTTTGCTAGCTTGCCATAATGGAAACTGCCATTACAATGAAGTCTGCCACTGATTTGCTAAAGGACACAATACTATCTGGCCTTGTGCTAACTGGGTCTAATGGAAGCTGCGACTGATAAGTAACATAATGCAAGCGGTCAGCGGGATGGGTGCATTAACATTGGATGACTACTAGGTGACTACATGAGGTTTCGGTAGCCTACTCTGGAATTAATTTGTACATGGGCCTTTCATGGTAATATCTACTTGATAGCCCTGGCTAGCATATGATCTGATTACCAGGGCAAATGGGGAGGGGGCGATCTCCATATGTACATATAATGGTAATGTCTTGCAATTGTCTTTAGAAAGCTCATATGTTGGCCAAAACTGTTGACTTTGTAAAAGTATGTTTGTAAAAAGTATGTTTGTGTTTGTTATTGCAAGAAGATTGAACTATAGGGAAAGAGGCTTAATCCTTGAAGTGGCCTGGAAGACTGGTTTGATAAAACAGGCTGCATCGCTGATTATCCAATGCCCAGACTACACAGCAGAGTTCACAAGCAGAGGCACGCTTTTAATTAAGTGAAGAAAAGGCTATGTGACATAATTCTGAAATTCCTGTCAAGCTAAAAGTAATAGAAGCAATATCCCGTTGTGAAATGTGCAACTGGTCTGAGATCAGACAGACGAGGGAAAATAACCAGGACTAGTAGAAGTACATTTTATATGGGACGGGGTGCAGTGCACAAGGCATTAGTATCAACACCCAAACAATACCAGAAATCGAAAGAGGAATATGGTCTAGAGATATCTCCATTGGAGGCTAGCCAAGATGACAGGTCAGTAAAAGACTGATACGTACGTTATGCTAAAAATACCAAGCCATGGTGTGAGTTGTGGGGCAGAGTGCGATAAAGCGAGTGGCCATTAAGTATTGCATACATGGGCGACTATTTTGTTGCTCATTCTCTTAAGGATGCACTGGCTTAGCGGGCCTTCCATGTTTTGGGGGCTTGGGGCCTCAAGCTTTAGAAATACATTTATTTATGAAGTCGTAATGAATGCACTCTGACTTCAGAAAGAAATGTTGGCTGTGCGGGATGGAGGTCCTCTGGCTCCAATGCGCATGACAGGAAACAGGAAGCTCTCCCTTATTACTGGTTCCTTTTGGTATGGCAGAGCACCAGAACCTAAGGCCTGCCTGCAGAAGAGTCCCTGAGGAGCATTGATTCAGGAAACGGCATGTAAGAAAACAACCTTTTTGGGAAGTCCGTACAAGGGTGCTGCATGTTTATGATGTATGCTTGTATGTATGCGCACGTGCATGCAAGGGTGTGTTATGTAATCTCTGAATGAGGGAGTATATGTTTTATGAGTGGCTGCGTGCATGTGTGATTGAGTGAGTGAATGGTGTAACTAAATGAACGAGTGAATGTTGTGTGATTGGGTGTGCACGTGTGTTTGAGCTAGGCTGGCGGCTGACGGGAGGGCCAGGGCGGAGGGTGGGTGTGCGCTACTAAAGCATTTTTAATAGGCATCATTGATGAAAAAGTAAGCATGATGTGCTATTATGTGGCTAGACTGTCATTTTAATGTAGTCAGTTAAGCCATTTCTTACTGTGTCATGGTATTTTTTCTGGCTGGACATCTATGATAGAGTAAGCATGATAAGTGTTATTACATGACTAGACTGGCATTTTGGTTCTTCTGTCTAACTATTACTGTGGCATGGGATTTTATTCTGAGCATCTATGGTAAAGTAAGCATGATTGGTGTTATCACGTTGCTAGACTGGCATTTTGGTGCAGCCAGTTGGACATGTTTTTCTATTGTGGCATGGCATTTTTAATGGCAAAGCCAACGGGGGTATGTCCTCACTTGGGGCTACTGCCAAGCATGTCCATCCAGGACATGCTTTTAATAGTATAATTCCTGGGATTACGCGTAAAGCAAACATGAGTATTTTCTTATGTGGGAATACTGCCATATATTGGTGCAGCCATCATGGACCTGTATGGACATAGCTAGTGTGAAAGTTGTAATACTGGCATTTACTGTGGGCAAAGGCATCCTGAAAATGCATTGGGAAATGATCCTATGCACTGTTGGTGAATTGCATCTATTGCATTTTTGGATTGGAGTTACCCTACAAAATCAATTGCAAACTTCCTGGCTTTTAACTCTTTTTTTCAGATTGGGTGCTGTACAATGCACCATTTAACCCATCATTCAAAAATGTTTTTCAAGAGGTTGGGGGGCGGGGATGGGTGGTGGTGTCTCCTCACCTCCTGAACCCTGTTAGGTTGGTTCAGACTCCCTTTTACTATGCTCAGTCGCTGTGGAATATTTGTGGGAAATGTTTGCACCCCTCCAATTAGAAAATTCACCAGCCACCACTTGGTGAGTGGCTGAAACGGTATGAATGTGTGCGTGCAAGGCTGTGGCCCATGCAAGGGTCATTGGAGCATGGATGTTTTCTTACGTTTTACAGGTTTTTTTGGGCAAAGCCAACTTGATGAATGTTATTACATGGAGGACGGTTTGGGGTGAGGGATTTATAGCACAATGGGACAGTACGACTGTACATTTTCTTTCTGTGCCATCACACATTTTACTCAAATAATGGACAAGGCCACTCTAATGTGTGTTCTTGCTTTAGGAAGGTGGGGGCACTTGTACAGCTTTTAATTCAAATTTCTGCCAGTGCTCTGTCTGGTGTCCCCTGGCAAATACACAAAATAAATTGTGAGCTCACAGTACTAGGTTTTAAGGAGATTTACAGGGGTTTCCTATACCCTGTTGACCACTGTTCTCGGGGTCTTTTCACCTTGGTTCTCATTCCCAGGTGTTGACTGCTTACTTGGAGCCTGTGGTGGATTCAGCAAAAGGGGCTGTGAGTGGCAGGTCTTCCAAAATGGATTGGAGCCAGAGGATGGCAGGAGGTTACCCTGCCATTGGGACCATGTTCTTGGGTGGTCCCTCACTGCCCCCCTTTCTGCCAGGGTTCCGGTGCTCCAGCTACCTACTCCAATCACTCTCTCCTTCCCTGGGTGTCACCTCACCCTCATTTCCACAAAGCTTCTCACCTGGTTACATGTCTTCCTAGGTGTACCCCTCTTGCTCATTGGGTCTCCTATCTTCTCTTTAACATAATTCCACTCCACATCTATGCACTACCTCCTTGACTAGTCCTTTCTTTGTCTTGGACTGCACTTCTACTAGATCATTGAGGTTACCCAGTGTTTACCCCTCACTTCTTTCTGTCATCTTCCTAAAGTTTGTCCTCTGCGCCACCTCTTTCAGCTATTCCTCTACCCAGTGCTCCAGATAAGATTTTGAGGTGGGAGTATTTTACTCCCTATTTTTAAACTTTGAGAGTTAATGGGATTTTAAGAGAGTAAAAATGACATTTCTCCTTTGCAAGAGAGTAAAATAATGTGACATCCAGTCAACGTGTGAAAACGCTGTATGGAAATCATTACGATGCGGCAGCTTTCTGCATTGTGGCAGAATACACCTTTCATTATTTCTCTAGCTTCAGAGAAACACACTGTTTCAGAGGCCTTTATCCCTGGCTTGTAATTACATCCATCCAGATAAAAATTAAAAAGTAGCCTTCTGGTTTCTTACAAGTAACCTGACCTTTGCACTGCCCTCTTCTCTAAACTTGTGTGTAAAGGTACACAGGAAAATAATAATGCTGTCGTATTTACAAGATTTTCATGCGTAAAAAGACCTTGTACGCACCTTATCTAGAGGGCCGCCTCTACCTACGCTGCTTCACACTTCTCTCTCTTGTTCTTTCTTTCTCTTTCTCAACACTATTTTCTCCAACTAGCTGTCTATTCTCCCCTTCTTCATCCATTTTTGGGGACCTCCCTTATTGTAATTAAGGGTCTCCAGTTAACTACTACCCCTTGCTCCTTCTCCACTTGGGTTACTCCTTTAACCCTTGCCTTCTGGTCTGTCAACCTCTAAACACCTTGACTGTTTCTTCCCCAGTCTTCTGGGTCTTGCTCTTTCCAGCCCACTGGTTCTGTTTAACCCCTACCTTCAAAGTCTGTACTTACCCATCCTCCTGGTCCCTCCCTGCCGCATCCTGTCTTCTCCCTACCACAGCCTTCTGGGTCTCTCCTCCAATCTCCTTCTCTCCAGCGCCTTCAATTGCTTCTGCAGCTTCTTCACTTCCTCCAGCCAACACCAAATGAGCTTTCCCTCCTACCTCAACCACCTACAGAGGATCTACGTGAAATCACAGCGGCTGATTTTCCCGCGACGGAAATGTTCGCATAGGAAATGCACAAATACAAAGTTTTCTTACAGTTCCCATGCCAACATGCAGGGGTGTCCCCTGCAACCCCCGCTCACTATACCGTGTACTATAGTGAGCGTGATGTGGCGGGGGACACCCCTGAAGACCCTGGTTTATTTATTTTGTATTTCTTTTCCTGTCGGGAGACCTACGGGGGACAGCCGGCAGCCCCCATAGCCTTTTTTTAAATTTATTTTTCAGACCGACCCCACCTAAACAAACACCACGAAAAGTTCAAACTTTTGGTAGTTAGAACGTTTCATGGTGTGTGTTTTTAGGTCTTTTGGTGGGGTCGGTAATTTTTATTCAGAGATTTCATCCTATTCCCCTACAGAGCCCTTGATGTTTTATAGGGCTTTCGCCCCTCCTTCCAACCTTGTAGTGGATTGGGAATCGGGTGTGGTAGATGGGCTGGTGATTAGCTGCTGGGCTCCACTTCTGGCAATGACTTGTATCTTGGGCGTGAGACTTGGGATTGACCTGTCCCTCCCACCACTGCTGCCACATTGGAGTTCCCTACTCCCTCTTTCCCTTTATGCCTCTGACACAGGGATTGGCTGATTGCCTCTGGAATCCCCTGGTGCATCACAGGTCTATAGATGGAATCAGGAGTGATTTCAGCACTAGCAAATGGGGAGCCGAGCATACCTATGCTGCCTGCTTTGCGGGGGCCACTGCTCCTTGATTTTCTGAAAGGAGTTGGGGGTAATTACAGTTGACCATATGATCAGCCAGTCCGACAGAGCACTTCATCACAGGAGTCTCAATACACAATTAACCCAGAGGACATTCCCAATTGTTGTAATTTAGGAAACACATTCAGTTAAGGATGCGCAGGCTCCAGTTGCCAGGCAATGGCATGCCTGAGTTTATGGCTTGGCATACTCAACATGCTCTGGGCGGAGGGAGGTACTGAATTGTATATGTAGTGAGGTTCCAATCTGGACTATCATACATTCTTGGATGTGGATATAAGGTTGGTGGGTATTTCTTGGGAAATAAAAGCCAAGGCATTGCATATAATGAATTCATATACAATGATTATTGACGTCACTTCTTTCCTGAGGTTATGGGCCTCTGTAGGTCATTTAGAGATCTCCTCATCTTTAAATGGGTAGAGATTTCATTTGTGCACCAAATGTAGACCTAGATATCAATACACCCCAGACATCAATTAGCGGATTCTCTGCTCAGGGTAAAAAGAGGCTTTTAAAATAATATACCTATGGGGGATGCAGCATGGCATACGCTATGACTATCCCTCTTCTCAATAGTCCTCGACTTACACACCCACAATATATTTGTGGGTAATGGCTCTGAAAAAATGTCTATTATTGACAGCTGCCGCCTTTTTAAAAATCTTTTTTTAAACACATTTTATTGGTTTTTTGAGTTACAGACATACAATCATTGCAACATAGGTGCAAACAGTAAAGGCACGGTATAGTGTGGTTTATCCTGTGTCCATACACAGAGAAGAAAAACAGGGAGGCATCCTGCATAGGTTTGTACGAGGGTTTGAGCAGACCTTCCGCAACCCTTTATCCATCCCCCACCCACTTCCCACAGATCCTCTCCCATTGCCCAGGGCAACCTCTTGCATTGTACATTTGTTTTTCGAAGGCCATACTGCAGTCCATTTCCCCCCGCCCATCTTGCCACTCTCGAGCGCTCTTCTGGCCCCCACAGTGCTGCGATGATCTGTTTCGCCTGTACGGCCGCTATGGATACAAATAGTTTCCCGGACCTAGTGAATCCAGAGTCCCCCAAGATATCCAACAGTAGTGTTCTCGGCTCAGGATTCTGAATGTAACAGTTCTAGACCCTCGAGGGCCCGCACGATGTCCCTAGCAACCCCCCAGATCTAAAAAGTCCAAAGCTCTGCTTCTCTCTCTTCAGCCCGCCTCTCCTTTCCCTGGGGTCCCTGAATCCACCTCCTCAATGCACGAGTTCTGCATATCAAACAGGACTGGGGATGTCTGTGTCTTTTTGCCTCAGACTGGAAGACATTTCGGTGTTCCCCGGACGGAGGCCAGATAGAATGTGTGTCCCCAGCCATACCCAGGTTTCCTTGGGGTTGCGGAAAATGTGTACCGGGACGTTATGATAGCGTTTGAGCACAGCCGGGAAGACGAGTGCGTATTTAATATTGAGGGACCTGAGCCTCTTCTTCACCGAGTCAAGACTGCCTCAGTCTCTGTACTTCCCTTGTGTAGTCCAGGAAAAAGCTGATTTGGTACTCTTAGGTAATCGGCCCGTCGCCCTTGCCATCGGTAGGAGTGTATCTCGGTCCCTGTAGTTCTGGAGGCGGACTATCACCGTGCACGGGGGGCACCAGGCACTGGGCGGCCAGCTGGGACTGTGCGTTCGCTCAATTGAAAAGAAGTTTGAGAGATTTTTGGGGGCCATAAGGTCCGATAGTTAACACTGTAGGAACAGTTCCATACAGTGTCCATCCTCCTTTTGCGGGAGTAACAGTATGCAAAGATTATTATGGCGGGATCTGACTTCACTGTCCCATCCCAGTTTTCTAAGGTGGTTAGTTTCTGGGACATCAATACCAACCGCTCCTCCATCTTACTTAGCGCATGCTCACTGTCCTATATGTTCTGTTCAGTCCCTCCCAACCGCGAGGACAAGTTGCGCAAGTGCTGCTGTAGGAAGGAGACCGCAGAGGCCGAGCCATTAATTTTTGTTTCTACCGACCTGGAATCACTGATAGCAGCCATGATATCTGTGAGCGACAATTTCAAATGGATTGTGTCTTCCAACGTATTCCTCATCTTTGATAATCACGTCCAGCTTCGCAAAAGTTTTTCGGCAGAGGGCGCCGTGCGTCGATGGCGTGGAGTCGATGTCCCTCGAAGGCCTCCGTCGAGTGTGACGTCATCGGGTGATATAAGTAGCATGCGCGGCGCCTGTTGGCCTCAGTTCTGTTTTTCTGCATACGTGTTTGCTTTGGAGACTCGGCACGCCTTGCTAGTAATTATTTGCTATGCAATTCCTTTGAAATCCTCGACATGGCTTCGTCCTCCACCCCGTCGACACCTCGCACCGGCTTCAAGAAGTGTAAGGAGTGTGATTCGAAAATGCCGATCACCGATCCGCATCGTTCTTGCCTGTGGTGCTTGTGGGGGGGGGGGGCTATGACACCGATTCCTGCTCAGTGTCAGGCTATGATGGGAAAAGCCCTGCGAGAATGAAAGGGGAAGTTATAGTTAGGGAAATTGCCCCGTAAAACTAAACCCCAATCGCTCCTTGACCGTCGACTCTGGGGATCGTTCTCCTCAACGTAAGAGTGACAAAAAAACACTTGTCGTTCTCGATGAGGCGATCGAGGAGACAGCACCATTGATCGCCATCCTCTTCATCCTCGTCGGACGAAATTCCAGAAAAAGTAAAGTGCCCCACCAAACATTCGTCATCTGAAGAGTAGGAGGCATTCCGCTGGCCTCTTAGTGTGTGAGCCGCTCTAGCTAAAAATCCTTGTTATTAAAATCCTGTGGATTGGAGAGAATAAACCGCAGAACCTCGATGGAATACTACGTCGGAAGGCACCAGGACCACAACAAACCCACTTTCGATCCCCACCGAGGCCGACTACCCAACGTGACAGACAAGATACTGAAGTGGAGGAGGAGCGGGGAAATCTTCCAGAGCCGCCCCTCCCCCTGCGAGTCTGTGAACACGGCGACGCTGAGCCCTGCACAGTGAGGAACACAAGACAGCCCAAGCAGAGGGAGCCGCGGTTGAGCCTGCCCGACACAGACGAAATAACAACTATTCGGTAGTGGATAGGAGGGGTGGCGACAAGCAAATCCTGCCGGAGCGAGAGTCCAGCAAACGTACAAACCCAGCTCCCGAGCACAGTCCCCTACCCCCCACCCGTGCCGCCGTGTACGCTGAGGAGCGAGCGTGCAGGCCGGGGGGAGCGGTGGGGGAAGTAAGCAGTGGCCGGGCCCTGCATACAAAGAGGTACGTGAACCCCCCCCCCCCCCTCGATACCCCAAAGAAGTCCACAGGGGTGGTGGACGGCCACATGGAGTGCCGAGGAGCCGTGAGTCAGTTGGGGGGAAAAAGAAATAATCATAATAAAGTGCACAGTTTAAACAGAACGACCACATGCAGGGCCAGACACGAGTGGAACTAGTCAGTACTAGCTGGGAGCATTGAAGCTGGGGACAGGCCACAGCCAGTGCAGCCGGGATCCCAAGAGAGTAAACTATCCCACAAGACAAAAGGCGCCAGAAGTTGCACCCCTAGGCATAAGACACACTTGGGAAGCCCACATCTCAGAATAACTGCCAGCAACACCATATGCACCAATTAAACCACGATCTACGACACAAATAACTGGTGTGGCACAGCAACGGGGAATATACCTCCCTACATCTCAGGACATGCCTAGGGGCAACAAGGGTCCCAAAAAAGGTCCCATGGATGCATTTGAACATGGAGGGCGAAAACACGAGACCCCCGATCCCACCTCCGGACCATATATGGCAGCATTACAGGCGGGATTTGCAGCAGTCAATAGTGGACTGGATGACATAGTGAGTAATATATCTTCCATCCGATCGGATTTACAGTCTGTAAACACAAGAGTAACAGAGACTGAAACCAGAATTGGAACTCTGGAAGACACCTCAATCCAAAGACATCGAGGAGATCAAGAAATCCTTAAAACAAGTCCAAGCCAAATTCGAGGACTTGAAATAACGCTTACTGTGCCCATGGAAACATACCTGGAGGAAGTGATTCATGCAATCCTACTCGATGCCCAATTCTCACAACAGTTCCTGGCCGAGAGGTCCCACAGAACCTCGGTCCCGCAGCCCAAACCCGGAGCGCACCACGCACGGTCATCACACGACTACTTAACTACCGGGATAGAGACCTCATACTTCGCCTCTCCCGAGAGAAAGGCACATTAACATATGACTCTGCGAGAATCCACATATACCCTGATTTCTCTACAAGGATACAGTCAACCCGCCGAACATTTGACCAAGTTAAAAAAACACTCAGAGAGAGATCCGTTCCATACGCAATGCTGTTCCCAGCAAAGCTCTGCATCCAACACTCAGGAAGAACGCACTTCTTCGAGACCGCAGCAGAAGCAATAAACTACATAGAGCAGAACATCCTGCTCTACCCCAGCAAGAAGGACCAAACGGCCCGAACCGACACCTGATATAGGGGAGAAACAATGGTAACAAGTGAGACCAACACAGCTCACCAACCAGCCAAAAAAAGTAAAGCGCATGAGCTCCTAGCGACGCTAACTAAAGAAATGACAAAGCAGCGCTCCTCTCGGATGCAAAAGTTGCAAATTACACAAGGGATTACACTATCCAGTTGAGGGGATGGTGAGGGAGGGAGGAGGGGGGGGGTTGGGACAGGCCTGTTGCCGGATGTAAGTTGGGAAGTTCAATGTTTTTTCACAAAAAAAACTGTCAGACATACAGATCACGGCCATTTCAAAGGCGGTTAAGCCCACACTACGGAACATGATAAAAGAAAAATACACAACCGCAAAGTATAAGGCCCATGGGCTGAGGCACCTGTCCTGGAACATCAAAGGACTTGCAAATCCCATCAAGGCGAGGAAAATCATGGCCTATGCGAACAGACACAAAGTAGACATCCTTCTCATAAAAGAAACGCATGCAATGAAGAAGGTAACTGAGTCATTTGTCCACAACTGGGGCATATACGTATCGCCACAGACTATTCAACACAAGCCAGGGTCGTGTAAACGCTTTTACACAAACACACAGGATTCCAAATGACCATAATTGCTTCATACCCGGAGGGTAGATACGTCATAATATGGGGAATGCTGTCCGGACAGGAGTTAATAATTATCAACACATACGGCCCAAACACGGACACTCCTGAATTCTATGTGCATGTATTAGGACAAATTGTGCCGCCCGGCTCTGCCAGAATTATATGGGGCGGGGACCTCAACACAATCCTTGACCCCACATTGGACCGTTTATCCACGGCACAAAGGAACTACTCTAAAGCTGCGCTAGCACTACGACAGATAATGAAAACACTACCCCTGGTCGACACGTGGAGAAAGATGCACCCAGGGCTAAAGGAATATACGTTACACTCACACGTGCACGGATCCAGCTCTCGCATAGACCATTGGCTCTGTTCACCCGAATTCATTCCGTGTCTACAAGAAAGCACAATACTCCCATAAACGTTATCAGATCACTCTCCTGTCCCGATAGAAATACAAATGGACAACTCAAAACAAAACCCATGGGCATGGAGGATGCCCCATCATTGCTGAAAGATGACTCAATAATGGAACCTCTAAGGGTAGAGATTACTGAATTTTTCGAGCGCAATACTGGATCTGTACAATCTCTGACTACAGTATGGGAGACCTTTAAAGTATGGCTGAGAGGTCACCTAATATCTACGACTATTGGCACTCTCAGCGAAATCAGAAACCGTCTCAACTAGACGGAAATAGAATTACGCAGGCTAGAGATCATTCATTCCCAGACACCAGGAACAGACACCATACGACCACTGCAAGAACAAATGGCTAAATTTAAAGCATTGGCGGAAAAAGAAGTGTACTACACGTTGCAACCAGTAAGGGCCAGAAGATATGGGGAAGGCAACAAAGCGGGACGCACAATGGCTAACCTTATTAAAGCCGAACAAGGGATAAAACAAATCACTAGTATAGTAGACACAGCGGGAATCGTTCACATGAACTTCCAAGCAGTCAACAAGGTATTCCTGGAATTCTACACTATGCTGCACTCAAATGCGGACCGGGTAACAGAAGAGGAGCTACAGAACTAAATGGACTCATTCCCCATGCCTAAACTGACCCTGACAGATAGAGAGGCACTAGACTTACCACTGACCACAGAAGAAATCACACATGCTATCAAGGAACTGCAATCAGGTAAAGCACCTGGCTCAGATGGGATCCCGGCAGAGTTCTGCAAAATCTTCAAAGATGAACTTGCCCCTAAACTAACTGAAATTTGGGAGGAAGCACTTGATAGAGGGGAACTACCAGTCACGTCTAAAGAAGCGATAATAACTGTTCTCTTGAAGCCCCATAAATCCCTGCAGGATCCCAACTCCTACCGCCCACTCTCCCTAATCAATGTGGATGCTAAAATATTCTCGAAAGCAATAACAAATAGACTACTACCCTATATGAACAAATTAATACACCCAGACCAATCAGGCTTTATTTCCTCCCACTCCACTTCCCTAAACCTCCAAAGGTTTTTCGCAATAGCCTCACAAATGGACCCAAAAGCGAAAGTAGTGGCAGTGGCTCTAGACGCCGAAAAAGCGTTCGACTCATTCTCTTGGAAATACATGTACTCTATACTAAAAAAAAAATGGGGTTCGGCCCAGGATTCCAAAAATACAAAGAACCCAAGGCCAAGGTCAAAACAAACAATAGAATGTCAGCGGAGTTCACACTGCAAAGAGGTACAAGGCAGGGATTCCTGCTATCCCCCCTCATATTTACGCTTACCATAGATGGAATGGCGGCAAGACTCTGCCACATACATGCACAACGGGGAATACGTATAAGAGGTCCCCCGCAATTTATCTCACTATACGCAGACAGCACAATGTTATATCTCAGAAACCCGGAAATTAACCTGACTCCAGTAATGGAGGACATAAAAATATTCTCAGAATACTCTGGTTACAAAATAAACAATCTGAAATCAGTTATAATCCCCCTCACACGGCCCACTACACCGTCCCAAGCCACTGCACAGTTCGTTGGTCCCCTACCACAGCACGCTACCTGGGCATCATCATGACCACTGATAGACTCACACTATACTCAAATAACTACGAGCCGTACCTAACACAACTCAAACAGAAACTTAAAGTTTGGGACAAACTCCCAATATCAATATACGGCCGGTTAGCCCTACTTAAAATGTTGATAGTTCCAAAATGACTATCTATTCAGCAACATTCCAATCTGGCTTGGCAGACACTTCTTCAGCAGACTACAAAAACTTTCCTCCACGTTTGTATGGGGGTGGGGGTACGGTTAGACATCGCTGGCCCAAACTATTCGAGAGATATGAAACAGGTGGACTATTAGCCCCGGATTTCCTGCTGTACTACCACACTGCACAAGTACACTTTGCGGAACAGTATGCACATATACAGGCGGAGAAATTCGCAGCCTCCCGTACAAATTAAAATCCATGATATTTTCCAAAAACAAAAAAGACATGGGAGAAACAGACCCACTGAAATCCATGGTGAGAGCATGGACATATCTTTTCCAAAGAGTAGGCTGCACAGACCCATACTGCCCGCACTCCCCCCTCTGGCATTATCCAGATCTCATCCCCACAACAGATACAACACTACAAAAAAAATGGGACCCGGGATACGAAATGACGCTGGGGGACCTAGACCCGGGTGGTAAATTTGCAACAATAGAGGTGGTCCAAGGAAAGGTAGGCTCAGGCCTCACAACGGCTTTGAAATATCACCGTCTTAAAAATGCAATTAAAATAAATGGCCAACATTCCCCGATGAGCCGCCCATTCCTAACCACAATCATGACACCGGAGGGCTTCCTAGGTGGTGTATCCGCATTATACAAAGCAGCACAAGTACACAGCCCATACTTGAACAAAATGAAGGAGAAATCGGAACGAGACCTACATATTCGTATTGAAGATTCACAATGGACGAAGTACTGCCACTACACCAAATCCATCTCTATGAACTCCAACTTTAGACTCATCCAATTCAAAATCCTGAACCACCTCCACATCACGCCCAACAAAATTTCCGAATTAGACGTCTCCAGACCGGTTTGTTGCCCAAAATGCAACTCCTCTGAGGCTAATTCAATTCACATGTACTGGGGGTGCCCATCGATAAAACAATTATGGGAAGAAGTAGCCAAAAGAGTGATATACTAGAAATACACATACTGGCTACTGCACTCAAATACTTATTGGGAGACATCGACAAAATTTCAACCAAACATCGCAGACTATTTGCAATATCCAATGCAGTGGCCAAAATAAATATCCTTCGAGCGTGGAAATCAGGAACAGCCTCCACAATACAAGAATGGCTGAAGGATCTTACATGGGTTCAGGCCTGCAGAGAAACTTACATTAAGGGAATAGTAACTACTTGCAGGCCAAAAGATATTTGGGGCCCCCTCAGGCGATACTTGAACACTGATGTGGGAGAGTCAGAGGAGGACACGGAGTGAATCGTAAATCATACCAACATCGACAGACTGCCCTAACAGCAATTAATTAATACAGCGTTTCCTTTTCTGTCTTTTCTTCTGTTCTATACTGTCTGTGCAGATATAGAACTTTTCTTGCATATATGCTTGAAGCTAAAATAAAGTAATCACTGAATGTTAATGTGATGTAACATGTCTGAAAGCAAAAAATAAAGGTTTAAAAAAAAGGAAATGCTGAAACTATTTGAAAAGGGTAAGCCTCTGTCCACCGCCTTCTTCGGAAGCTGGCAGAGAGCAGTCCCATCCCGACACTCGCACGCCCTCGAACCCGTGTTGTTGATAGAAGGTTCATCGAGAACCCTTGAGGTCTCCGGTGAGTAAAAGTCAGCAGAGATGAGACGAGCGTTCGAGGTCCTCGACGCTGTCGAAGCCTCCAAATGTACCTGAATGTCTTATTTGGGAGGAGAGCAGGATGAGTGATCTTGTTGACACTCTGCATAATGCCAGTGGTGTTGATACATCGCCTGAAATGGAGTTTGGTAGGCCAGAGCCAGGAGAGCATGCTGACTCTTCGTATCGACACCTGATGTCCAGGGTGGTGGAATATCTAGGCTGGGCTAGACTTTCGTTTCAATTTGTCCAAGATGACCTTAAAGATATTGTGGGCCAAGGTCCACCTACAGACCCAATCTTACCTTTTCATGTGGCTTTACAAAATAGGGTGGCCATTCCTCGCAAGCAAATACTGCCCTTCCAGTAGCTACCCCGGCTATCTGTCCAAGCGCTTCACTCATCTGAATTGACAGCCCAGGAGATGGTAGCTGCCTTAATAAATAATTTAAATAACATCTCAGATAAACTTGCACCTCTAAAACTAAAAAATATAAACAAGGAGGATATTAAAAACAAGGCCTAGTTCACTGAAGAACTGAGAAAGCAAAAATATGCCTTCTCAAAAGCCTTTCATACGTGGAAACATGAACCTAAACCAAATCTTTTTGCCATTTACAAGAATATAGTAAGAGATTACAATAACGCTATATTAGAAGCTAAAAGAAACTTTCATAACAACCGCATCAGCAATGCTAAATCAGACACAAAAGAAATCTTCAAGATACTAAAGGAACAAGAAATAACTCTGACTCCTTTAGGACCTATCGAAAAAAATGACAGAGTGGTGTCAACTCATCCAAGACGGATTGCAAAATAAGTTGAATAAGATCCGGTCATCAATGCTCAAAAAGAAAAAAAGTTAACACCCGTATAGTTGGATAATGACTCAACTAAAGTATTTAATAGGGACAGAGAGGTTCCCCCATTTAACTTTCATTCAATAAGTGAATCTGATCTAGCAGAAATCATAGAACAAATGAAATCTTCGTTCTGTAGAGGAGATGTATGCGCATCTAATATAGTTAAAACTTGTGCCCCGAATATTATTAAAGCAGTTTGTATGTTTGTAAATGCCTCCTTGGAGGCGGGTAAGGTGCTGATAGAATTAAAACAAACCATGGTTACTACAATCATTAAGAAACCTGGACTAGACAGGGATAATACATTGAATTTTCACCCTATATCAAATACTCCTTTTCTGCTAAAAATATTGGATCGTGTGGCATGCAACCAAATCGCTGAGCACATGAACCAATTTCCTATCCTTCACTCCCATCAGTCGGGATTCAGAAAGTTATTTGGTACCGAAACATCTCGTCTGGAGTTGGAATCAAAACTTTTAACCCAGATGGACAAGGGCGGTCTATCTTTGGTCATCTCATTAGACCTTCGATTTAATTGAACATTCTTTACTCAACACTAGGTTGAAGGAAGTGGCTAATTTCTCGGACTCGGCGGCTTCATGGATTGTGTCGTACTTAGAACACAAATGCAGCAGAGTCTGTTCGGACATAGCTGAAGCCTTACCAGCTCCAGTCCTTTATGGTGTGCCACAAGGAGCCAGTACTTCACCATGTTTATACAAGTTATTTATGGAACCTTTTTTCTTTGTTAGAGGAGGAGGGTGTGGTATTCTCAAACTACGCCGACGATACTCAGTGCCTAGTCCCTTTGACGGGATTCCATGATCAGAACGAGCTCGAAGTCAATAGAATGTTCACTCTAATTGAGAAATGGATGCTGGACAACCATCCTGCCCTAAACAGGAGCAAGACAGAGCTAATGATCGTGGGAAGCCCACGCACCTTACATAATCTAAACCAGTCCTATAGCTCATTTAAGTTAGGGGATGACATTATAGCCCTACTGCCAAAAATTAAAATACAAGGGGTAACCCTTGACTAGACACTCAATATGAGAGCTCATGTGACCTTGTTTGTTTCATCAGCGGTCTATTATGTTAAGCTATTGTCACACTTGAGACCGTTAATTTCACAGAAAAGCGCTACAACCATTGCTAGAACAATAGTCCGAGCAATGATCGATTATTATTGTAGCTTATTGTTAGGCACATGTACTCTGGACATAAAAAGGCTCCAGGTGGTGCAGAACTGGGCTGTGAGAGTCGGTTTGGGGCTCTCTAGGCGAGACCACGTATCTGAAGCTAGGTGCTCCCTTCATTGGCTGCCCATAGAAGCAAGGATTAAGTTTAGAACTTTAGTCATCACTTTCAAGTGCAGAATGCAAAAGATGCCATCCTACCTGCAGCTTCACATTAAGGAGAAGGTTAATTCTAGAACCTTGAGCTCTGGGTCCCAAAATTACAGATGCAACCTAGATCCAGAACGTCAAAAGCAGAGAATGGTGCTTTTGCATTGAAAGCTCCCATTTTGTGGAATCAACTGCCAGGATACATGCGCAATCACAAGTTGCTAAATAATTTTAAGAAAGACTTGAAAACACTACTCTTCACCTCCTAGTCCCAGGAGCCTTAACTATATGTATACCTGTCCTTGCCTTCATGCTTGCGGGTCTATAGTGCGCATTATACATTTTAAAAAAATAAACAGTTTGGTCGTCCAGGCAGCCACAGCTACATCAAATAAGGCAGCATTCCCTACCATCCCTCCAGCCAGGGACGACAAGCGTGTGGATGGATGGGTATCTTCAGCTGGGAGTAGGGCCCTGAAGTCGGCCAGCTCCACATGTGCCTTAGCCAAGTTTTCGTACACTCTGTGGGAATGCATATCCATGGCAGCAGAGCACATTCCAGAAGGGGAGGGAAGGGACTGTTTCCTAGCTATCGTTAAGGATGGCAAAGAAGCCATGTGTGAATCCCTTCAATCTGGATTGGACACTGCGGACAGCATCAGCAGGTCCCTGGCTACGAGCACGGTAATGCGTAGATTTGCGTGGTTGCGGAAGTTGGGTTTTGTACCGGACGTGCAGGCTCGTCTTCTAAACATGCCATTTGACGGGTCTCACCTTTTTGGCAATAAGGCTCACGAGAGCCTTGAGAGGTTGCAGACCTCAACGGCAGCTGCCAAATCATTAGGGGCCGCTGTTAGGCAACCTCAGCCTTTTCGTTAGTCAGTACAGTCATGGAGGGGGCGATCCTATCGTTACTACTTCTCATTTGGAAAGGCGAGAGGAATGGCCAGTCAAAGAGGCCAAAGGAAAATCCCTCGTGGTGAACGAGGTAAAGGTGCAAAGCCAGGTACAGCTTCCTTGCCATCAGTAGCTGCAAAAACCGCTCCAAAACCACTTTGAGAGCTTGCGTCACAAATGACCGGTGGGGGCAGACGGTCTCAACATCTCGAAGAATGGCGAGCCATTACTTCAGATGCTTGGGCTCTGGAGACAATAGCCCATGGTCACTGCCTTCCATTCATAACGCAGCCTCACACCAATCCACCGGGGAAACACTTTTTGAGGATTCCAGATCAGCTACTTGTGCAGGAAAGTCTAACCCCGCTAGAGGAAGGTGCTATAGAATTATTACTATTATTATCTTTATTGTTTTGGTTTTTATAAACCTTTACAAAATTATTCATGAAATTCTTTTTACAAAATATTTTTAAAATACACAATTTAAACCAATACAAACAAACTAATCATACTCATTACAATCCTATAAAAACTAAAGTGTATACCTTAAGATAATAATTCACTTTGTTAAAATAAACAACCTTTCTTAAAATTACCAAACATTAAAAGACCATTTTACATCACATTAAAACACGTAAAACTTCATCATTTTAAACAGTACTTATAAAAGTAATTCATAACATATCTCATATAATCCTTCAGTTCGTTTCACGTATTTCAGTAATTCATGTTACCTCACATATTATCCTCAAGAATTCATTAACTCATATTTTCATTATCGTTGAGTTACCGTGAAGCATCTCGTACCAAATATTTTCTCTATTTACATTTGATGTATCATTAACAAATTTTGAGAAATATTCAATCCTTTGCTTCATCAGTCTTGGACAAATCAACAACAGATGTAATAGTGATTCCTTTGTATCAGGTATATTACAATGTCTGCAAGTTTTGTAAATCATCTCATTTTTGGCACGAATGCTTTGTATCTCATAGGTATTCAAAACGTTAAACCGGAATCTCATTGTTGAGTTACGGAAGGATCTCAATGGATATTTCATTAAGTATTTCTCTGGTACCGCGTACCATTTCC
The DNA here is from genome assembly GCF_040938575.1 of Ambystoma mexicanum. Lineage (NCBI taxonomy): Eukaryota > Metazoa > Chordata > Amphibia > Caudata > Ambystomatidae > Ambystoma > Ambystoma mexicanum. The sequence goes on from NC_090922.1 coordinate 387,349,499, forward strand.
AAAAGGAGATTAACTGTGTATATAAAGATGAATTTATAACCACCACGTTGTTCTCTAGCCAGTCATATGCTTTTATCAATTTGTTTACTTTCCGTGGGTTTACTATTAAGGTCTCATTTGTAAGTCCAAGATCCAATAATTTCTTATCACATAACTTTTTTAGATCTTTCATAAAAATTCCATCGAGATCCTTTCCCAGAGTTTGATACAATGAGTTTGTTTCTCCAAGAAGAGACTTACGCAGTAAACTTAGTTTTTTGCGATATACTATACTTTGTAACGATGTCAATCCTAGTTCATAGCGTATCATTTCCATAGGAATACATTTCGGTAAGTATCTCAATACCTTAGGCCATATACATGCTTCAATGTTTTTTAGATATGGTAACAAATCATTTGAACAGAATTCAAGGCCGTAAGCCAATTTTGGGATTGCTTTTGTGCGTTAGAAGAGAATACAAGCGCTTAAAGTAAATTTTCCATATCTCTTTTCTATTATTAACATCTGATTCGCAGTGCATAATGCTTTCATTTTGAGTTCCTTCTTCATGTAGCTAAGTGTATGTGTATTGGAGAATGTATAACCCAAATATTTCAAAATCGGTTGATTTTTATTTTTATTTTTATGCCACCACAAAACATTACCAAAGATTCTTGTTTCAGTGGTTTGGTCCCTGTTTGATAAATCACCGTTTTGTTTGGGTTTATTAGCAGTTTTCTTTAATTTATAAATACTTCAAAAGAAGTCCTCATTCTCTGCAGACCAATTTTTGTTCCATCGAACAAGAGAAAGTCATCTGCGTATGCAGTCCACTTTATGGTTGTATTACCAATCTTCGGGGAGACTAAACCGCTTGTATCATGAATTGTACCTACCCGGGATACATATAGATTAAATAATGTAGCAGCAAGTCTACAACCCTGACGCAGTCCATTGTTCGCAATAATTTGTTCTGATACGTCACCTTTGTTACTTAGGCGTACTTTCAATACGGTATCTGTATATAGCATTATTATGAGTTCTAATAGACCTTTATCCATTCCTAGTTCATCAAGAGTCCTCCACAGTATATGTCTATTAACCTTATCAAAGGCCATGGAGAGGTCCATTGTTGCAATATACAGGGCATGATTACCTTTCCTCTTAGCCTTCTCCTGCAGACTTGTTACTATCAAACCTCCCGTATCCGTTCCCATTGATTGTCTAAAACCTATTTGTCTTATATCCAGGATATAATTGAGGTTAATCCATTTATTTATTTCTTCCAGGACTATTGCAGTAAATATTTTTGATTCAACATCTGATAGCATAATTGGTTGGTAGTTTAGAGGGCTTAGTCGGTTACCTTTTTTGAATATTAGGATTGCATACGACAAATTCCAAGATATCGGAATAATTTTATCCCTTATGATCTGGTTAAATAAGCAGTTCAATAGGTTGGCCCATAAGTCACTATTATGTTTTAAAGTAGTGTATGATAAATTATTTGGACCAGGGGTGGACGACCCTTTTGCCTTTCTAATATACTTCAAGATGTTCTTTGTTGAAATGTCCAAAACCCATGGATGGATGCTATTATAGATGATCATTTCCTTCACATTCAAACAGTTATACAAATTCTCAAAGTATTTCACCCATACGTCTCCTGCTATCGGATTCATTGAGAGCTGCAACTGCGTAATTTCAGTGCCATTTATGAGTGACCAAATTTTGCGAGTACTATTACCTTCCATAGCTGATATCATTGCTTCACCATCTCTTTGAGCCATATGTGCTCGATGGGATATGATCCAATTTTTATATACTTGTTTACAATGCTTGATTTTTTAAATAATTTCGTCTGAGGTATACTTTGATTTTTTTATACTACGCACCTCTTTACACAGTTGTGACTTTCTTTCCTTTATTTCTTTATCAAACATATGAATACTCTTACGTGCTATTTTTTGATCATATGTTTTCGTTACATTTGTTCTGTCTAACGTTTGTTGTATATAATCTTTGAAAAGTTCCACCGGAGTAGGTTACAAATTTCCACTCAAGCGGATAAATCTGATAGTCATGTAATAGTAAAGGATTAACCTTTTCTAGGTTATGACTGGTCCATTTAACCCTATTTCCTGCTACATTAATTTCCAAGCGTACATCATATAAATCTGTCATCAGTTTTTGGTTATACCAGGGAAAACATGTTGATATCATTGCATGATCACATTCCTTAATACCATGAACTTTCAGATTACATCTAACTTCAATAAAATGATTGCTTACTATTATATAGTCTAGAATTGAATTCAAACCTCTAGATTGCCAAGTAGGAGTGGTGTTATACATTGGTTGCATTCCCCAATTTGAGGCAAATTCCAGCCATAGGCAACCTCTATATACTTTGTTTTGCTGAGGTAGAATTAGCTCTTAATGATGCTAACACCGAAGTAGCGTCAGGAATCTCAAGATTGCAGTCAGCGTTCAGATCACAGGCTAATAAAAGTGCCCCCATTGGATATAATTCAAGCCAGTCCGCTATCCTGCAATTTAGGTAATCCAACAGACCGATAAACTGTTCATTCGTACATGACACTGCATTCCAATAAATATTAATTATCAGAATATCTATATCTGTTGGGGTTGTTTTTAATTTAAAGGTTCCAATTATCACGCAATCCATTATTAGCTGATTGGACATCATGGTGATATTTACATCTGATCTGTACGCCATTAAGAGACCTCCACTGGGACGACCAGCTGAGCCTTTATTCGCTTTCAGATTTATGGCACTATAGCCATCCCACAACAAATTTCCAATTGCCCATGTCTCTTGTAATAATACAAAGTCGTACTCCTCTAGTGAACTCACAAGTTCCTTATTTGTAACCATTTGTGAGTAACCCCTTGTATTCCAAGCGACAATGCTAAAGTTCTCATATTGGCTAAAGCGGTTTCTTCTCCGATTTTAAATTCTCGATCGATTCTCTAAGTGACATTGCAAGAGACCTCCATTCCTGCATGTCGATCAAGTGAGACCTTGCTTCCACTAGTTCCGTTCTATCATATTCTTTATCTACCGGTATCTGGGCTCCACTTCTATCTTTACCTGAGACCACTGGCATATGTGTGTTAAACTCCTGATTTTTAGGAGCGCCACTACGCACAACATCCTGAAATTGCAATTCATCAAAGCCTCTCTTTTGTAAGGCTCCCTTAATATTAATGTCCTTACCAGTGGTGAGTTTATAATCAATCTAACATAATCATATCTCTCATTATGAATGAAGTCCACAAGTTGGATATCAGCAGATGATATTAATCTTAATTCAGGTATTTCGCTAAATTAAGATAAGAGATAATGTCTGTTAAGTGAGCTCGGTCCTCCTTCATCAAACACATAGTATATTACAAGGCTTGGTACATTTGGAAAGGCAAGACGTCTTAGATTTTGAATTACAGGTCTCTTAGCATCTTTGTTCCAATAATTGGAATCATACTCTGATGCAGATGTATATCCACCATTTTGCTTGGAGTTGATTACAGACACCTTATATAACGAATAATCGTTTGTTTTAAGTACGTCAGCAGAATGATTTAGATTAGTCACCATGCGTTTTGCTCACTGAGTTTCTGATTCAAAATATCTTCTATAAGTGTGCTTATGTCAGCACTATTTAATTGTGGCAATTTTGCTGCATTAGGACTAGACATTTTACGATCAACACTTGTTTTTTTGTGTGTATTATTGTCTATTGTCTTTTCCTGCACTTGCACAGTATTAAATACTTGTGAGTCATCTAGTCTGCCTTCTAAACAGCGTTCACTAGTGCTGTTCATACTATGCACATTGCTTTTTGGTGTATCCATCGTATTATAATTCTTGCTTTTTACTTTGTTAAATTTTTGTTTCAATAGATCTTCAATAATTGAGCTTATAGCTTCACTATTGAGTTTAGAATATTTCAAGACAATGTTATTCAGAGCCTCCGTTGGTATCATTACACCATTTATTGTTACTTTGCTAGTATCTTCATTTACTATGGAGTTACTGCATTTAGATTTAACCTGATTCCATAGATTTATTTTCAATTATCATTGCAGAAGGGCCAGTTGATACGTTTACACTTTTATATCCATGTGGAATGTCATTTCTATTTTAAGTGTTAGAGACCAGCTAAATGTTGGTTACCATGGCTTCCGAATTAATTTTGTTAACTGGAGTGTTTGGTCGGGATGAAGCCTCTGGATTTTTGAAGATGCCAAAGATAACTTGCACACCTCTTTCAAGCGCACGTAGATTACTATCTATCCTTTCTGAGGTGGCTTTATTCTTCATTACCTCAGAAAGCATAGATGTCCCCTCGCTGTACACAGGACGGGGGGATAAACCATTCTCATCAATGATACCAGTCACATTTTTAGTAGATGTGTCATTAGTGACAGTAACGCTGTTCTTACTTAGGACTTGTACGTTCTTATTTTTATTTGTTGTTTGGCATTCCGGCCATACTTCGCGTATATCCATATTTCTCAGGAATTTACGCGAGGTCACATTACTAGCCTTTGTAATTTTAGCCTGTTTTTTTCTTTGTTTTTTCTCTTTTCTTTTCAACATTTTCTCAACAAATGTTGAGTTTTCATCGTCGCTTATCACAGTCACACCACCATTTTCCACGTTGTCAGCTCCTATATCTTTCCCAGATACATCTAGTGCTGGTGTTATATTCGCTTCAGGGATGGTGTGTGTTGGGTCTTTTGTTACATACACGTTTGTTGTTGATTCATTTATTTTTAGGGACTCGCTTGCCAATGTGTCATCATACTTATTTTCACTGACTGCTCTGTTGGGATTAATTGACAAGCTCTTGGAAGCATGCATATAAGTTTGCTTGTTTACTGTGGTCACTTCACGTGTTTTATTCATCAAATCGTTGATGAGTTCAGGTAAAGCTATAAATGCCATCACCATTTCTTTTAGTAAATTCGTGTGTCTTTTCAATTCCGCCAGAATTAGTGAGTGTTTCTCTGTATTTAAAGACTCTACATCAACTTCAGTGTTTACATTATCAATCAGAGGCTCAATCACAGCTTCAGAAATCATGCTCTTATCTAAATACTGTGACATAGCTAGCGGAGAGTTTTCAACTGAATGAAATATTTGTTGAGTATCTGCATACTTATGAGTCACACTCTCGTTTTTTTCAGAGTTGCTATCCAAACCTGCTAATTCAATCATCCCATTCACAACTCCATCCTCAGCAAACAGTGATATTGAGCTTTCGCTCAATTGATCATTATCACTATCATCGGAGGTTTCAGCTCCTAATCTCTCTTCTAGGGAGCATTGTTGAGCACAATCAAGAAGTTCCTCCGTTAAGAAGGGTGAATCAGATTGCGAGGCTGCAACGGCACGCGCAACACTCATGCGAGTAGCCATCTGATTTATAGGCAAAGCTGGAGCCAACTGTTTGCTGATTACTGATTTCTTAACACTCATGATTTGGACAGTATATCTCTTTACCTCATTTAATTGTAAGTATAATATTCGAGTCAAAACAGTGTAAGCAATTAGTATATATACTTCTTACCAGCCCCACCAGCCCCACAGCCTAAACAGGTGAAACAGGCCACTTGAGAGGCCACTTGCTGAGGCGCACGGTCTCGTATTTTTATGAGGTCCTCCCCTTCAGTGGGCGTGGCCTATGATAACAGAATGGAATCTGTATTAATATTGTGAACAAATTATGATATATATATATATATATATATATATATATATATATATATATATATATATATATATATATATATATATCCTTAATATATATATTATGTATTCACCAAGTCTTTGTCACGTGTTCACTCAAAAATTGCTTTCCTTTCTTCCTGCATGAAAAATATATGAAGCAGAAGGCTGAGAGTCACGGCAGAGTCTCCAGGCGAAACAGGCCACTTGAGAGGCCACTTGCTGAGGTGCACGCGCTGATGCCACGCGGTCTCGTATTTTTATGGGGTCCTCCCCTTCAGTGGGCATGGCCGAGTCTTTGTCACGTGTTCACTCGAAAATTGCATTCCTTTCTTCCTGCATGAAAAATAGATGAAGCAGAAGGCTGAGAGTCAAGGCAGAGTCTCCAGGCGAAACAGGCCGCGTGAGAAGCCACTTGCTGAGGCGCTATAGAACCAGTACCTGTAGCAGAGAGGAACAAAGGTTGGCATTCCCCATATTTTATGATCCCTAATAAAGACTGAGGACTTGAGATACTTGAACAAGTTCCTCAGGAAGGACAAATTCAAGATGGTCACACTTTGTCAGATCCTTCAGGCCCTCCAGTTACAGGATTGGTTGGTGTCATTGGAACTTCAGGATTCTTATTTTCATGTACCAATCCATCTCAAGTACAGAAAATACCTTAGGATCGCCGTTTGCGGCTCGCACTATCAGTTTCGAGTCCTGCCAATCGGGTTGACCTCCGACACAAGGGTCTTCACCAAACTGATAGTGGTGATGGCAGCACATCTCAGGAGAGGGGGGATTCATGTCTACCCCTACCTGTACGATTGGCTGATCACGGCGCGTTCTCCCAAACAAGTCTTGGATCATCTCAACGTCACCTGCCACTCCCATCACAAGCTTGGCTTCTCCCTCAATTACAAGAAGTCAGAGATGACACCTTCCCAACAGCTCCAGTACATAGGAGCTGTCCTAAACACATCCTTGGGAAAGAGCTCACCACCCAAGGCGAGGGCTCAAGACATTCTTCAGATGGTTACCAAATTTCAGACTGCCCAGAATCTTCCGACTTTCGATGTCTTGAGGTTGCTCGGCCTCATGGCATCCTGCAGTATTCTGATGCCTGAGGCTCGCCTGTGAATGAGATCACTTCAATGGGCACTAAGAACACAATGGTCCCAGTTCTCGGGAAAGATGTTGTACCGACTTCCGATTCAAACCAGAGTCTCATAGGACCTTCTGTGGTGGGCCTGCGAGGACAATATTCTGAAGGGAGAACCCTTTTGGCAACCATTGGCGGAGATTACAGTAGTTACGGACGCCTCACTCACAGGGTGGGGGGAGCCCACACCAACGGTCTGACCGTCAGCGGTCGTTGGTCTCCATCGGAGTCCAGACTTCACATCAACCTTTTGGAGCTGAGGGCAATCAGACTAGCGCTGAAGGCCTTCCTGCCCTCTGTACGGGGAAAGAATGTCCTGATAATGACGGACAACACAGTGGCCATGCATTACCTCAACAAGAGAGGAGGCGTAGTGTCACTACCTCTGTGCAGAGAGGCAATGCAGCTCTGGTACTGTGCAATTCGAGAAAGAATCTCCCTATCGGCAGTTCACCTAGCCGAGGAGGAGAACATGACGGCGGATGCTCTGAGCAGACAGAGCACAGTCTCCCATGAGTGGAATCTAGCTCAGGAAGACCTTCAAGAGTGCTTTGCCATTTGGCGAACCCCTCAGGTGGACCTGTTTGCGACCGGAAGCAACCAAAGCGCGAAAGGTACTGTTCAAGGGAATTTCCTCTGATAGGAGCTCTAGGAGATGTGTTTGTGGTGGATAAATATTTCCAGTTCTATACACGTTGCCACCGATCCCCGTCATTCCTCAAGCAATCAGGAGGTTGGGACGGTTCGGAAGCCGCTTGATCCGAATTGGTCCAGGAGAACGTGGTAACCGGACCTTCTTGACATGTCCATCTGTCCTCCAATACATCTTCCACAAAGAGAGAATCTTCTTTCGCAAGGGGAGGGACAGGTTCTCCATTCAGAGGTCAACACTCAACCTTCATGCCTGGTTTCAGAAAAGTTGAGATACAATGATTGGGACCTCCCGGATGACTTGATGGAGGTGTTGCTTTCGGCAAGAAGGCCACCAACAAAATCTCTGTACCGTTGCCGCTGGAACAAATTTTGCGACTGGTGCTGTGAAAAGAATGTTGATCCTTTTCTATGTTCCACTCCGGATGTGCTTTCTTTTCTCCTTTCATTAGCTCAGAAAGGTCTCATCATCCGAGCGGACAGAGATGCTAATATATCCAAAGGTGGAGGCATTGCATTCATACATAAAACAGCACTAGGCCTAAGAAAACATTAACCACCAACCTCTACCTTCAGCAGAACTACTATCTATCAAACTAACCTCACCGACATTCACTATCACTATCCACTTAATTTACCATCCACAAGGACCGACTAACACTTTCGAAAATGATATCTCACACCTGCTATCTACCCACACTAAAAATAACTCACAGGTCATCATCCTGGGTGACTTCAACCTAGGCTTCCAAGACCCCAAAGACTCTAAAGCCAGTACCCTTCAGGACACCATAACGGCGCTAGGATTCATTCACTGTACCGAACCTACCCACATCAATGGTAGAACCATTGACTGGTTAGTTGACCTAAATTGCAATATAAACATCCTATCCAACACTCTTTTTGCCTGGTCCGACCACCATTTAATCTCGTTCACTATACAAGAATCAGCACCACCTACACCACAAAACCATGCACCAGCCATGATGACTAGAAATAAATGCAATTTTACTATTGAGAAATTATTACCATTACTTCAACCGATCATCAACCCCACCATTAATCTCTCAGACCCCACAGCACTAGTCGACTTGTATAATCATATAAACTATGTAAATCTAAAACCCAAGCTCACCTCAACAATTGGTACACCCCTCGCCTCAAGCCACTTAGGAAACTGAAGAGAACCTCAGACTTCATGGAAGTGCACCCCATCTATAGCAAATAAGGACAACTTAATTGCAGCCTCATTCAACTACAAGGCAGCCATTGTCCAAGCTAAAAAAGACAGCTATAATGACCGAATAACCAAAGCTAAGTCCAACACTAAGGAACTTTTTAACATCTTGAAAGAGTTGGAATCACTGGCCCCTCGCCCAGATATCTGCACCAACATACAGAATGCACTCCAAGACAAAATCGCCTTGCTCCAAAGCAAAATAGAGATCCAACGCAGTACCCAGCATCCTCTACTAGGAACACCCAGCCCCAATTTAACTTCACTCCCCTCTCTATCAAAGAGGTTGAAACCATCCTCCTAAAACTGAAACCGTCAAACTGGTCGCGAAGACACTGGCCCCCTTTATCACAACTGTCATTAACGGTTCATTCAAATCCAGCATAGTACCCAACATCCTGAAAGACGCCTGGGTACTCCCACTTCTAAAAAAAAAAAAAAACACCTTAGATCCCAGCAATCCTTCAAACTATAGACCTATCACAACGGTACCCCTTCTGCTAAAAATCTTGGACCGAGCAGCTTATCCGCAGCTACAGCCATACCTCAAATCCAACAACCTGCTAGGCCTAAGACTATCAGATTTCAGACCCAGACATGGGACAGAAACGGCGCAGCTCGACCTAAAGACCCAAATCCAGACTGTGAAAGATGAGGGAAAACTGGGCCTACTTCTTCTTCTCGACCTATCAGCAACATTTGATTTGGTGAACCATAAAATCTTATGCAATCACCTATCTTCTGCTGCACACTTCTCTGACCAAGCAAACACGTGGATTGAATCATTCCTGAACAACAGATCCATGAGGGTCTTTGCACCTTCAGCCTCGGCCTCACCCACTCCAGTCACCTGCGGTGTCCCTCAGGGGTCCTTTGTGTCTCCTACTCTCTACAATGCATTTACCAAACCACTTTTTAATGATCTTGATTATCTGGGTGTCACTTACACAAATTATGCGGATGACACTTAGATACTCATCCCCATCACTGGTGACAACCCTGTAGACAGTAAGACGCTCAATGACATTTACCTCACTACACAAGCCTGGATGTCGAAGCATGGGCTCTGTCTTCACGACGATAAGACAGAGCTGCTGCTCCTGGGCTCACCAGCTAACTTGAACAAACTGGACGTGCTATTTACCTCCTTCAATATTGACGGTAATATAATTGAAGTCTCAAGTTGTGAAAACTCTGGGAATTTACATTGATTCCGCCTTAACCCTAACAAGACAAACCAATGCCTTAGCCTCCTCCTCCGCTTACACCTGTAAGCTCATCACTGCCTGCCGCCCATACTTGACAACCGCCAACTGCATTACAATAGCAAGGGCACTTGCTCTATCCAAGCTTGATTATTGTAATGCGCTCTATCTTGGCACTTCACAACAAAACCTCATAAAATGCAGGTTATGCAAAATAATTCCATCAGACCAGCATTAAAGCTTTGGAATCGACACATATCGGAAACTAGACACACACTAAAATGGCTTAACATTAACCAAAGAATTGCTTACAAAGCACTGTCCCTCACGCACAAGTGCTTATCGAACCATGCCCCTATCTACCTCTCCAAAACTATTTCCCGCCACACGGCCTACTAGAACAGCCCGAACCCACTGTTTCAACATACCACACTTCAACAACGAGCAGACAGGGTCAGTTTCCCAGTCCTCACTGCAAAGAAATGGAATACCCTTCCTCTATCCCTTAGAGAGGAACCTTCCTACCTCCTTTTCCAGAAAAAGGTCAAAGCATGGCTCCACGAGCAAGACCTTTTCTCTGTCGTATAATTATGTCATGTTCCTGTACAGGACAGGGTTGTGTTTAGGGTAAAACCCTCCTTCCTACCTAAGGTTGTATCTGATTTTCATCTAAATCAAAAGATAGTTCTGCCTGCGTTTTACCCTCCCCTCCCCCCGCCGCATCCCAGTAAAGAGGAAGAGAGGCTCCATAGATTGGACCCTAAAATAGCTTTGTGCTTCTATATTTCAAGATTCTCCAAACTAAGAGTGGATGACCGACTCTTTATTGGCTACACCAGAAGAAAATGATGACAAGCTGTTTCGAAACATACTTTGTCAAGGTGGATTATACTTGGTATCTCAGAATGTTACAAATTGGCAGGCAAGGACCCGCCAGAGAGTTTGAGAGCTCATTCTACCAGAGGTAGAGCCTTTTCTGCAGCCCTTCAAAGGGGGAGTACCTATTAGATCCATTTGTGATGCTGGAACATGGTCATCGTTGCATACGTTCACAAAGCATTATTGTCTGGATGCTTCCTACTCTCAGGATGTCACCTTTGGTAAGGCAGTACTGTATTTGGCCTTATAAAAAGCCGACCATTCTAAATTCTCCTCCAATTTTACATACTGCTTTCGGAGTCAAAGATGAGGACTACGTTGGAGGACACGATCCATTCGAAGAACAAGTTACTTACAAACTGGTAACGTTCTTTCGACTGGATGTTCCTCCAACGTATTCCTCATTGCCCTCCCATCCTATCCCTCTGTAGAATTTCCTATGCTGTTACAACTTTCGTTCTCTCAAGGCTGACTACTGCTTGCCTAGGCTAACCGCCAACACAAACAGGAGGGAAAAACATAACTGAGGCCAACGGGCGCCACGCGTGCTATTTATATCACCCGATGACGTCACCCTCGACGGAGGCCTTCGAGGGACATCGACTTGACGCCATCGACGCACGGCGCCCTCTGCCAAAAACGTTTTCCGAAGCAGGACTTGATTATCAAAGATGAAGAATACGTTGGAGGAACATCCAGTCGAAAGAACGTTACCAGTTGGTCAGTAACATGTTCATCTGACCCTCTCTCATATTCTCCCCATGGACAGCCATCTTTTCTCATGTCGAGGAATAGGGTGTTGGAACACTTGTAATGTACCATTTGGGCGGTGGGGGGCAGTGAGGGCTGCCGCCGCCTCCTAGGAAGCGTGCACAGGGGGACTTATGGGAATGAAATGGTAAGTGCAGAGAGCTGGCACATTTTTTTAGCTTTCTTGAATATAGTTATTTTGTTCAAGAGATAGTTTTGATTGTGAGTAGTCCACCCACAGGTCTGTGCCAATGTCCCCTGCCACCACCACAGATCGGGGTACAGTGATCTGTGATTGTTCTCCTCACTACCAGGCCTCTTGGTTGTTCTTGCCAGTCAGGGGGTCCCAGCTCTTCCAGGCCGGTCTGCCTTCTCCCATCCCTGACAAAGAGTCCAGTCACCCTCACTCCAGCCCCAGGAGCTGAGTCTGCTATCCCCATGCTGCACAGTTGTCTGCAGCAGGAGGACCGCAGGGTTAGGGGGGCATCCCCACCTCTTGTCTCCCACAGATGGCCACACTCCTGTTGCCTTAACGCAGAGGCGCAGCTGTCCCTGTGTCAGTGTGTTGGGTTGTTCCCCTCTCCCCCACTCGGTCTGTCTTCACCACCGGGGCCCGGGCCTGTCGATATCAGCTCTTTCACTCACTCGCAGGCCAGGTAGCAGGTGCTGGGCAGCACTGCATTCCTAGCTCTTCTGCACTTTAAACACCAGGCTCCGGCGGACAGCATCCTCCTCCAAAGCCGCAGCAGCCCAACTTGCCACCAAGCCCAAGGGCGTCGGTGTTGGGTTAACCGCCAGGCACCTCCTCCTCTTGCGCTGCCCTCTCAGTTTTAAGATCATTACAGGCCAGCATCTGGGTCTGGGTACGCTCCTCTGCCAATGCCACCGACGGGGTTCCCGCCGCCACGTCAAGATGGCGGGCAGCCCTGGATCGCTTTGTAAGGTCCCTTTGTACCAAATCCTGGTAAATCAGGAGTTTAACGGCTGTAATACAAAACATTCAAACTTAAGGGGAGGAAGTATAGCTCAGGGGAGTGTGTTTGCCTTGGAAGCAAGACAATGCAGTGCAACACTGGTTTGAATCCCGATCCCGCACTTAGAAACCACTCATTGGTATTAAGTGTGTTATAAATTAACAATTATAACTGGTATACTTAAAATCATTGGAAGAAGAAGTAGCAAAATAAGTCTTGGTATGTGGCGGGCATTGTACAAAAAGAAGCAGATCCTGTCTGTTCTCCCCCTGGGAGAAGGACTATCATTTGGGGTTTTGCCCTTACGAAAGCACCAGACCCCCACACACTCAAGCCTTTCCTTTGATATGATATGGCATTTATAACCTGCCTATACACAAGTGTTTCCTTCTTCTGCTAACCTATTTGTAGACAGTAGACCTATGTACAAGGCAGACTACCTAAAGGTCCAGGAAAGTACTGAGACAAAGAAACATATCCAAAACATAGGTAATCTAAGTACTGGATGAGCGCGGACACAGGAACAATGAAGCGCAATACCAAGAAGGAACTGCAGCGGTACAGACCTTTGCAGAGGCGTGGTTACTCCTATAACAAAAGTAAACAAAGAATTACCTGTTTGGGGGGGGGGGTAGGGGAGTGGGAAAAGCCAACCAGGACGAGAGGCCAGGAAACCCAGGAAGCATGAAGGAGGCGGGGAGATAGCCAGGACGGAGCCAGGAACAATTTGCTCCCAGAGTCGAGAGGACAATGGTACTCCTTTGCACCACAGTGCTCAGATGGTACCTGGAGGCTGGCAGACTGTGACGCGCACACAATAAGTGGCGTCCATGCCGTTGGTTCAAGTGCCGGGCAGGAGATCCTCGAGGTGAAGGTACCGAGACACAGATGTCTGTGCAGCATAGAGTAGCAGAGTCTCCAGGAAGAACCGGCTGTGTATCATGATAACAGTAAATGTAATGGGAGAGGCGCAGGGGCCGTTGGGGGCTGGGAGGTACAGGAGGAAAAAACCCTGTACAGAAATAATGAACAGTACTATACCTCTTGTGTCTGTAATTGGCAAGCGAGCCAGCTGAGGGGACATAGAGAAGAGGGAATAGAAACCAGAGTCAAGGACCCAAACCAAGAGAGTGGTACAAGTCATCTCCTAGTGGCAGTACTTGGCAGGGAAGTGAACCAAGTGGGCCAAACCAAAGAAGAGAAACCCGGGTCAGGGACCCAAACCAAGAGAGAACACGTGTCGTCTTCCTTGTGGCAGTACTTGGCAGGGAACACAAAGTGGGCCCAATGAAAGAAGAGAATCCAGGGTTGTGGACCCTCCTAAACATGCAGAGTTGGGTGTTACAGGTGTGAAACCTAATTAAGAGAAAACCAGGAAGGGAGTCATTCCCCCATGTTGTAAGAGATTGCAGGGAACTTTGTTATTCCCTGAGTAATTCCCCATCAGCTCTTTCAGACTGGACGTCAGGAGAAGGGATGCATTCTAGCGTCCCACCAAGGACCATAACCCGGGAGAAGGTACACATTGCCCTGGGACCAGAACAGTACTGCTTTATTCTTTAGTTTATAGTCTAAAGGACAGAAGTAAGGTTTTCTTGACACAGGACGATGAACACTTTTACTTTGAGACATCATGACAGACACTTCAGATCTTTAGTTGAGGCAGAGAAACCTCTCTTAGGAATGGGGGAAGATAGGTTTTCTCTTGCGTTATTATTAGTTATTTCTTAAGCCCCAAACATGCCACCTTTGTTTCAGAGTCCATCTTCTGCACCCTTACAGTATCTTATCCCTTTGTGGGATATCTTGGCTCTCAGTCTGGCTTGGGCAGTTTGGTTGATTGTTCCGCCTTGGACTCTCGAGTGTCTTTCTCCTTCGTGGGATATGTTGGTTCTCAGCCCGATTTTGATTACCTAGCTTTGTTGGTCTTTCTTGGACGTCTGGGGTTCTTACGGCCTGGTGTTTGGTGGAGTTAGACCTCGGGGAAGTCGGCATCTTGGGCCAGTGCAAAACAGCATCTTCATCTTCTCTGACACACTGTCCGTCGCCGATTGCATCGGTTCCTGTCCTCTGTCCTTGGCGGGGCTGCCACATCTCTAATGTAAAGCGCTGGTTGACCGGCAGTGGCGTAGTAACATCTCTCCGGACTCGCAGGGTGGAGTTCCTCTGACTCTCGGTCATGTTAGCCGTTACAGTGTTCTGCAGGCTTCTCTACTTTTGCGCCCTTCAGGCAAACTGTGTGGCGCTCTCTCTGGACTCCACCTCAAAGAAGGATGGCCCCTCCTCTGCAGTAGCTAACAGGCAAGCAATTCTCACTCTCCATCTTGTTTTCTCCAGCTGGCGGGCTCTCTACAGTTCGCTGACTCTCTTCCACCTGCGTCGGACGTGCAAGACCTCTATCTTCCTCCCTGGGAGGAGAGGAAACATTCCATTGGTTTCGTCCTTTAGGTATCACACGCTAGTCAGAAACCACGCCAACCAAATTAAAGGGACCTTGTTAATTATTCCCCTGTTCTTCTCAGATATAACCACCAAACAATGGGGTTTCTTCATGTAAGGGAGGCAGAGTGCCTTTCCTGCTGGGGCATTCATTGTCCCCTAAGATGGGGAGGGGGTCACCCTCAGTGGCATTTTGCTTGCCCGTCCTCAAGAGGGATTAAGCAGAGCTGTGTCATCTCACTAGTCACAAACAAAGTGGTTCCCCCTTGGGGAGAAGGTATGTATTCCGTGGATGAGTCACACTACTCATTGTTTCCACAAGCTTCCTCATGCCTTCAGTCCGATTATAACCCAGGGTTCAAAATTGCTTGGATCTATTTAGCCGTTGGTCAGCCATAGCCCAGTAGAGCCTGTTTGGCTTGACACCAACAGCTACTAGTAGCTACCTTTAGCTGGCCAGGCAACCGGGGCTATGCAAACATACTTTGTGACATTTATTCTGTGTTTGGGTATGTGTATAAATGAGCAATTTGGACTTGCATAGAAGACATTTAAAACATAATTGGTTGTGTAAAATTGACAATGTTAAAGTTTGCATCTTATATGGGAGTTGCATAACCACTCCTGGTTTGTGTGGTAGCTCATACTTCCTGAGTGATGACGAACATGCAGCAGCTGCTTTCAGCTCCTGCTAGCCAAATCCTTATTCGATCCCTGTGTATGATATAACATTGTTTTATGAAGACCTGATAAACCGGTGCAAGGGATTTGGTCACCTGTATTCCAAAAAAGGAGCCTAAACCAACGTCAAACTGAAGGCTGGTTTTTCAAGGATTTTGCAGTAAAAAATAGACATCTGTTGATGCAGGTGAAAGGTAAGAGAAACAAATCATACCAAATTACTCACAGCTAGAAGATTCCAATACAAGGACAAATCAAGAGAAAGCCACTAATGTCTGAATAGATTTGCATGCAGAATAGTCATGATACATGCTCTCTGGGCTTCAATAGCCCACAGAACCACTGTGAATATTATCTAGGATTTTTTGGCGGGCATTATTCCTTCAGAGGAGTGGACTAAGCACTTTAATACTCTTCATAATTCTAATGCATTAATATCATAGTGCTGTCAGTTTTGTATCAAAACATTTCTTAGTCACTATTGGCAGAACAACCTAAAGTTGGTTTGATCTCAGACATTGCACCTTTTCAATTATTGGGGAAAGCACCAGGCCTGATGGATACTGATGGTCCTTTATGAAGACTTTAGAGATATATCGTCCATTGATTGCCAACCTCAAAGTCTATAGTTTGTATCCGTAGATTTCCAATGTTATGGGGTAAAGGAATGATCATCCATATTTCCCACAAGGGCTCTAGAGCCGATCCAAAACGTAATAGACCCATAACTTTGATGCTTAAAGCTATGGGAAAATTCCTTCTTATAAAGAAAGTGTGAGGCTACACACATTATAATGAACATTCAGTATGCTTTCTTCTGCAAGATGGAGACTGCTAAACATGCTTTAAATATGGCCAAAATGTGAGTGAAGTATGCAACAACTGAGCAATACTATCTTGGATTGGTATTCGTGGAGCTGTCCAATGCCTTTGATTGTGTGGGCACATTGCATGCTTTGGGTTATGTTAACTGTGGCCCTGGGTGAGGGTTTGTTAAGCACAGTGATGCAGCTGTAGCACAGTCAAGCACAGTGTGGTACAGTACAGATTCTGCGCTTACAGAATTGTTTGGCATGCCACGGTAATGAGACAGGGATGTGTCCTGGCCCCTTAGTTTTCTGTGCCATAAATATAAAAGAAAATAATCCTTTTCAAATGAATCTGAGTGAGCCCCTCGCATCTACGCGCATTCCAGTGTGCTGACGATGATGTTTAAACAGTTTGCACCCTGGCTCCAATGCCAAGCTTGGTTGCTACTTGCGTTTTATGGATTCAAGAAACTTGCCATAAACCCAGAGTAGCAGTGGAATTTTACAATTATATAGGTGCTAGAAGAGTTGCTCCCCGAAGACGACCCATCTATGTTTATTCAACAAAAACATAGGAACTTAGTAGGGCTTTGTGTCTGGTTACAAAAAGGACACTAGTTTGCATACCATCGAAACAAGATTTGTGAAAATAGTTTGGATAGTATTTAAATCGTGCCCTAAAGAGATGGTCTACATTTAAATTGGGATGACTGACATTGGCGCCAAATTACAGGCAGCACCTTTAACATCGTTTGTCTCAATATGGGCTAGCCCTTCATGATCTACTCAGCCGAGAGTCAAGCTGCACTGATCCATGACTGAAACAGATAACATTTTAGATGTAATGGGCTCTATCCACCTAGCCATGGAAAGGCATAATATGACGGCAGAGAAGAAAAACTTGTTCAGTAGTTTGGTTAAGACCAGAATGCAGGAGAGAATGTGTACGTCTGCGATTGCTTACTTCCTATAAAAAAAATAATTGCTATGAGGAGTATTTGGGCTATATATATATCAAGGCCACTCCTATTAAATGGTTAATAATGATTGAGCAGTTTAAGATTCTTGACACAAGCCTTTAGAGCGCCATCTTCTCTAAAGGAGATTTTCATAGTCCCGTCCCCTTTTCTCCATCCTTGTGGGCATCTCCCAATATGGAGACGGTACCAGAACCTTTGGCAGCGAAAAATGGAGCTTCCCCCTTTAAATTTAGTATAGCGTGCGGGGCGTGGCCTCGGTGTGGGAACGCCCCACCGAAGCCCTGTCCTCCGGCGGCTCACCTCAGTCCCCTTTTCCGCACGGACGGTGTCTGAACTGCTAGCCACTGCAGAGAATTTTTTTGGCTTTCCAATTGCTCCCCGTCTGTTTTTTCAATTTTTATTTCACTTCCCTTCGAGGCCTCACCTCCCCAGCGCATGTCAGCCGCAGGAGTATTCACAAGATGAGCCTCTTGCGAGTGCTCCTTCCCGGCCTCGGACTGCCATGCCCTCTGTCTTGAGTGTTTGGGCCCGACCACCGCTGCGACTCGTGTGCGGCCTGCAGCGTTCTTGGTCACGGGGCACTGAAGAATAGTTTGTCGCGTTCCTCATGCGTTCCCCCTCAGATGACGGGGCTCCTGAAGGACATTGTGAAGGAGGTCATCCCCATGCGGCGCCGCCTCAGCTCCCCCACCGGTTCAGACCATACCGGCCCCTCCATCTCCTCCTGTACCACCAACGCCTCCCCCTCAAGAGCTGGACTTGTCTGCAGGGCTGCACATGGGGCGGGACGCCTCCAGCACCTGTGTCCCAGGGTCCGAATTCCCCTCAGCCTGTGAAAAAAATGGGGATGATGACGACAAGCCCTCAGCATCCGTTAAGGCCTTTCATGGCTGCTTTCAGGGCCTCAAGGAGTCCTTGCGGGACCCCCTTCCTGAGGAATCCCCTCTGGAGTCGGGGGTGCTCGCAGAGATCTTGGGGAAGCACACCACAGTCCGGGATGGCATTCCCCTTCAGAGGGACGTGCTGCAGGTGGCACAGATAATGTGGGAGAAGCCCTGGGCTAACGCACTGATGAACAAGAAGTTGGACAGCAGGTTCAGGCTGACGGACGGGGAGCCAATCATCCTTGCCTCCCACCCGCAGCTCCATTCCACTGTGGTGGCCATGGCCTTGCTTTATTCTAAACCATCATCTTTGTCGTCTTCCTCCACTTGAGCCACCTCCAGGAGGACAAGGTCCTTGAGTCCTTTGGAAAGCGCTGTTATTCTATCTGAGTGATGCATCTCCGTCAGGCCAACGCGGACGCCATCTTGGCCGCGGCCAACCAGAAGCTGTGGGCGGAGCTGGGGGAATGTCTGCCTGACCTCCCTTCGGACAAAAAAAAGACTCCTTCAAGGCCGGTCTGGCAGATGCCCGGGCCATTGCGCAGGACCATATGGAGTCTTCGCCCAACCACATTGACAGTGGAGGGTTGTGCCTTGGGGTCAAGATGAGAAGGACGGCATGGATGCACGCCACAACGTTTTCATCTGACGTGCACTAGCGCATCTTAAATCTGCCTCTCGAAGGCGTGGACCTTTTTCATTCGTCCACCTATGAGAAATTGATGAAGAAGAAAACATCCACTGAAACCGCCAAGTCCTTGGCCCTCCTGACGAAGCCAGGTCAGAAATCCTTCCCTCAATACCAGGGTAGGACCGAATTCGAGCCCCGAACATTCTCCGGTTTCAAGGGTTTCAGAGACCGCGGAACGCAGAGGCCTGACAGGTCGCCCAGCGACAGCAGAAGGAAGCAGCAGAGTACATTGTATGGGTTTTTCTGCTCCCCTCCTCTGCCCCCTCCTTTGATGCCAAGAAGCAGTGATGTCGTGGTCGGGGTTGGGGAACAGAGCTTGCCTGTGTGAGGGTGGGGGGAAAGCGTTTGACTCTGTTCCAGGACACGTGAAAGCGTCTTTTCAGCAACCTATTGCTCCTATCCGTAGTTTCCACAGGCTTCAGTGTTCCTCTTCCTTTGTCTCTATCATCCTCTCCTCCTCTTAGTCAGATCGGGTCCCCGGCTCTACCTGCCGGGGAACAGCAATATAGAAGCAGACCAGCTGAGTCGCTTGGGATTCAACACCTACGAGTGGGAGTTGCAGAACGACTCCTTGTTGCCCCTGTTCCAGCGTTCGCGGTTTGCGGACCTGGATATGTTCGCAACCCCTCGGAATGTTAAGTTCCCCCAGTTTGCATCATGGGCAGGTCGAGTTCAGGGGTCTCTGGGAGACGCCTTCCAGATCTCTTGGCACGGCCGGAGGTGTTGCCCGTTACCGCCCACCCCTCTGCTCCAACCGACTCTCTGCAAGTTCCGGGCCTCAGTGGATTGCAGCCTTATCCTGGTTGCCCCCCACTGGCTTTCGAGACACTGGTTTTCGGATCTGCTATAGATGTGCTCCCAGGGGCCTGTCCATCTTCCGATCCTCTGCAGGGGCTTCCTGACGCAGCAGGGCGGGGTAGTGGAGCATCCGGACACGGCCAAACTGGCCCTGGCGGCATGATTCATGATCAGCTAAGGCTTCAGCACGCTCAATTCTCAGATGACAACTGGGACTTCATTCAGCAGGCCAGTAGGCCCTCGACTGGGTCCCAGTATAAGAGCAAATGCACTAGGTACTGCCATTGGGGACACAAGTGGCTGGACCATGTTGCCTGTCCTCTGGATGACGTGTTGGCTTTTTTTCGGCACACCTGGCTCGTACTGGAGTCCAGGTGGATACTTGCTGCATGTATTTGGCGGCTATCAGGGCTTACATGAATTCCTCTGAGCGCATGTTTTTTTCGGCAGGCAACCCTGTGGGCTCACCTTAAGGGGTTGTCAAGCATCTGGTCTGGGACCTCAATGTGGTTCTGGCTGCTTTGAAACGCAAGCCTTTGGAGCCGATGGCTTGAGTGGACATCCGCTTGGTGACGCTAAAGACGGTTGTTTTGGTGGCTCTCACCTCTGCGCACAGGGTTAGTGAGCTGCAGGCGTTCTCCTTGTGTGAGCCAGTTGCCACGTTTCACAACGGCAAGGAAGTCTTGTGCACGCATCCAAACTTCGGGCCCAAGGTGGTCTCTCCTTTTCATTTAAATCAGGAGATCTGCCTGCTGGTTTTCTTTCCGGACCTGCAGTCAGAAGCAGAGGGGGCCTGGCACTCCTTGGACCTCAAGAGTGTCCTCAAGTTTTATCCATCTCGGACAAAATCCTTATGGAAGTCTGAGGCATTGTTTGTGAATTTTGGGGGCCCCCGGCTCTCAGGCTTCCAAGGCATCTGTCGTCCGTTGGATGGTTCAGGCCATTTCAAAGGCGTACAGGTTCATGGGCAATCCAGTTCCTTAGGGGATACATACCCATGCTGTGAGAACTAAGGCCACTGCCGTCGCATTTTAGAGACATGCTTCTTGGGACGTCATCAGCAAGGTGGCTTCTATGGCCACTCATCGGCCTTCTGTAGGCACTATTCCCTGGACACCAGTTCCAGGCGCAATGCAGAGTTTGGCAGGTTGTTCTGAAGAACCTTTTCGCTTCATCCTAGATATGAGGTTGGTTGTTACAGCTCCACCCTATGTTCTTGTTTGGTGGAATCGCCCACAAGGATGGAGGAAAGGGGACGGGAAGTATGAGTAGTTAATGTTACTCACCGTAGTGACTAGAGTACTCGTAGTCCCTTTTCTTCCATACATCCCACTAACCTTCCCCTGC
Source organism: Ambystoma mexicanum (assembly GCF_040938575.1). Taxonomy (NCBI): domain Eukaryota; kingdom Metazoa; phylum Chordata; class Amphibia; order Caudata; family Ambystomatidae; genus Ambystoma; species Ambystoma mexicanum. The sequence continues at coordinate 387,370,706 of NC_090922.1, forward strand.
TTGTATGTCATGGGCTAAAATTTACTAAGAGTAGACGGGTATCTAGAGGTCCGATATGTTCAATGGGGACCGAGGTGAGGCACCAGAGGGCGGGGCATCAGCAGGGCATTAACACGCATGCTATACTAAATTTAAAGGGGAAGCTACATTTTTTGCTGCCAATGTTTTCAGTACCGTCCCCATGTTGGGGGACTCCCGCAAGGATGGAGGAAAGGGGACTATGAACTTTGTGTACTCTAGTCACTACATTGAGTAACTTTAATTTGCTCTACAAAGTTTTGCACAGGAGACACTATATTTATTTATTTATTTATTTATTTATTGGACATTTGTATGGCGCCTCTACACAAGTGTTTCCATGCGCCACAAGACAAGTTGGGAGGGGGGGGGGCGGAGTCTGGGGGCGTAACATAGGAGAACAAACAACGGTGTGTTAATCCTACCGTGAAAGTGCAAGAAGGTGGTAAGTACAGAGGAGGGTAGAGGGAGACTTACAGAATCGGGGTGCCCAAGGGAACAGGGAACACATTCATGCATAATCTTTTCTTGTGCCCTGATCATAATGAAATTTATATTTTCAAGCTGTACAATAGTGTTTATCGTTTAACTGGAAAAGATGTTTCTTATTTGGGCATTCCGTTGTTTTTTGTATATTATTTCCAACAAGTGATAATTCCTTTAATCCTATTAATTGATTTAGCATGTTTTTGTTTTGTGTCTCTAAATATATCATGTATGTAAAATCAATGAGAAATTAGCATGCAACCAACTCACCCAATTCTCAGACATGGCGCTACCTCGTCCACAACAACCAATCCAGTTTCAAACCCCATAGCAGCACTTAAATCACACTTCTATACATGAGAAAACATCCTACTCGCACTAGATAACAATAGTTCTACCTGCCTGACTCTTACAGACCACTCTTCAGCGTTTGGCACTGTCTGTCACCCCACACATCTTAAACATCTGCTTTTTCACCTTGGCATTCAAGACTCTGCCATAAAGTAGAGTATTTTTTCACAAACCGCACCACCACAGTAAAAGTAGATTCCCTATCAATCCCTAGTGACGTTACTCCACGGACGCCTCACAGATCCATCCTAGCCCCCTGGCTCTTCAATGCCCATTTCAAGCCCCTTACACACATTATAGAACAATTCACACCCATGTTTCAAGGATACACAGACTATTCACGACTTGCCCTCTCCATTTTACCAAACATCGAATCTAACAACTCTGCAAGACAGGTCACAGTCTTTGGTATCTAACACACTTACCACCTTCCTTTTTATATGGCCTATTGACCTACAAACCCCCACCTTGAAATCCTAATTGACACTGACCAATCCCTTAAACCACCTACAAAAGACTTCACCAAAGATTAACTACCTCCTACACATCCCCAGAAAGACACTTCCCTACTTGGAATTTCTCCAAATGATTATCATCACCAATGCCTTAATACTCTCAAAACTATATACTACAATTCTCTCTATATGCATCTGTCCTCAGAAAACCTAATATCACTCCAAATTATCCCAAATAAAACAGCAAGAAGCGTACTAAACCTCAAGCCTTACAGCCATATGACTCCAGCTCTAAAATCACTCAATTGGTTACTGGTCAAAACTAAAATAGAACTAAAAATCCTACACCTTACCGTCAAGACCATCCGCTCTTCTAGCCCCTGTTGCCTCCAATCATTCCTTAAGCTTGCCATCTTATGCAGCTATCTGTGCTCATCAAATAAGATTAAACCAACACCCCTCACATTTTGCACAAAAAAAGAATGTGGCAAATCTTATTCTTCCATTGCCCCTACCCTATGGAACATACTACCAGACTACATCTCACAAGAATCATCCAAATTCAACACCTTCAAAACCTATGAAATGCTGGTACACTACCAATGTTCAATCACAAACCTAGCACACCACCTGCTTCAACCTTCATACACCAAGCATTTCACCTACATGACTATACACCCTCCTTCATCCGAACACCCCAGATGCCCCTCCCTACTCCGCTCTCACCTTCATCTTGGTGAAAACTTTTCCCACAATCCCTTCTATCCTTTCTTCCATCTCCCTTTTACCACAATAGAATTCTCCAGCATGAGGTCTGGCATGGATTCACATGCTCATGAATATTCCCCGTCAGGCTGGGAATCCTTGGTAAAAGAAAAAACAGGTTTACTTTCTCTTAAAAACTGTATTTCTCCTTTAAGCCAATCACTGTCCTGTGGGTCATACTGCCCCATCCAATGACAGTCCTCTCATTAATACCCTCCTCTGGCACCCATCTTCAGATTTTTACTGCACGTTTCAGAATCCTCAGGTTTGCTCTCCGAGCTATTTGTATGTTTTTTTTATGGAAAAAGTATTTTTGTTTCAAAAAAGCCTCTATGCTCTTTGCTTCTCTTGCCGAAAGCAGGGATCCGTTGTCGGGGAAGTTCCGTGCCCCTCAAGGGCGAACATAGTCGAAGATTCTAGAAGGCCATCGGGCCTACATCGCGCCCTCCGACCATGACAGTGTAGAAGGAGGGAAGGTCCCTCTTCAGGCCCTGCACCAAATGCGGGCTACTGAATGTGTTTGTGGAGGGCAAGCACCTGCAATGCCTCTACTGCCTGCATCCAGACCACAAGGAAGTGGGGAGCAAGATATGCCTCGGGTTCTCCAAGAAGATGACAAAGGATAACCCCAGTAGACTGGCGGCGTAACTTAACGGCAAGGCCTCTGACCCGTGCTCCCTGCAGGATCATGCCTCACCCAGGACCAGCTGGCCCGAGGAGCGGTCTTCTAAGTCATTTGAGGGCGCCTCACCCCTGGCTACCCAAGATGAGGCCAAGAACTGCAAGTCTGAGTCCGCCCCGGTTCGCCGCGTAAGCGGGTCCCGAGTTGGATGTGGGCCGATTGACGTCACCTTCCGCCTCTATTGCCAGCCGTCAATCGAGCTCCTGCGCGAACAGGAAATCCTCTTCCCCGGCTAAACTACGTGAGAAATCCGAGAAGCCTCGGACGGAGGAGAAGGCGGCCGAACAGCCCAAGCAGGTTCAACCAGCACAGGCTAAGATCTCCTTGGCGACTGCTACGGCCACAACAGCTAAGGATCTGATCCTGCGAAGGTAGCCCCCGCAGCGCAGAAGGTGTCGCTACCCCCCAGGTGAGACACTGCCGCAGTGACTTTGGCAAAGTCTGCTGGCACGCCTGTTAGGAAGTATTTCCATTTCATGGGTAATTTTCCCTACAGTTGTGTACCCCCCAACGTTTGGCTTTTGGAGCCCAGCCTTCTGCTGCACTTCTCTGGTCTTTTCGCTCACTTTTTATGGGGAAACTGACATGCCCTTAAGACAGTCAGTACTGGGAGACTTTGTTTCCCTTGGTCCTTATCCATTTTGCAACTTTTCTGCAACATGTACCAAGTGTACATGTTTTTTCAGGGGAGCCTGCCTGTAGACACTGGGTCTGAGGAGGGCATGTGAACAATGGCCCCTGCGCGAAAGATACCTTTTGAAGTGTACATGGTGTGTGGCACCTTGGCCGTTCCCACCCTGCAAGCCACCTTGGGAGGGCAGGGCCAGAGGTGCTAACAGTCATTGATTTTTAGGGTAGAGGGGGACGGACGGCCAAGAGGCATGAAGGAAAGGGCCGGAACACTGCTGAATGGAGACACACTTGATTCACTGAAAAATTGAAACCACCATTGATAAAAGTTCAGTTGTATTTTATTTTGTTGCTGATTTTGATGGCACAAATGTACTACACATTATAAACATCTGGTTGCAGCACAGTGTGGGAAAATCCCCTGTACTGACCTCTGTCACTGGGGAATGTTTCTCTAATGGCACCAATGACACAGACGGGTATTACTTGTCGAACGCGGTGTCCAAGCCTCCCATGAAGCCACCATGTAAACGAACGATAGGCCACCAGCCTGTATCACCTGTGGAAGAGAAAGATACACACTGTTTTTAAATGAATAAGATAAGTGTATTAAACCTTAGTTGAAAATGCAATCTTGGATCCGATGGCATTGTTGCCAGTACAAATGTTACTTCATAGATCAATCCACTTGGGCTTTAAATTGTAGACACATTACAATATTGAACCACTATGCATTGCATTACATTTGGGACACAAAGAAATATTGCTTCATGGTTGTACATGAAATTAACATAAGGAGACCACTATGATTTCCCCAAATCGCGAGTGATGTATAGAATTGCAAGACTACATTCATTTGGCAGTGATGGATTAAAGTTACGCAATATAGGAGACAACCTTGAAATGTTGTCCCAAGTGACATCACAACTAGAGTATACTTACTCATTACTCGGATTGCGAGGGCGAACTGTTGCGCGAAGTTCGTGCATAAGCACCATCATAATCCTCAACACGGACAGTGTGAGGCAGGCTGCCCTGAAGTCATGCAGCTCGGTAACGCATTGCGGGCATGTCTCGCCTTCCGATATGTAGGACAAGCATCCAGAGTTTTCTCAGCAGCAGCAGGAGTTTTACTCCTCGGTTGGCATTAGCGCGCACCGATTGCAGGTAGACCAGGTGGAGACGTCGTCCATGCGACTAGGCTCAAGCTCTTGATCTGGTGATTCGTCCTCCCAACTGTCGTCCGAAGCCCCCATCGTTTCTTTCTTGGTGTGCCTTCCGCGCTCTGAGCGTGTTGTCCAAACTCCCCCCCACTCTCCCCAGCCACTTCCGTGTTCTCTCGCCCTCCCGCCTCCCAGCCAGCTCCTTCTCCGTCCTCATTGGCTGTCCGGCGCTTTTAGCTGACCATCTGGCGCTCCCCTTCGGCTAAGGCCCCCTAGGCAAAGGGAGGTTTCCTGATTGGCGGCTCCTGGTTGTGTCTGCAGGTGTCCGCAGGGGACGCCTGATGCCAGTTGTTACCCTGCTCTTTGGTCTAAGCCTCCCTGCCTATCACCTCCACCTTGCAGACCCACTAACTTAGTGTGCTTTCTCCTGTCCAATGCATTTTTTTGAAATTCTTATAATATGCACTGTCTCAGTATTTAAAATTGCATTGTGAAACCTAGGCCTTTCTCCCTCTATTAAGGATTCTCAAATGTAGACCTCCACCTCTCCTCTCCTACCTACTCTATGGTGCTCTCTGTCTCTCCTGTCTTCTCTAACTGCGTCTCTATTGACTATCCTGCTCTCCTCACTAAATCTGGTAGGAAGAAGTTTCCAAAGGACATTCTGGTCTCCAACCCAGGCCTCCCTATCGCTGACACCTACACCAGTGCCTCCTCTAAGGAAACTCAACAACCTCCTCTTCATCGTTCCTTCGCCAGACCTATGGACCCTTCATATGGTCTCTGTGCTCTCTCCCATCTCCTCTTCCCATTAATTGTGGCACCCATTGGAACGTCCTCCTGGCCTCCTTCCATTCCTCTAAGGTCATCATTAAGGTTTACTCAAACTGGACCGTCTTGGTCCAAGGCCCTCAGGCCAACCTACAGCTCTTTGATAGACACTTCCCACACCTCATCAATTTCCTCTCTTCTCCTGCTGTCCCCTCTGTCCCCCTTTCCGTGGCTTCCTCGCCTCCCGATTATGCCTCCATCCTGGCTACTCTGCCTTCTCCTTCCCTCGCTGCCCCCTCTCGGGCACCTTCGACACCTCCGAAGGGCGTTCCTCTGATCTGTACCCCTCCCCGTAAGTCCTTCAAGGATGGCAACCTTCTCCATATTGCCACTCTAAACTCTCGCTCTGCTGTCAAACACTCCTCTGATATCTGCGGCCTTCTGGAAGAACTCAACCTCGATGTCCTCGGTCTCACCGAGACATGGTTCATGGCCAGCTCTGTCACTAGCTTTGACATGCTCCTACCTGACGGCTACAAGATCCTCTGTGCCCAGGTCCAACCGCTCTGGAGGGGGTGTTGCCCTGATCTTCCCCGAGTGGATTCCTGCCTCTGTCACTCCTACGCAGTCCTACTCCTCTTTCGAATGCCTCGTCTGCAGGCTCTCTCTCTCTCTCGCCTAGCCATTCCCTTACTGTGGCTACCATCTATCGGACACCTGGTCAGATCTCCTCCTTCCTCTCTTGAGTGGGCAGACCTCTCCTCCTCACTCCTGGCCTCGACCACTCAACTCCTCCTTCTCAGAGATTTCAACATCCACCTGGATGCCTCCTGTCCTTCCTCTGTACTCTTTCACAACCTCTGCGACTCTCTCTCACTCACTATTCTCCCCTTTGGCCCGACTCACTCTGCAGGGCACACTCTGGATGTTCTGATCTCATCAGACCTCCCCCTCTCTGATCCTCTCTCTACTCCTCTCTCCTGGAGTGATCACTGTCTCCTCTGCTCCCACCTCACCCTCCCTACCCCTCAGGCCAAGCCACTTCCACCTACCTTCTCGGTCATCCGACCCATGAAGCGCGTGTCAGCTGAGCCTTTCGCTGCCACCTTCCCACCCCCATCCCCCTGTGGCTGACTCTCACCCTAAGACAGCCCTCTCCACGCTCCACTCTATCTCTGATACTCTTGATATCCTTGCCCCTGTCATGAGAATCCGCCTGAAGCCCAAAGCCAAGTGCAACTCCTGGTACGACTCAGACCTCGTCACCCTAAACTGTAAGTGCAGGGTGGCCGAGAGGAAATGGCGTGCTTCATGTACATCCTCTGACAAACTGGCCTGCCGCCTGCTGCAAAGGCAATACCGGCCCTCTGTCCTAACCAAGAAGAGAGCTCATATCCAAGCCTGCGTCTCTGCGGCATCTAACAACTCGGCTTAACTCTTTAAAATCCGCAAGGAACTGGCCAATCCTGCCGCAGTCTCTACCTCCCCTTTCCCTTTCCAGGCCCTCTGCACAGCATTGGCCTCTCATTTCGTCTCTAAAACCCAGGACATACTGTCCTCACTCTAAGCCTATCCCCTCCCTTCCCCTACTCCCTGCTCTTCCTCTGGCCCTCCTGCAGCCACCCCGCCTCCCTCCTGCTCTTTCTTTCCCCTTTTCTCCACAGACAAGGTTTCTAGACCAGTCCGATCTATGAAAGGCTCGTCGAAACAGGTTCACCCCTGTTCCTCCAAAACTATCAAGGACCACATCGACTCCCTGGCTCCTGCCCTGGCTGATTTCTGCAATCGCTCCTTCGCCACCAGAGTCTTCCCATCCCCCCCTGAAGCACCACCTTCTTAAGAAACCCTCTGCCGATCCCTCATGCTCTGCTAATTATCGCCCAATCTCCATCACTCCCTTCCTGGGCAAGCTCCTGGTGAAACTGCCTATCTCCCAGCTCAATCTCCATACTGAATCTGTTGGCTGTCTTCATGACCATCAGTCTGGCTTCAGAGCTGCCAGAAGCACGGAAACTGCTCTCCTGAACATCCATGAAGATCTGCTCTCCAATCTTGACTCTGTGTGTCCTCATCCTGCTTGATCTCTCATCTGCCTTTGACACAGTCAACCATGCAATCCTGCTCAACCGTCTCCGTGATAGCCTGGGTATCACTGGTCAGACTCTGGCGTGGCCGACTTCTTTCCTCTCTGACCGACCCTCCCAGGTCCAACTTGGGTCCTTCCTCTCCGCTAGCTTTTTCTCTACCTGTGGTGTCCCCCTGGGGTCTAACCTCTCTCCCTGGCTGTTCAACCAATACCTGGCACACCTTGCCCACCGCATCCCCGCTCTCTTCCCCAACTTTCAGTGCTATACGGATGACACCCAGCTCATCTTCAGGCTACCCTCTACCTTCTCTTGTCCTTCCCTCATCTCTGACTGTCGTGTTTGCTTTCCAGGAGTGGTGTGCTCCTAATGACCTCTGCCTTAATGCCAGTAAGACTGATATTCTCCTCATCAGAACACCCGCTGCCTCCTTTCCTGTTGCTCTCTGGCCAGCCTCTCTTGGTCCTCTTCCCGTTCCCACCTGCAAAGCCATAAACCTCTGGGTCATCTTCGACTCCACACTCTCCTTCTCTCCTCACATCTCTGATGTCTCCAACAAGTCACACTACCAGCTGCACCTCCTCAGAGGTATTCTGCCTTTCCTCTCCTTCCCCAGAAGCTCACTGTCTCCGGAGCCCTGGTTCTCTCTAGGCTGGACTATTGCAACAGCCTCTTTCTAAATCTGCCTGCGTGTACTCTCCGCCCTCTGCAACTCATCCAGAACAGGACTGCGAGACTTGTTGTTGGCCTCAAGCCCAGGGATCGTATCTCTCCAGGACTGAAATCTCTGCATTGGCTCCCAGTGGCTGCGAGGATTAAGGTCAAAACCCTCTGCATCGCCCACAAGGCCTTCTGGGGTCTGGGGCCTCAATACCTCCAACTCGCTCTTCATAAATAGCTTCCTTCTCGAGCTCTTCGCTCATGTGCCTCCAACTCCCTCAAGGTCAGTCGCTTCTCCAAGCAATGAGTTGGTGGTAGATATCTCTCCTCGGCTGGTGCCTCCCTCTGGAACAGCCTCCCTCCCTCCCTCCCTTAAACTTGAGGAGAACCATCTCCGGTTCCGGAAACACCTCAAAACCTTTCTCTTTGCTTCTGCTTTCTCTCCTCTCCTCTGCTGACCCCTGGCTGAAACCGGTACTGGCTACCTGGACTGCCCACCTGGAAACCCCCGCACTCAGGGACTGTTCTGTATCCCTTCAGTCCCCCCACCAGACCTTGATAGCTGATTTCCGCACTTACCCTCGCACTTGCCACTTGCTGGCCGCTTTTTTATTTATTGTTATTAATTATCTATTCCTATGTACTGCACTTTACTTTCCTCCCTTCCCACGCACTTGCGCGATCTGAATGACACCTGGCCTAGTAGGATCATTGTATGTCCCCTTGTTCCCCTCCCTTGCCTCGTCGCGCCTTGAAACACTTGTGTATAGGCATGTTATAAATGCCATATCATATCATATATCGTTTCTGCATTTTTCTCTTTCGAGTAATTCCGCCTCAGAATACTCTGGCTCGTACTGGTAGGGCTGTATTGTTGCCATTATGTGACACAATAAAAATCGATAGTAATGATAGTAGTAGTATCTGTTTGTACGGAATATGAGCAACAAAGGTAGTTGAACAGAGCACAGAAACGAGGCACAGGATACACAAAAAAGACAGTGAAACGATTGAAAAAGCAACTCTGATGTTGTCTGATGAGAAGCGGTCTGTTTATACGTATTGAGGAAAGAGGCGTCCTGCCATTTCCAAGGAGACATGTCATTAGCTGCAGCACAGAGAATGTTGACACGAGATGTGCTTTGGCGTTGTGAAATGGGCGGTACGCGTCTAGTGATCTCAGCCTCAGGGGCAGGGGATATGATTTAGTGCTGCAAGGGCAGTTCACCTTGGGGTGATGCAGCAACGGATAAGATTAGCACAAGATGGCCGCGGACTTGCCGGCTGATTTCGCATGTGTAAAAATGAGGAAAACTACAGTATGGTGCATAGGAAATGTTTGTACGATCGATCAACGTATGCTTAAAAACACATGCCCGAACCCTCGGGACAAGAATATTTTTGAGCGCACTATTCCTTTTAGGACCTGAGGCAGTAGGTGCAGCAGATCAGTCTTCTGCTCCTGGTTCACTGGACGATGATCAGGCGGACCAGACGGCGTTGAGCCGCCCCGCTCTGTTAGAGCATTTCGCAACCGGGTGCTGGATATGACACTGCTTGAAATTCCAGCACCAAGGCCCCAGCTCCACAGGAGGGGGTGCTTTCTGGAGCCTTCACTCCGTCGCCTTAGGAGCGCACCGGCCTGTTCCTCCAGAAGGACGTTTTGGCTGAGGCCCGTAAGGTCTGAGAAAAACCTCATCCCGGGCAGCATCTCAGCAAGAGGGTTGACGCTCGCTGTAATCTTCATACATCTGAGGACATCTCTTTCTCGGCTTGTCCGCTCCCTTCGTCGACGGTGGTGGCAGCAGCCACCCTCCAGTCCAAGCCGGCCTCTTCATCCTCCACTGCAGCGGCCCAAATCCTCTCCAAGGAGGACAAAATTCTTGATTCCATTGGGAAGAAAGTATTTTCCAATTCGGCTCTCCATCTTCGTCTGGCTAACACTGAGCTTATCCTGGCGGCGGCAAATGTCAAACTATAGAGGGAAATAGCTGATTTCCAGGAATGTATTCCTGCGGATAGGCTTGATGACTTCAAAGCCGGTTTGTCGGACGCCAGAGTGCTGGCACAGGATCTACTGGAGGCCGCGGCGCACCACGTAGACAATTCCGCTCGAGGCATCATGGTCGGGGTCGACATCTCCTGCGAAGCTTGGCTCCATGCTACGAAGTTCTCAAAGGAACTGCAGCACAAGGTACTTGATCTTCCCTTTGATGGTAAGGAATTGAGGAGCTAACAAAGACCAAGGAAAGCGTTCAAACAGCCAAGTCTTTGTCGGTCCTGGCAAAAACTCCAGCTGAGGCTCCTTATGCACAGAGGTCAGGTTCCCAAACTCGGTCCTTCTCTGGATTCAGGGGTTTTCAGGGTCGCTTTGCTTGCCGATCTCAGTTTCCGACAGGCACGCCCCGCTGTAGTTAGCAGCAGCAAGGTGGCCGGATTTTCTCTCACCCATCAGCCTCCTCTCCAGGGACAGGTAGTCTCCCTGCCGACAAATCATCCAAATGATATTTTTTGTCAGTCGCACAAGACTCCGGTGGGAGGACTAATTGCGTCTCATCTGGAGGCGTGGCAGACCATAACCCAAGACTGATGGAGTTTGTCACTCGCTCGGGTGGGCTTCCGCTTGCCCCACTGCCCCTACCCCACCCCTCAACCCTCCCTTCCAGCAGACTGGGTCGCCATCCCTCGGAGCCGAGGTACAGAAACTTCTAGACCTCAGAGCGGTGGAGCCTGTTCCCGCTTGGGGAGCAAGGTGAGGGCTACTACTCCCGTCTGTTCAATGTCCAAACCCAACCGGGCCGTCCTGTGCACTATCCTCCATTTTTCCCAGTTCAACCTTTTTCTTCCCGAAGAGAAATTCAAGATGATCACGCCCTGCCAGAGAAAGTCCTCTCTCCGGAAGGGCGACTGGCTCAGCGTGGTAGACCTCCAGAATGCATACATGCACATTCTGATTCAGAGACTGCATCAAAAATATCTGCGGTTCTCTGTGGAAGCACAAAACTTTCATTTTCGTGTACTCCCTTTTGATGTCAGCTCGGCATTGCCTGTCTTTACGGAGATGTCGGTCATAGCAGCATTCCTCAGGCTGCAGGGGATTCATGTAAATCCATACTTAGATGATTGGCTCCTGTGCAACCCTTGCCCACAGAGAGCCATGACCAATCTTCAGTCTCTCCTTCAGCTCCTGTTCCACCGTGGGCTGTTGGTGAACTGGCGGTAATCGTTCATACTTGATCTTTCTGGGTTTCTGTTGGAATACGGTCAGTACCAAGGTGTTACTAACAACGGACAGGATTGCAGACCTGTCGACCATGTGTCAGCTCTTCCTCCAGTCCTTGCACATGACGGCCTGGTGGTTCCAAAGACTTCTGGGTCTCGTGGCCTCTCACGTGTTAGCTATACCGTTTGCACATCTGAAGATGTGTCGCACTCAGCTAGCTCTTTGGAGATGTTGGTCCCAGTCTTCGGATCCGGATTCCAAGATGATTCCAGTTCCATCATGCACGACAGTGGATCTACATTGATGGTCATCTGCCAGCAAGCTTTCAATGGGGGCCTCCTTCTTGAGCCCTGCCCATAAGTAACGTTTACTATAGACTCATCCCTTTATGGGAGGGGGGGAAGGGGAACGATGCTGCGTTACCTCGAAGTATTCGACTTGTGGACACCACAGGACAGACAATTTGATATCAAAGACCTGGAACTCCTGGCTGTGATCCTGTCGCTCAAAGCTTTTCAACCGACTATCACCAACAGGGTGCTCCGTATTCAGACAGACAATTCTGTGGTGATGTTTTACATCAACAAGCAGGGCGGCACCAAGTCACCTCTTCTTGTTTATCTTGCCATACAAATTTGGGACTGGGCCATCCAGCACAATGTTTGGTTCCTGGCTGTACACATCCCGAGTCACATCTATGTGACTGCAGATTCTCTCAGCCTACAGTCGGTAGCCAGTTACAAGTGGAAAATGAACAGCAACGTCCTCTTCAACATTTTCCATCAATGGGGCACTCAAGAGGTGGACCTCTTTGCAACTTCTTAAAACAAGAAACCTCCTATTTGTGTCCAGGGATGGGCTTGGGACGTCCTCGAGATTCTGTGGGACAACATGAAGGCTTACGCCTTCCCTCCATTCATCGGTCACTCTGCAAGCTCGGACCGCATCGAATTGCACTCTCCTGTTCATCTCTCCTTGGTGGCCAGCAAGATTCTGGTTTTCAGTCGGTTCTTCCACCAATCAGATTGCCGCAGATATCCGACCTTCTTCACCAGTGCAATCACCAGTTGTGGCAACCCTCCCCACAATCATTGAACTTGACACCCTGGTGCCTGAGTTCAGATCTTTAGCAAAATTCAATCTGTCCGAAGACGATATGTGCATTATTCAAGCGGCCAGGAAACCTTCTAAGAACGCCTAGTAAATGAGCAAATGGCTCCGGTTTTGCCACTGGTGTTTAGCTAAACGGCTCGATCCCAGGCAGGCTTCGGTCGATACCATTCTATCCTTTGCGTCTCACCTAGCAGCTTCTGGCATCCATGTTCTGTCATGCAGGACTTATTTATCCGCCATTGCGGCCTACCTGTCCACGGACAGCTGTTCTTTTTCTTTGTCTAATCCAGTCATCAAAAGGCATTTTGCTGGCCTTCTTAATCTGTTCCCGCCGGTGTGGGCTCCTCATCCCAAATGGGATCTAAATGTGGTCCTCACCCTGTTATGTCATAAGCTGTTTGAACTCATGGCCACTACCGATCTTGAGTACCTCTCTTGGAAGGTTGTTTTTCCGATCGCAATAACATCGGCAAATGGAGTACGAGCTCCAAGCTTTGTCCGTGGAACTTCTGTTCCTCACTTTCCACAAGGATAAGGTTGTGCTTCGCACACAACCTTCCTTCCTTAGTAAAGTGGTTACTGATTTTCATTTGAACCAATCTATCTCCTTAACAGTCTTCTTCCTGAACCCGGCATCTGATGCCGAGAGAGTTCTACACAATTTGGACATCAGGCGAGCCCTGAAGTTTTACCTCGATAGAACGAGTGAACTCAGAAGCTCCTCACAACTCTTTGTTACATTCACTGACCCTAAAGGGAAACGAGCTTCTCCAGCATGGGGTCTGGCATGGATTCACATGGTCATGAACATTCTCCTTCGTCCGGCTGGGAATCCTCGGTTAAGAAAAAATCAGTATGTTTCGATTCTGATCTGTATTTCTTAGTAGTAACCAATCACTGATCACTGGGTCATACTGCCCCCAGCCAATGACTGCCCTCTCCCTAAGCCCCTCCCCTGGCAGCCATGCTCAGATTTTTACCGCACGTTCAAGTGTTGGGAGTCCTCGTGCTATAGCTCTCAAGCTTTTGCTGCGTTTCTTCGCTTTTTCAAGGAGATTTTCTAATTTTTCGGTCAAACAGAGCCTCAAGCTCCACCGTTTCTTCTTCCGATCAACGGGGACCCGTTTCGGAATTTCCTACGCCCCTCAAGGGTGAAATTTTCATCGAGTGACGCTTCTTGGAGGGTTCCAGAAGATCTGAGGCCTACCATGGACGCGGGCCAGGACAAGGGTAGCTTGACGCCCGGATCCAGGCTGTTCAGGAACTGCCCTGGATGCGGGTTACAGAATGTTTTCAAGGAGGACGAGCATTCGAGATGTCTCTACTGCCTTCATGAGGACAAGACACACGTGGAGAAGGACTGTGCATTCTGCAAGAACCTATCGGAACGGACCATGAGGGATCGTCGTTCCCGCCTCGCCAGCTGGCAGGAGAAGGCCCAGCAGGTGAGAAGAAAAAAAGGTCAGAGCAGTCTTCTAAGTCCTGTGAGGGCGCCTCGGCGATGGGGGCCCAACAGAAGGCTAAGCACTGCGAGTCCGCGGGCACTGGGAGCGCCGAATGGTCGGGCTCTTCGGTTGCCAGGCAGGGCGCACCTTCCCCGGCACCATCAACCACGAGCCAACGCTCTGGTTCGGGGAAGAAGAAATCCGAGAACCCGGGTAAGCTTCTGGAGAGGCCCTGGTCGATCTCAAAGGATTCAGCCGAGGGGGAGCGAGGCAGTGATCCTCCCCCTCCCCCCCCCAAGGTGAAGGCCTTGATTCACCTGGCTAAGGCCTCTATCGAGGGAGTCGCGGTAATCCTGGCGAAGCCTGTGGAGGCTACACCAGTGGAAGCGACCTTGAGGCCCAGAGTTTCCATTCCATCGCAGAGGGAATCCTCTTTCCAGCCCATCGACAAGACCCCCGTGAAGACCCCGGTGGAAAAAGAGTGGGCGGGGGGGCGGTGGCCATTACGGACACGGATTCAGCCTCTGAGGAGGAGCTGGTGGAGGCCGTGAAGAGCCTCAACGAGAGGTTCGAGAAGGTACGATCCACGGGAGAGATCCTGAAGAGATGGTCAAAGATTGCGACGGTGGCGCTGACGAGGCCCCAGTGGAGGAGCGGCCAGCCCTCCTGTCGCAGCCATTGCCCGAGCCGCAGGACAACTCGGCGGCCTTTTTGATGGCGATCCAAACTTTATGCACGGAGATAAGGATGAGATTACCACGAGCCCCGGCGGACGATCCTGAACCAGGCCCGTCGGGAAGCCCTCCGAACAATCGGAGGAGAGTTCATCACCCCTGCCCTTCATGCCCTCGCTGCCCGTGGAGCCTTCATCCCCCTCTCCGGATCCCAGGGATGACACAGCGACGGACACAACAACAGGGATGGATGACGACGGTAGTGACGACGGGATGGATCTTCCATCACCACCCCCTCGGGTTTCCCCGCCCGATGAAATTGGCTCCTTTCACGCCATGATCGCCAGGGCATCCGAGCTCTTCCAGCTGTGCCCCGAGGAACAGAAGAAGGAAGGTTTCATCTATCAATGCCGAGAGGCCAAGAGAAACACGGTCCTCGCCGTACCGTTACTCGACGATATCTGGGACGAGAGACTTGAGGTCCTGAAGAACCCGTCCACGACGCCTGCCAAGAGGGACCGTTATGAGAAGAAATACCGGGTTCTCGACGCCGCCCCTTTGTGCCTCAGGGCTCAGGCGACGCCGGATTCGGTCGTCTCAGTGGCGGCCAAGGAGAAGGCGTCGGGGGCGACAGCTTCAACCTCCACTTCCCCACCTGACGGCGAGGGAAAGAAATTGGACGCCATGGGGCGACGGCGACGACAATTAAAGTGGCCAACGCCTTAGCGATTGTGGCCTGTTACGACAGGGAGCTATGGTAAAAGATAGCCCCCCCTACTGGACTTCCTACCAGACGACAAGAGGACAGAGGCCCTAGAGATTCTGCAGGAAGGTGAGGTGACGTCGGACCACGCCATAGCGGTGGCAACGGACATTGCCGACACCGGGTTTCGCCAGTTAGGCAACAGTGTTTGCCTTCGACGAGGCTGGCTCAAGGTGACAGACTTCCATCAGGACTTGCAGACCAGGGTGTTGGACATGCCGTTCGACGGCAACAACCTGTTTGGGAAAACGGTGTATGAGACGCTGCAGGCCATCAAGGCCGACACAGAGACGGCCCGAGCCCTGGGAGTCCTTCAGCAACGACGGCCCTTTCGGAGCACCGGAGGCAGACAGGGGGCCTCCAAGGGATCAGGCAGTGGTTCCTCTACGTACCGCCAGGCCTCGTCGCAGGAGGCCTACAGAGGTCGGGGCAAGCAAGGAGGATCTCGTCGTCGCCAAGGAGGCCAAGGCGCCAAGGCTGCCTCCAAGCACGATTGAAATGGCCGTAGCGTCGGGCCCCCACCGAAGCACCCCGGTGGGAGGCCGGCTGGCGAAGTTCGTCAGCGTGTGGGAGTCCATCTCCACCGACCCTTGGGTGCTGGATGCTCTGGCCCACGGGCGCACTCTCGAATTCCAAAAGAAGTGTCCCCGCATTCCTCCCGTGGCCAGGAAGGAAAATCACGTCCCTGAACTGCTGTTGGAGGTGAAGGCGATGCTCAAGAAAGGTGCCATCGAGCTAGTCCCCAAGAAGCTCCGGGGCTCCGGAGTATACTCAAGATACTTCCTCATCAGAAAGAAGACAGGCAGTTGGCGCCCCATCCTGGACCTATGTTGGTTGAACAAATACATCAAGGCACAGAAGTTCAGGATGGTCACTCTCCAGCACGTGCTGGGACAGCTGGAGAAGGGAGACTTCCTATCGTCATTGGACTTGGAGGATGCTTACCTTCCACATCCCCATCCTAAAAGGACACTAAAAGTTCCTCAGATTCGTAGTTCAAGGACGCCACTACCAATTCAGAGCTCTGCCATTCGGATTGAAGTCGGCACCCAGGGTGTTCACCAAGTGCCTAGCACCAGTGGCGTGCAGCTGCGCCTGCAGGGGATCCACGTCTACCCCTACCTGGACGACCGGCTCATCCGTGCAAGGACAAGAGAACTCGCCGTCGAGCGCACAGCGAAGACCGTCCGCTTACTCACGGAGCTGGGTTTCTCCATCAACTACCCGAAATCCCATTTGGTTCCGTCGCAGGTGGCACTGTTTCTGGGAGCGAAGCTCGATACAGTGGAACGATTGGCGTCGGAGGAAAGGATGAAGGTCATCTTAGGCAAGCTGCAGCGCCTGCTAGCCACGGACGTGGCCAGGGTGAGATCCATCAAGTCCCTCCTCGGAATGATGTCCTCATGCATCTACCTAGTGCGCCTGTGCAGGCTGCGGATGCGTCCTCTACAGGAGTTCCTAGACGCCCGCTGGATGCAAGTGGCGGGCAGCTTCGAAGACAAGATCCCGCTCAACGAGGTTTTACGTGGGGCGATTCAGTGGTGGGGCACTCGTGCGCACCTCACGGAGGGCCGCACCGTGTTCTGGGCGCTCAAGTCGTTCCTCCCGTCCTTCAAGGGCAATGTTGTGAGGATCTTCACAGACAACACCACCACGATGTTCTACATCCGGAAGCAGGGAGGCACCAGATCCCCAGCCCTATCCAAGGAGGCCCAGGACCTGTGGCACTGGGCTGTCGCCCAGGGGATGTTTCTGGTTCCCTTCCATCTAGCAGGAATAAAAGACACCATCGCCGACTCACTCAGCAGGGAGCTGCGCTCGTGCCACGAGTGGGAACTACGCCAGGATCAAGTGGATCGGCTCTTCCAACGATGGGGCAAACCCCAGATCGACCTGTTCGCGACAGCAGCGAACTCCAAGTGCCAGAGGTTCGCCAGCAGGTTTCCCCAGCCGAGGAGCATGGGCGATGCTTTCTCATTCCCCTGGGACGGCCTGTTCCTGTATGCGTTTCCTCTGTTACCGCTGCTGCTTCGACTCATCAGCCAGCTCAAGAGGTCCCAGTGCAGGTTGTTCCTCGTCGCTGGCGTGGCCAAGACAGAGCTGGTTCGCGGACCTTCTGGATCTCTCAGCGTCCCCTCCAGTCAAGCTGTCGACGGACGCAGATCTCCCCTCAGAGAGGGAGGCACCATTCTTCATCATGACCCGGAGTCGCTGAACTTGCAGGCCTGGCTCCTGCAGCACTAGAGTTTGGAGGGTACAATATCCCGGCTGACTGCAGAGAGGTTCTTGTAAGTTCATCTCTCAAGTGCTACGGACATAAGTGGAAGAGGTTCTCTGTCTGGTGCTGTCCACAGAAGATCGACCCTCTACGGATTATGGCACCTCAAGTTCTACCATACCTGCTGTCTCTGGCCAAAGCTGGACTAGCTCATGCTTCCATCAAGATACATCTGGCATTGATCTCCCGATACACCAGAACTACAGGACAGCCGTCCTTGTGGTCTCATCGACTGGTGAAGGAATTTATGAAGGGACTGTTCCGATCGTTCCCGCCGGTGAAGGCTCCAGACCCGGCGTGGGAGCTCAACGTGGTGCTGACCAGGCTCATGGGACCGCCATTCGAGCCTTTGCATTCGGCTCCGTTGAAGTTCCTGTCGTGGAAGACAGCGTTCCTTGTGGCCATCACCTCCGCACGATGCGTGGGAGAGATCCAGGCACTATCCTGCAAGCCTCCATACTTGACTTTGCACGATACGAGGGTGGTGCTGAGGACACACCCATCTTTCATGCCCAAGGTGCCGTCGGACTTCCATCTTAACGAGTTTTCTTTCCATCGCCTTCGTCACCCGCCGAGAGGACTTTGCACTCGCTGGATGTAGTTAGAGCGCTTAAGTTCTACGTGGACCGAACAAAGAGTTTTCGGAAGACATCACAGCTGTTTGTGAACTTTGGACCTGTGAACCAAGGGAAGGCTCTCTCGAAGGCTTCATTTCCAGATAGCTCTCTGGCTGCATCATGCACTGTCATCGGTTGGCCAACCGACCGTTGCCTGGCCGTCCGAGAGCACATTCGACCAGAGTGATCGATGCTACCACAGCGTTTTTGTCTGGTGTGCCTCTGCTGGACATCTGCAGGGCTGCTACGTGGAGGTCGACGCACACCTTCACGAGATTCTACTGTGTTGACCGGGATTCCAGGGAGGAGTCCAGAGTCGGCCAAGCAGTGCTGCGCAACCTGTTCGCCTGGTGAGGAGGTAAGAGTTGCTTAATGTTGAATTTATGTAATGCTTAATGTTGAGCCTTTTGCCACCTCCCGTGGTTGTGCATGTGTGTACTGCTATGTATTCTTAAATTCATGAGCATTTGAATCCATGCCAGACCCCATGCTGGAGAAGGAACAAGTTACTTACCTGTAACTGCTGTTCGAAGGGATTGTGTCCTCCGACGTATTCCTTATCTTTGATAATTCGTCTCCAGCTTGCTGGCCTCGGAAATTTTTTCTCAGTAGAGGGTGCTGCGCGTCGACATCCGCCGAGTCGATGTCCCTCGACAGCCACCATATCGGCGCCGACGTCACCATGCCCATAAATAGCCACGTGCGGCGTCCGTTGCTCAGTTCCGTTTTTCCGCGCTTCGTGGGGACTTGGAATATCGTTGAACAGTTCAGTCAGATATACCCTCTACATTTACTCGAATATACCAACTCGTTCTCGATGGCTTCTTCATCGGAACCGACAACTCCGCGATCCGGCTTCAAAAAATGTTGAGACTGCGGTAAAAAAATTTCGACAACGGATCCACACAGGATCTGCTTGTGGAGCTTGGGAGCCGAGCACCATTGTTCGGAGTGTGAGGACTGCATGTCCATAACGGCGAAAGCCTTAAAGGCGCGCAAGGGGAAGATCGAGAGAGGTAAGTCAGTCAAAACCTCCTCGAAAGTTTCTTCGGCTGAGTCGAGGCTTTTGTCTCTGCGCCGTCGAAAGCATTCCCATTCTAGATCTCGAAGTAGATCCCACCATTCGTCGAGATCGAGACACTCAAAGAAGAGACGTCGAAGATCCCCTTCCTCGTCATCTTCTGTTTCCCCAGAAAGGGTCTCTTGCCCCACAAAACATAGCTCTCAGGCTGAGTGGGAGGAATTCAGGAAGAAAATGCTAAGCGTCTTCGAGAAAGAGGCCTCGACCCCCTCGAAGACCGCTGAGGATGATACCCCGGGTGAAAAACCCAAAAAATCGAAACGCTGCAAGTCGCTGCAACCGGCAAAAGATTCCACCCGAGAGTGCCACGGCCCATCGGGTAAGAAAGCACCGTCTTCGATGCCTTCGTCGAAGATCCCTTCGACGCATGGATCGACGCCGTTGTCAAAGGGTTCTTCGATGCATCGGTCGATCGACTCGACGCCGACATCGACGCCTATGAAAGAGAAAACCACGGCTACTTCACAGCCAAGGGTAATACCAAGAGCCTCCGGCACGACGCCGAGACCGTCGTCGACATCCTCGAGTAGGATCCCCATCCTCTCGAGTTCTTCGAGGCCTCTTCCAGTTTTCTCGACGCCTTTCTCAGCGCCTTCGAAGCCTGTCACATTGGCGTCGACGACATCGACGTTTTCTCGCCCAATAATGACGAGTTTGGCTCCTTCTGCCTTAGAAATGGGTTTTACACCATTTCCGAGGTCCGAGTACCCCGGTTTACCTTCAATCTATGAAGAAGGGGAGGATTCTGACCAGGAAACCTTCGGGTTGCAGAGGACCACACTACCTGTTTCAGAGGATTTTACCTCTGAGGAAAGAAGGTTGAAAGACCTACAGGAATGATTACATGAGGCAAGTGGGCTGGACACTTCCCCAGAAGTGGAATTTGTTAAACCAGACCCAGGGGAACATGCCGAAACACCCTATAGAACCCTGATGGCAAGGATTATTGAATTTATGGGTTGGTCTGCGCCTTCACCTGTTTCATCAGGATGACCTGACAGTAATATTAGACAAAGGTCCACAGGAGGATCCTGAGGTCCCCTTCCATGCAGCCTTACAAAGAAAGATTTCATCTAATCGGGAAACTCCTGAAGTTATCCCTGAAGGCAATAAAAGATTGTCAGCCAAGTATAGTGTAGCTGTGGCTGACCCTGAATACTTATCAAAACACCCGACTCCAGAGAGCCTGGTGGTTCAAGCGGCAAATTCATCAAGCAGCAGGTCCGCTTACCCTACTGTCCCACAGGATAGAGATGACAAGAGGTACGATTCTATGGCAAAAAAAGTATTTTCTGCTTGTAGTACGGTGTTGAAGTCCATCAATGCCACCTGTACGCTCGCTAGGTTCAGTCACACACTGTGGGAGTGTGCTTCATCAGCGGCTGACTGCATACCCGAAGGAGAGGAAAGAGAAGCCTTCTTTAACATTATTAAAGATGGCAAAGATGCCATGTGCGAGTCACTTCAAACTGGCATCGATTCCGCTGATAGTATACGCAGGGCCATGGCGGCAAGTACGACAATCCGCAGGCATGCGTGGTTGCAAAAGTCTGGCTTTGCTCCAGATGTACAGGCCAGACTTTTGAATATGCCCTTTGACGGCTCTTCTTTATTCGGCTGATGACAGTCTGGAAAAGTTGCAGACATCTAAAGCAGTGGCAAAATCGTTAGGAGCTGCAATCCGCCAAACTCCTTTTCGCCCCTCAGGAACATCTGGAAGAGGAAAGTCCTTTCGCTATTATTCCGCATTCGGGAAAGGCAGAGGACATCCAGCTCAAAGAGGCCAAAGGAGATCCACCCGAGGTGGACGGGTCAAAACTACTAAAGCCGCAGCAGCAGCAGGTGCCTCTTTACCCTCGGCATCTGTATCCGCCACCCCAAACCACTCTGAGGTCTTTCCACACAAGACACCTGTAGGGGGCAGGTTAACTCACCATCTGACGGAATGGCAGGCTATAACGTCAGATGCTTGGGCATTGGAGACAGTTGCCCAGGGTTACTGCCTACCCTTTCTACACATCCCTCCGAGTCATCCACCGGGGCACAGCTCTCTGAAAGTTCCAGATCCGCTCCTCTTGCAGGAAATTATAGACCTGCTAGAGAAAGGTGCCATAGAACCGGTACCTGTAGCGGACAGGAAAAAGGGCTGGTACTCCCTCCCCCCCCCCCCCCCCCTACTTTCTCATACCAAAGAAGGACGGAGGACTGAGACCCATCTTGGACTTACGAGAATTGAAAAAGTTCCTCAGGAAGGACAAGTTCAAGATGGTAACTCTCTCTCAGATCCTTCAGGCCCTCCAGCTCCAGGACTGGCTGGTATCTCTGGACCTTCAGGATGCTTATTTCTATGTGCCAATCCATCTCAAACACAGGAAATACCTGAGGTTCGCAATTGGCGACTCTCACTATCAATTTAGAGTTCTGCCATTTGGGCTGACCTCCGCCCGAGGGTCTTCACCAAGCTAATGTCGGTAGTGGCTGCGAGTCTAAGGAGGGAAGGGATCCACATCTACCCCTACCTGTACGATTGGCTGATCAGGGCTGTATCTTCGGAACAAGCTCAGATCCAGCTAGATTATGTCTGCCACTTCCTTCAAAAACTGGGCTTCTCCCTCAATTTAAAGAAGTCACAGATGATGCCATCTCAGAGACTCCAGTTCATTGGAGCGGTCCTGGACACTTCCCTGGGAAAAGCCTTGCCACCAGAGGTGAGGGCTCAAGATATTCTGCAGATGGTCAACAAGTTCCAAAATGCCCAACGTCTCTCAGCCTTCGACTTTTTGAGGTTGCTAGGCCTCATGGCATCCTGCATCTTCCTTATGCCAGAGGCTCGCCTGAGAATGAGATCTCTTCAGTGGGCACTGAGAACTCTGTGGTCGCAATTCCCAGGGAGAATGACAGATCTCCTCCGGATTCCGGACAAGGTAGCCCACGACCTTCAATGGTGGGCCTATCCAGAGAACATCTTGAAAGGAGAACTGTTTTGGCAACCGTGGCTGGAGATAACAGTAGTCAGACGCCTCACTCACGTGGTGGGGAGCCCATGCCAACGACTTGACCATTAGCGGTCGTTGGTCTCCATCGTAGTCCAGACTACACATCAACCTATTAGAGCTGAGAGCGATCAGACTAGCGCTGAAAGCTTTCCTACCATCAGTACAGGGGAGAAATGTCCTGATAATGACGGACAACACGGTGGCCATGCACTACCTCAACAAAAGAGGAGGCGTAGGGTCACTGCCACTGTGCAGAGAGGCAATGCAGCTCTGGTTTTGGGCAATTCAGGAAGGAATCTCTCTATCGGCAGTCCACCTAGCCGGAGAGAAGAACTTGGCAGCGGAAGCTCTGAGCAGGCAGAGCACAGTCTCCCACGAGTGGGAGCTAGCTCAGGAAGTCCTTCAAGAGATCTTCGCCCTTTGGGGAACCCCTCAGGTGGATCTGTTTGCCACAAGCACCAACAGGAAGTGCGATCTGTTCTGTTCAAGGGAATTTCCCCCGAGAGGAGCTCTAGGAGACGAGCTCGTAGTGGACTGAGAGTTCCCACTCCTTTACGCGTTTCCACCAGTCCCTGTTATTCCTCAAATGATCAGGAGATTGAGAAGATTCCGGAAAACCATGATCCTAATTGCCTCAGACTGGGCCAGGAGAACGTGGTACCCGGACCTTCTAGATATGTCCATCTGCCCTCCAATCCGTCTTCCACTCAAAGAGAATCTTCTCTCGCAGAAGGGAGGTCAGGTTCTCCATCCAGACATCAAAACCCTCAACATTCACGCTTGGCTTCTGAAAGGGTGAGGAACAAGGATTGGGACCTCCCTGATGACGTCATGGAGGTGTTGCTTTCGGCCAGAAGGCCAGCACCAAAGTCTTTATACAGCTGCCGTTGGAACAAATTTTGCAGCTGGTGTAGAGAAGGGAATATCAACCCTTCTTCATGTGGTACACCAACGGTGTTATCGTTTCTACTCTACTTGGCAAACTCAGGCCTATAAATTGGCACTGTAAAAGGCTATCTCGCAGCGCTTTCAATCTTCAAGCGCACTGCGGAGGAACCATCGTATTTCAAACTACCTCTAGTAATACAATTTCTCAAGGGATTAACTAATGTTTATCCTCCAAGACCATTCCAAGTTCCCTTATGGGACTTAAATTTATTCTTAAACTTCCTAATGGGTACTCCATTCGAACCACTCCACTCTTGTTCGCTGAGACTTCTCACGCTTAAAACTGTCCTATTGGTAGCACTAACATCTGCTAGGAGGGTGAGCGAGCTACAAGCTCTCTCTTGTAAACCCCCCCCCCCCCATACAATTTTCCATAAGGACAAAGTTGTCCTACAGGTGAAGCCTAATTTCCTCCCAAAGGTGGTTTCTGAATTTCATATTACTCAGAAAATGACCTTACCTTCGTTCTACCCTCCTCCCCATCTGGGGAAAGAGGAAGAAAGGCTAAATAGGCTGGACCCAAGGCGAGCTCTGAGCTTTTACATCAGCAGACTGGCTAGGATTAGGCAAGCAGACCAACTGTTTGTAGGATACTCAGGTCACAAGTTGGGACTACCCATAACAAAATAGACCATTTCCAGGTGGATTATTTTGGCCATTCTGGAATGTTACAAACTGGCAGGGAAAGAGCCACCCCAAAATCTTAGGGCTCATTCAACCAGGGGTATCGCAGCCTCTTCGGCCCTCCAAAGAGGGGTACCGGTCCGAGTCATATGTGCGGCTGCCACATGGTTGTCCGCACATACATTCACAAGATTTTACAACCTGGATTCCTCCGCTAGTCAAGAGACCCGATTTGTAAAATCCGTATTACATGCAGTTCATTCCTAAAAGGGATACATGACATTCTTACTCCCACCTCCAATTACATGCCACTGCTGTGGGAGTCTATCAAAGATAAGGAATACGTCGGAGGACACAATCCCTTCGAAGAACAAGTTACTTCTTACCTGGTAATGTTCCTTCGATGGGATGTTCCTCCGCATCGGCTTTCTGCAGGCATTAATGTTTAGACCTGAGCTCCAGTGCTGATGCCCAATCTGGCTAGGCTGTTCTCAAAAACGTATTCCACTAAAGTGATTTTCCATCCACCCGTACTACCTATTGTTGTGCTTGGGAATCTCCCACAAGTATGGAGGAAAGGGGACGTGACGTAGAAGTATAACAAAATTACTCACCATAGTGACTACCTTACTCCTAGTCCATAGTCCCCTATCTCCTCCATACGCCCATCCGCCGTCCCCTCTAAAAGGTATCCTCTATTGTTGCGTAAATGGTCTCAGACCTGGCGATGATAAAGGACTGAAGGGCGATTGCGCGGGCGGAGCTCAGGAGGTTGGGGTTACAGCCAGGTGCGCTTGCCCCGCGTAACAATAAAAGGACAACAATTACATTTTTGATGCTTTTTAACAAAAGAGCTCCTGTCCCGTCCCCAAAGGATGTAATGTCCGACAAGTATGGAGGAAAGGGGAATATGGACTAGGAGTAAGGTAGTCACTACGGTGAGTAGCTTTGTTATTCATGATCATGTGAATCCATGCCAGACCCCATGCTGGAGAAGGTTTAAGTTACTTACCTGCAACTATTGTTCTCCAGCATGGGTCTAGCGTGGATTCACATGCAAACCCTCCCGCCGACCCCTCTGCGGCTCTTCTTGGTCATACTGCCACTTTACCTGCTTACCAAATTTGAAGATGGCTGCCAGAGGAGGGGCTTAGGGAGAGGACTGTTATTGGATGGGGCCAGTATGACCCAGAGGACAGTGATTGGTTTAAAGGAGAAATACAGTTTTTTAGTGAAAGTAAAGCTGTTTTTTCTTTTACAGAGGATTCCCAGCCTGACGGGGAATATTCATGAGCATGTGTATCCATGCCAGACCCATGTTGGAGAACAATAGTTACTACCTTACCCGTTATGCAATTTCAGAACCTAAAACACTTTTACCTCTTCCGTAAACTGCACTTACTTCATTCCTATCCTCTCCATCGTTCATCTCCCTGCCCACATACTAATCTGATCCCCCCCAACTCCCCATCCACATCTCCTTAGAAATCCTGGAACATTTTCTCTTGTGTCTTGAAAGTATTTGCTTACTAACTCTAATTAGCACCTGGGGTGGGGGCAAGGGGCACAGTCTATCCAGTTCCACGGGCTGGAATCTCTGATCTCAGCCTGCATTCCATGGAACCTGCAGGCTGACTCCCCACAGCGAGCTACCCTCTTCTCCCCACCCATTCCTGTTTCTTTTTTTAGTATTCATTTTTTTTTCAAATTTACCTCACTGCCGCCACCACATCACCTTACCACCTCCTCCGTTTGGAAGAGAGGCTCTTTCTGGAGCCCTGCATTCCATAACCATGGTGGCCGTCTTGGCACAGTGTTTTCATTCAATGAACAGGATGCCGCATGTCCCTTTCTTGGGATGAAAATATATATTTTTTTTTTAACACCCCGCTTTACCGCTTTAACCCGGGGTGCCAATAGCATTGAAACCCTGTTCCAAGGGTTGGAATGGGGGGTAACATGCCAGTGCCCTCGTTATAGGTCCACGCTTTTCTCTGTCCTATTACTCGGGCTGCCGGGTCGTTACCCCCCACCCCCTGTTCGAGCCTTTGGAGTGGGGTGTTAACACTGTATTAAATGTTAATGGCCTGTACATGGTTCTACATCCTGGCTGCCACCAGAGGACTTTGGTGCCCTGAAGCACTCATGCAATCGTACACCTGTATATAAGACACCAATAAAGTAACATTTATTTTAACAAGTGAAGTTGGGAGGGCTAATTTAAACCAGGTGGGAAATGGCACATAGTTTCTGATATGTCCAATGATTTTTTTTTTATGTATTCGCACCACCCTCTGCCCAAATTACTGCTGTCCCTGGAGGAAATCTGTGGATTTGCCCTGATATCAGAATTGAATATTAACTGGAATGAATCTTGTATTTACGTACTTGGTTTCTTGCAGAGTTCAAACAGGAACAATTGCCGCCATAGCAAATACATTTGGCCTCTGATTCCTTTAAGCATATTGGGATCCATATTTCCAGGTCTATATTTGCTGTAATTGAAATAAATGTGTAGTATAAGTAACTCCATAATGAAATGAGTGTAATTTGGGGTCGAGATTGCTCATAGCTTAGATGGGTAGGGTTTCTTTTTGGTAATAGTTTTTTCCAGAATATTGTAAAAGTTCCTGACAATAGCAATGATTATTCTAATTGACAGTTGCATCCATATTGCCCTGGTGCTCACATTGATAATTCCAAACAGAAAAAAAGAAGGGAACAACAATGATCACATGCGCAAAGTATAGTAAGCAACCATAACGTTTTTAATTGTTTTTTTTGTAAATAAAAAAAAAATGGTTACAAATTTACTAATTGGCTAGTATCAGGTTCATGAGATTGGTCTGTTCTCATGATTACACAGGCGTAACCTTGCCCTCTAAATAAGCATAAGAAACAAACTTTTGACCTACATGTTTCACACTATAAAAGCCTACAGGTATGGTTCTATAGTAGGTTTTTCAGGGTCTACGAAAATGTTGTTTAATGCTAGATAAATATACAATACATGAGAAAAACAAGGATATTCAATGCTGAAAATTAGTAAATGACACTAGGCATATTTATGCTGTAATTTAACTAAAACTAATATTAAGTGCTAAATTCGTCATATTCCAAAGAAAGTATTAATGAGTTCTGTTGTAGATAATGAGATGTCTTGTACACCTCTCTTTATGTAAAACAAAATGAAAACAATGAAGACAAAAATAGATAACTGAAATTGCAATAATGGTGATCTGCAGTAAAAAGTAACAAGGGTGTAGGCCGAACTATGTTCACATGTTTGGCCTGGAAATGCTCAGGTAATAGATCACCATTACATTGACGAAAGCAAAGGTCAAATGACAGCTGGCCTTGGCTGAGTAACTTAAGGATGCACAGTAAGAGACTGCATACCAGCTGTTGAAATCTATTAGCAGGAATGCAAAGTTTAAATTGAAACCCCTAAACATTCTACAGCACTATTCCTGTTTGTCCCATGCTATTCATAAATGTGATACTAGATTGTCAACTTACATAAGATGCTTACATAAGCTACGTTCTTTCATTTGGTATGTGGCTGCTCCATAAATCAGCAATTCTCTGTAAAAGTAACTCAACTCGTTAATTACATAAACATTGGGTTTGATGGGAACCTCTCCCCTGCCTGCTAGGGCCTATAAAATAGAAAAGCCCTAAATGACTTAATCATTACAGCTACATTTTAGCTTTGAGGAAGACTACCGTGTCTTGTAAGTTGAGCACGAGGCTTTTAAACGCGACCTGAGATATTGATTTAACTGTTTGATCCAAGGCTCAACTTGTTGGAACATGTTGCAGAGAACATGCAATCAGGGCTATCCTAGACTGTAGAAAACTTCAGTGCTTTGCAATTTCCTAATGACATGTAGCCATCTTAGGATAGAAGCTGCACGCCTGTTTTGATCGAAGTCTAATAGGCAAAACCATACTGGCAGGAGCTGTAGACATGCAGGAGGAAAACTGAATTGTGGTTCTAACTCTGGCCTCTTTAAATCAGCTTTACTTACCTTCTTTTCGTCCCTGGTACGAGACTGATTGGGGTATGCATTTTCCAAAATAAGTCAGGCTCTTCCAGAATTGATGCTTGGTGATGTGATACGTTATGCCAATGTGTTTTATTGTCTGCTTTTCTTTTTAGACATGATGGATGCATTGTGCTTGAACTGACATTGCCTACACAGTGTTTACTAAAGGTGTCGCCTTGTTTGATGTTTCTACGTATTATTGTGTATCTCTGGAATAATATCGATAATTTGTCTTTATGGCATTTTTTGATAAAGATTTAAAGAAACAAAAGATTTAACTGCTTTATTGCTCAGTAGTCTGTTTTTATTTAATTATCAAACGTGATTAATTATGCATGCAAAAACATGTTCTAACAGTTATGTGAAAAGGCCCTATTGGCTTAGTGAGAACAATTTAAATAGCTGCCCGGGTGAAAATTGACTAAGATGTATGTTTTTTAAAAATAATTATGATTTTAGTATTTTTCTCTTATCAGAAGAGAAGATCAAACCGACAAGTAAAAAGGAAAAAATATGTTGAGGAAACAGAAGGCAAAAATTCTGAAGATGACACCAAGGCAAGCATGAAACCTAGAAAGACTTCTGCTCCATTACCTGCTGAACAGCCATTGCAGTTATTTGTGGTAGGTAAATTAATACATTTGGATTTCGATTGATGCTCCTTCGTCTGCATAATACCAAATCAAACATAAGTCCTACAGTTTATAGGTCAGAACAAATTTATGATCAGCGAGTTACAACATCAGAACTGGCACATTATAAGGTAATTATCTAGTTCTGCTGAATTAATCCCCTTGTGTCAGAGAAACTGTTTCACAATTCTCCCCATCCAAAGTTAATCTTATCAAACTCTCTACTAAGGCCTGTCCACGCATCTCATCAAAAGACCATATTTCTTGAGGCCCATCCTTCTTGATCAAAAGCCAATCCTGCTCCCAAAGATCAACCCTGTTCCCAAGGCCTGCCACAACCTGCTTTCCCAGAGGATCCTATGCATCATCTACAACACCAAGGACCCTGCCTGCATTCTGGTTGGAATTGAAAGCCATCTGGAACACTGTAATTAGGCATTTAGATAGTTATGTGACATACCGTCTCCCTTATTGTGTCTCCTCTGTGCGCCTATCCGGGTGTCTGCGGCTGAGGGCCAAAAGCAGCAAATGGTAACTCCCTGTTTGGGCCTGGTAGGGCCAGAAAGTCCATAGGGCTAAACACTCTGCTCAAGCTAGGACTTTGCTGTGCTTGCCCGTTGCCAGACTTCTCCTTCTACACATTGATGGCCTTTGACTCCTTCTATGCATTCACTGTTGACCTGCTGTTACCTCAGATGACCAAGAAACATTCCTGTTTTGGGCCTCGTGACTGTCGTTTGGTTAACTATAGCCCGATTCAAGCCCAAATCAAAACTTAAACCAGCTTCTTTCTCAGCCAACCTTTCCCAACTTCCACTCAAACTGCCCTCTCTTCGCTGCACCCTTTCTTCACTTGTCTATTTCTTCTTCTGTCTATCGTGCACCTTAACTTCACTCCATTCCTCCTTGTACTCACTCTTCTCATTCTCTTCTCTCGTAGCCTTCATCATGAAAGTCATTTGAGTGCCACCAGGGGTTAGCTCCCTCATCTGCTACCCATGGCTCTGTTCTTGCGACCTCTAGTTCAGGTCGAGGTTGGAAGGGCAGTGCCAATGAGAGAAGGCAAAACATGACTCATGATCCTTGCTTACTTTGTGGATTGATTGAAAGTCCCATCTGCCGAGAAGTGCAGCCACAGTGAAAAGCTGTGTGCCCTTTGCACTGTTAAGGTTTGTGTGAGCTGGGTTGATTTACTTCTTGTAAAATATGTTGCTTCCATGTATGTGTTGTTTGGCTAAAGAGTTGCTAACAAGACCTTACCTCTACTTTAGGATGCATGAGATCAATCAGCTCTACTTAATGACCCTTTGATCATGTTGTTTAAAATTGTGGAAGACGCAACAATAGTTTTCATACAAACCTTAGTGCACATTCCCATTTATGCAATGGAAGTTTAGGTGTTTATATAAAAATAAAGGTTTGCACAGATCTTCACATGTCACATTTAAAAGATTCCTGGCTTATATTTTTAACATCAATAACATGTGCTGGGGAGAATTGTGCCTGAATAGTTAGGCTTTGATTGAGTTCATGTTAATTTTTGGCAAGTAAATATTTGCTACGGTCTGCATACCTAGGGTAATTCAGGAATTGTTTATCCAGTCCTGCTTTTTTTCTTTGAATTCTATCACAAAGAAAATACCACATCTTGAAGTAATTCAGTAATTCACTGTGGCAGCTGCAAAATGCCCTATCCCATAATACATTTGAGGCAGCGTAAAACGGGGTGCAGAGGAGCACCAGAATATTTACATGCAAAGGGACAACCTTCAAAGTACTTTACTGTAGTCTTATAACATACAGCAGCATTTGTAAGCCTGCATGTTGTACTTGAAGATTGACAAGTACTTTGAAATTGCACTGTTTTCCTCAATACTGAAAGATGCACCTTTATTAGGTGCTTTGCCGAGCAGCACGTAGATGGCACTTTAGAGGCCCTCTGCTGTAAGAGTGAATGCAGGGGCAGAAGAGGTCATGATGTCTGCACCTGAACATACAAGACCATGTCTTACTCAGGATGACTATACACTTGAGACGGCACTTAGCAAATATTGGTAGCACATAGATAAGCAAGGCTTTCTCTTAAATGCAGTGACTATACCCAACATATAAGGCATTCATTTGGTATTATGTGGCATTACTAGATTATTAAGACTGCACTCGGCATATGTTGGAATCACCTAGACATATCAGGCTGTCCTTTCGACTCCTCGACCGGCAAGATATGTACGTTCCACAGATATGTCTGCCTCAGCAGCAGATTGGGAAAGGTCCAGTCATAAAATGAAGTACATCTTTGGAAGGTGGCCCCTCCTGGTCCCTCAAAAGAGTCGGAAAAGGCTAATGATCAGACTACGCTCTCAAAAGCCATCAGGGAATCGGCGAAGGCAGCCAAGATGCCTACTTGAGTAGTGTCGACCACAGGGAGTGCATCAAAGCCAAAGGCTTCGATATCTTCGTTATCAGAGGGCTCAATGTCAAAGCCATCGACGTACACCTCGGATCCAACTACAAGCTTTAAGCCACAATCGCAGAAGGACCTTTGGATCTATTTTCAAAGATGTTTTGGCACACCTAATGTCCCTGAAGAGCTCATTTCTAGCTTGGAGTACTTGCCTACTTGCCTGGAAGAAGCAAGTGGGTTGGTCTTGGAGGGGGAGCCTCCCCCTTGGAGACTAGAGAGGTGAGCCCACTTTGCGAGACCTTTCCTTAGGGGACTGGGCAAATGGGCCCTCACTCAGAGAGACTCCACCCTTGGGGGACAAGGACTTCTGTTCTGTTGAGGAACTCCCTAAGCCATTTTCCATAGTGGCATATATGAGACTGTCAGACATGAGGAACACTATAGAAGCCACGAACTTGGCAGAAGACAAAACTAAAATATACATGTCCGAACAAGAGAGAGGATCTCTCTTTAATAAACTGCGACGAGTATCCTATCGTAATTCGTATCGTAACAGCGCCTTTCGCCATTGATATGGTCCCAAAGCGCTGTTGGTTGAGTGCCCTCGGGGGACCCAAGTCCAGGTATGGGAAATTCATCAGAGCAGTTTAGAATGGATGTGTGCATTTTAGCCAGTACGAAGGTAGGTAGGTGTGGCCAGTCCCAGGCTAGCTACCCATGTCGAGTTGGCATGTGGATTGGCGCTGAGAGGTATTCCGGAGAATATGCAAGAGCAGAAGACTCATTATGTGTGCAGCTAGACCGAATTTTATGTCATGGGGGATAGCTGCATTCTAATGGCAGGGGGTGGTGGTGTGCGATGTGTCTTAGAGTAGTGTATGATAGCAGATGAGTGCGGGTGGGTGGTGTTAGGGAGAATTCTCAGAAATGTGTTAATTCCCTCCACCGCAGAGACCCCCAGCAGCTTTGCTGGATTTTGAGGACTTGATTTTTTTAACCTTGGGAACATGCCGAAACACCCTATAGAACCCTTAGGGCAAGAATCATTGAATTTATGGGTTGGTCTGCACCTTCGCCTGTTTTTCAACTGGATGACCTGACAGACATATTAGACAAAGGTCCACAGGAGGATCCTGTGGTCCCCTTCCATGCAGCTTTACAAAGGGAAATTACATCTAATTGGGACACTCCTGAAGTTATCCCTGCGGTCAATAAAAGATCGTCAGCCAAGTATAGGGTAGCGGCTGCTGACCCTGAATACTTATCAAAACACCCGACTCCAGAGAGCCTGGTGGTCCAAGCGGCAACTTCATCTAGCAGTAGGACCGCTTACCCTACTGTCCCACAGGATAGAGATGACAAGAGGTACGATTCTATGGCGAAGAAAGTCTTCTCTGCTTGTAGTATGGCATTGAAGTCCATCAACGCCACCTGTGCGCTCGCCAGGTTCAGTCACACACTGTGAGAGTGTGCTTCATCAGCGGCTGACTGCATACCCAAAGGAGGGGAAAAGGAAGCCTTCCTTAACATTATTAAAGATGGCAAAGATGCCATGTGCGAGTCACGTCAAACTGGCATCGATTCCGCTGACAGTATCAGCGGAGCCATGGCGGCAAGTACAACAATCTGCAGGCATGCGTGGTTGCGAAAGTCTGGCTTTGCTCCAGATGTACAGGCCAGACTTTGAATATGCCCTTTGACGGCTCTTCATTATTCGGAAAGAAGGCTGATGACAGTCTGGAAAAGTTGCAAACATCTAAAGCAGCGGCAAAATCGTTAGGAGCTGCAATCCGCCAAACTCCTTTTCGCCCCTCAGGAACCTCTGGAAGAGGAAAGTCCTTTCGCTATTATTCCGCATTCGGGAAAGGCAGAGGACAGCCGGCTCAAAGAGGCCAAAGAAGATCCACCCGAGGTGGACGGGTCAAAAGTACTAAGGCCGCAGCAGCAGCAGGTGCCCCAAACCACTCTGAGGTCTTTCCACACAAGACACCTGTAGGGGGCAGGTTAACTCACCATCTGACGGAATGGCAGGCTATAACGTCAGATGCTTGGGCATTGGAGACAGTTGCCCAGGGTTAGTGCCTACCCTTTCTACATGCCCCCCAGAGTCATCCACCGGGGCACAGCTCTCTAAAAGTTCCAGATCCGCTCCTCTTGCAGGAAATTATAGACCTGCTAGAGAAAGGTGCCATAGAATCGGTACCTGTAGCGGACAGGAACACGGGCCGGTACTCCCCCTACTTTCTCATACCAAAGAAGGACGGAGGACTGAGACTCATCCTGGACTTACGAGAATTGAACAAGTTCCTCAGGAAGGACACGTTCAAGATGGTAACTCTCTCTCAGATCCTTCAGGCCCTCCAGCTCCAGGACTGGCTGGTATCCCTGGACCTTCAGGATGCTTATTTCCATGTGCCTATCCATCTCAAACCCAGGAAATACCTGAGGTTCGCAATTGGCGACTCTCATTATCAATTTCGAGTTCTGCCATTTGGGCTGACCTCCGCCCCGAGGGTCTTCACCAAGCTAATGTCGGTAGTGGCTGCGAGTCTAGGAGGGAAGGGATCCACGTCTACCCCTACCTGGACAATTGGCTGATCAGGGCTGTATCTTCGGAACAAGCTCAGATCCAGCTAGATTATGTCTGCCACTTCCTTCACAAACTGGGCTTCTCCCTCAATTTAAAGAAGTCACAGATGATACCATCACAGAGACTCCAATTCATTGGAGCGGTCCTGGACACTTCCCTGGGAAAAGCCTTGCCACCAGAGGTGAGGGCTCAAGATATTCTGCAGATGGTCAACAAGTTTCAAAATGCCCAACGTTTCCCAGCCTTCGACTTTTTGAGGTTGCTAGGCCTCATGGCATCCTGCATCTTCCTTGTGCCAGAGGCTCGCCTGAGAATGAGATCCCTTCAGTGGGCATTGAGAACTCTGTGGTCGCAATTCTCAGGGAGAATGACAGATCTCCTCCGGATTCCGGACAAGGTAGCCCACAACCTTCAATGGTGGGCCTATCCAGAGAACATCTTGAAAGGAGAACTGTTTTGGCAACCATGGCCGGAGATAACAGTAGTCACAGACGCCTCACTCACGTGGTGGGGAGCCCATGCCAACGACTTGACCATCAGCGGTCATTGGTCTGCATCAGAGTCCAGACTACACATCAACCTATTGGAGCTGAGAGCGATCGGACTAGCGCTGAAAGCTTTCCTGCCATCAGTACAGGGAAAAAATGTCCTGATAATGACGGACAACACAGTGGCCATGCACTACCTCAACAAAAGAGGAGGCGTAGGATCACTGCCACTGTGCAGAGAGGCAATGCAGCTCTGGTTTTGGGCAATTCAGGAAGGAATCTGTCTATCAGCAGTCCACTTAGCCGGAGAGAAGAACTTGACAGAGGAGCTCTTCCTTGTGCCAGAGGCTCACCTGAGAATGAGATCCCTTCAGTGGGCATTGAGAACTCTGTGGTCGCAATTCTCAGGGAGAATGACAGATCTCCTCTGGATTCCGGACAAGGTAGCCCACAACCTTCAATGGTGGGCCTATCCAGAGAACATCTTGAAAGGAGAACTGTTTTGGCAACCATGGCCGGAGATAACAGTAGTCACAGACGCCTCACTCACGTGGTGGGGAGCCCATGCCAATGACTTGACCATCAGCGGTCATTGGTCTGCATCAGAGTCCAGACTACACATCAACCTATTGGAGCTGAGAGCGATCAGACTAGCGCTGAAAGCTTTCCTGCCATCAGTACAGGGAAAAAATGTCCTGATAATGACGGACAACACAGTGGCCATGCACTACCTCAACAAAAGAGGAGGCGTAGGATCACTGCCACTGTGCAGAGAGGCGATGCAGCTCTGGTTTTGGGCAATTCAGGAAGGAATCTGTCTATCAGCAGTCCACTTAGCCGGAGAGAAGAACTTGACAGAGGACGCTCTGAGCAGGCAGAGCAGTGTCTCCCACGAGTGGGAGCTAGCTCAGGAAGTCCTTCAAGAGATCTTCGCCCTTTGGGGAACCCCTCAGGTGGATCTGCTCGCCACAAGGACCAACAGGAAGTGCGACCAAAACCCTCAACCTTCACGCTTGGCTTCTGAAAGAGTGAGGTACAAGGATTGGGACCTCCCTGATTACGTCATGGTGGTGTTGCTTTCGGTCAGAAGGCCAGCACCAAAATCTTTATACCGCTTCCGTTGGAACACATTTTGCAGCTGGTGTAGAGAAGAGAATATCGACCCTTTTTCATGTGGTAAACCAACGGCGTTATTGTTTCTACTTTACTTGGCAAACTCAGGCCTTCAAGTTGGCACTGTAAAAGGCTATCTCGCAGCGCTTTCAATCTTCACGCGCACTGCGGAGGAACCATCCTATTTCAAACTACCTCTAGTGTTACAATTTCTCAAGGGATTGACTAATGTTTATCCTCCAAAACCATTCCAGGTTCCCTTATGGGACTTAAATTTAGTCTTAAACTTCCTAATGGGCACTCCTTTCGAACCACTTCACTCTTGTTCGCTGAGATTTCTCACACTTAAAACTGTCCTATTGGTAGCGCTAACATCTGCTGGGAAGGAGAGCGAGCTACAAGCTCTCTCCTGTAAACCCCCACATACAATTTTCCACAAGGACAAAGTTGTCCTACAGGTGAAGCCTAATTTCCTCCCAAAGGTGGTTTCTGAATTTCATATTACTCAGAAAATTAACTTACCTTCGTTCTACCCTCCTCCCCATCCAGGGAAAGAGGAAGAAAGACTAGATAGGCTGGACTCAAGGCGAGCTCTAAGCTTTTACATCAGCAGAATGGCTAGGATCAGACAAGCAGACCAACTGTTTGTAGGATACTCAGGTCACAAGTTGGGATTACCCATAACAAAACAAACCATTTCCAGGTGGATTATCTTGGCCATTCTGGAATGTTGCAAACTGGCAGGGAAAGAGCCACTCAAAATCTTAGGGCTCATTCAACCCGGGGTATTGCAACCTCTTCGGCCCTCCAAAGAGGGGTACCGGTTAGAGACGTATGTGCGACTGCCACATGGTCGTCCGCGCATACATTCACAAAATTTTACAACCTGGATTCCTCCACTAGTCAAGAGACCAGATTTGGCAAAGCCGTATTACATTCGGTTCATCCCTAAGGGGTGCATGACGTTATGACATTCTTACTCCCACCTCCAATTACATGCCACTGCTATGAGAGTCTGTCAAAGATGAGGAATACGTCGGAGGACACAATCCCTTCGACGAACAAGTTACTTCTTACCTTGTAACTTTCTTTCGATGGGATGTTCCTCCGACGTATTCCTTATCGCCCCTCCCATCCATCCCCACAATAATACTTCCCTTGCGGTTGCAGCTTACGCTCCTTCAAGGTCAATAACCAATTCAGGCATGACTTTTCTTATACTACAAAATGGAACTGAGCAACGGATGCCGCGCGCGGCTATTTATGGGCGTGGTGACGTCGGCGCCGATACGGTGGCAGTCGAGGGACATCGACTCGGCGGACGTCGCCGTGCGGCGCCCTCTACTGGGAAAAAATTTCCGAGGCCAGCAAGCTGGGGTTGAATTATCCAAGATAAGGAATACGTCGGAGGAACATCCCATCGAAAGAACGTTACAAGGTAAGAAGTAACTTGTTCTTCTCCTTTATCTCTTTAACTTTAAAAGAAATAACATTTTGTGGAGACAATGCATAATGTTTCCTCTCTAGTCTCCTTTATGGAGTGTTACCCTGTAATGCAAAACAAAGAGGTGATGGCTGGAAGGTTTTGAATACATCTAAAACCTCTGGCAATTGTTTTGGGATGTGACCAAGCAGTTTGGGCTGCATTGCCCCTTTTGAGATGGCACCAAAGCCTGATTTGCATATGGTGGTTTCCCTTTTGTAATGGCTTGGCAGGCGAAGAACGATGGTTTGGAGGGTTGCCCAGGGCAATGCCAGAGGTTAAGATTAATTCTAAACCTTTCAGCCATCACCGCTTTTGTTTTGCTGTAGTCGCCCCGAGTGGGACAGGTATGCCCAGACATGGGTCCCGTTCCTGCTGGGCCTAGAGGCCCAAGCTACTCCTCACTGATGAAGCCAAAACTTGTTTGGGGATGCTTGTGGTCTAGTGCAGAAGGGATGTGACGAAGCAGATTGGGCTGGACTTCCTCTTTTGGGATGGGAACAAGCCTGATTTACATATGGTCTTTCCCCTTTTGTAATGGATTGGCAAGCAAAGAACAATGGTTTGGAGGGTTTCTCAGAACAATGACAGAGGTTAAGATTAATTCTAAACCTTCCAGCAATCACCTCTTTTGCTTTGCGGCTATTACCCTGTAAGACAAAAGTCTCTATTAACAACAGGTTGGGAACCACCAGCTAAATCCCCTAGAATACACACAATTCATACATTGCCATCTCACAACATCATTGAGGTGACTGTCGACGCACAATATGACACCTTTCAAGATGGGCACTGATAAGCAGGGTTCATGGTATGATGATCCTAGTGATCCTACCTACTATGAACCAGATGACCCTGACGCTGGTATCTTGCAGTCTCCCAATATCACTGACGGTCCTGCAACCAGTTCTCCTATTGACTATTAACTTATATTTAATCTACTCAGGAAAGCTGCAGCTCATTTCAAAATTCAAACACTGGAGTCTGTTGAAGACCGACTCTGTGGATAGTATTCTGAATGAGAAAAAATCAGTTAGCCAATCAATACCATTGCTACAATCTACAAAGAAGCCTATCCGCCCTCCTTGACTACACCATCCTTTACTTTACAAGGGCGGTAAACCCTAGAGTGAAAATGATTTCAAGCCTGCACCTACAGACGCACTTGAAATTAGGGGCCATTTAAAACCATATTCATTAGTCGTTACCACTACTAGAAAAGGACCAGGGGTCCTCTTGTCTAATGCTGATGCTCCTCCAGACAAAGGGTGTAAAAGAAGTTTTGCCCTGGGAAAAAGAGTAGTTTTGTTAGTAGCCTATTCCGCGCGCCTAGCAAATAATACTATGTTGCTTTTAAGCTACAATAGTGCGCAATGGGACTCCGTGCAAAACCAATTGGATTCTGTTCAAGAACACCTTAAGTTACAGTTACTTAAAGCTGTTAATGAAGGCAAACGGGTGGCTCATAATATTTTCAAAAACACCCTAGATGCCTCAGAAACTGCAGGTAGAATAGGAGCAGAGGGTAACCTACTAAAACGCCACTCCTTGCTACGCACTCCTGGCTTTAAGCCAGACACAAGCCATCCTAATTAACATGCAATAGAGGAATCTACCCTATTTGGTAAAGCAGTTGTTGACGCGCTTGAAAAAGGAGCACAAGACCTTTAAAAAGGTTAGGGCAAATATCCAATAAACAGTCAGTCAACATAACTTTATTCGGCCTCAGGCCATCAAAGTAAATCCAAACACAATTAATACAAGTGAACATAAAGGCAATTAACAGAGACAGCATTTAGAAACCCATCCCTTTTCAGGGTACCATAAACTCCATGTGTCCCTCCACTTTTTGCCCCAATTGACATTGACCCGGTGGTATAAGGTTCGCACCACTTAGGGGAATGATAGTTGTGGCATTTCCAAAAGGGTCATTTGATACAGGCAGTGGGTAGAAACTGATTGTAATCCTAGTCGTGGCAGGCGGACGCGCTCACACACTACTCCCCAAGACCCCATTAGCCATCCTTCTAGCCCAAAAGTCGAGCTTAATGGAGTCATAATGGTTTATGCCCTTGCGTGGGATTCTGCAAGAGCCTGCCATGGTTTCCCTAGAGACAAACGCGCAACCTCTGGTGGATCACAGCCAATGTAGACACTTGTTAAGAAGGTCATCCCTTGGCTCTAGCTTATTAGCTGACATTTTTGGGATCTCCATGAAAGTTTACTGAGGCTCGTGAGGGCCTCCGCTGGATATGGCACTTAACCAAGCTCCTTCTTTCGCAGGTGCTGTATGCCCCACACTATGCCCCTTTTGGGCCATGCGTGTCTATAGGAGTGGAACCCTGGTCTGCCAATAGAGAAACAGGTGGCCTTGAATTTAGGGCCCTGCAGCTCTCGCTTGTCTTGTCTTTCAAGTCACAGGTTGGATTGGTGGTCCTTGGTCATTCAGGTGCCAGATTGTGGCGAGCGGCATTCTCTACATGGGTGGCTATGGAAAGGATGGCCTGGGCTAGGGGGCTTTCCGGGGGCTGGGTCTTATGCCCGTTGTCAGCAGGTGTAATGACCGGGGCATTCTCCTGTGTCTCCTTTCTCCCCTGCAGTGGGCTTCTAGCAATAATTGTAGCAATTTTGTAATGTCTGCAAGCTCGGCAAGGACTTGGTCCCATCTTCACCCGCCAGATGGGTGTATGACCTCACTGGGTGGATCTATGGTCATGTCAGTGCCATGATAGGTGGCAAGGCCTAAGGGCTTGAGGGCTTTGTTGCCCAGAGTGGCATCAAGGGGGAGAAAGGAGTTGGCTCCCGAGCGCATAGACAACAAAAGACACTACCTGGCGAGCTGGAGTGAGGTTTTTCTCCTGGGGCGTCATGGGATTCTATGTCCCCTGTGGCCAAACAAGGTGGAGCAAGTGTGGGCGGGGAAGTGGCAATACAAAAGTCTGCCATAGGTACAGAGGCAAGGACAGAGCTATGGATCACAGGGAGAGTTGATGGCAATGTTGAACACCACCAAGGGTAGCCGACCCACTGACCTCTCTGTTTGGCCCAGAGTACATAGTGATAGGTGGCAAATGGCTAATAGACACAAGAGGGGTAAAATCGGGTTGATGGGCTTGTGATGCAGAAGGGCATCAGCAGGAAGATGGGAATCAAAATCAGTCTTTCCAATCTGGTCCTTTGCCTTATTAATGGTGAAGTCATAACTCAGGGTATACCTTCCATTGGTGAACACGCTTCCGTTTGCGGCCAAAGTTTCCTGGACAATTACATTGCTTCCTATTCCCGGAAGCGTATCAAAAAGGCCAACCAGGTTATAATACTTCAGAGGTTGGTTACAAACAGTTGGGTCTCCCATGGCATCTTTATACTGGCCCAGGACTCGATGAACCTCTTCAGGGTTTGGAGCAGTCTCCTCCCTGTGGTACGGAACTCGAGATCAATCGACCACCTTTCAAACCTCCCATCAAATAGGGTTTCGGCAGGTTAAAGGGCGGGTCAGAAGTGCAGCTTCCACCAGAGTCTCCTCTTCCACCTCCAACATATGACACATTTGTGCATGTCCCCTCCCCTGTATCACCAGCAGGGGGTCACATTACACTTTTTGCCCACGCATGGGAGGGCATAGCATCAAACCAGTGGGTGTTGTCAACAGTGGGCAAAGGTTATTCGATCAAATTCCTAGAAAAACTTTGCCACAAACCGCCAAGATTCAAAAGAATGGTGCAATAGCATCACTTGATACTGCAAGCAGACATTCAAACAATTCTATAGATCGAAGCAATAGAGGTGATTCCACTACTAGAGGTAAACAAAAAGGTATTTTTTCAATTTACTTCCTGGTTCCAAAAAGATTTTAACTGCATCTTGTGTTAGACCTACGGCAAACACGTATGTCAAGCAAAATCTCAGGATGACAACCCTGCAGAAGTAATCCCACATCTAAAAAAAAAAAAAGAGATTACATGGCATCATTGGACATGACGGATGTATACTTTCATATTTCAATGTTGCCAGTGCACAGAAAATACCTAAGGTTCAAGGTAGGGCCAATTCACTACCAATTCAAAGTCCTTTCCTTCAGCATATCCTCTGCACCAAGAGTATTTAAAAATGTGGTCACAGTAGTTGCAGGCCACCTGCGCTGACAGTGCATTCCAGTGTACCGTTATCTAGATGACTGGCTAATAACAAGGAACACACCTGAGATGTGTCAATGGAACACTCAAGAAACAATCAACCTGCTATTTCAGTTGGCTTTTGCAATCAATGAGAAAAAAATCAAGTCTTGTTCCCAGACAAGTAAAACAGTTTCTATGGGCAATAATTCAAACCGAGGACGCCCTAGACTTCCTCTCCAAAGAGAAGGTCTCAAAGTTGCAATTTTAAGTTCCACAGTTTGTAGCCGGTCATCGGATAACCGTACGGAAGGCCATGTGTCTTCTCGGACTGATGGCTTAATGCACCAATCTTTATTTCATCTTTATTTCGGCGACACAACGTGCCATAAAAGAGTACAGATCAGAGAAAAAAAAATATCACTTAAATGCATATTTGCAATTAAAATAAAACAGTAAACAACCTTTAGTGGGTTATCGGGGTCAGAAAATCATGCATCTTGTGCTACATGCATGGTTGAGCATGCGTCGTATGCAAGAGTGGCTAGTGAAACAATGGTCACAAGCAAGCTGTCTGTGGGACGATCTAGTGATGGTTTCGCAACCTCTTGTTCAATCACTGCAATGGTGTAAAAAAGAAACCTTTTAAAGGGCCAAATCCTTTACCAGCCCAGCAGTTGGGACCACTCTAACGACACTCATCGCTGTCAGGTTGGGGAGCAAACTTTCTCCATCAAACTGCACACAGCATGTGGACGCAAGCACAATGTCAACCAAGCATATCAACCTGCTAGAGCTTCAAGCAATATTCAAAGCTTTGCAAGTGTTTCTACAACAGCTAGCAGGGAAAACAGTCCTAGTCCTGACAGACGGCACTACAGCCATGTATTCGATATACAAGGCGGACACACTCTAGATCTGTCCAAATTGCCCAGAGCATCTGGAATTGGGCCCTCAAACATGTTTCTCCTGACACATGTTCCAGGGGAACACATAGTAGATGTGCTGACCAGAAACGTGCAACTTCCCTAAACGGCAATTGCACACAGACATTCTACACAACGTCTTCAAACTCTGGGGCTCTCCAGACATTGATCTCTTTGCAACACAAGACATTGCACAATGCCAAGACTACGCATCCCGGTATCCCCAGACTGGGTCCAAGGGGAACACACTGTGATGAATTGGTCAGGGAGATTTGCGTATACTTTTTTCACCAATGCCACTTCTAAACAAAATAATCCACAAGTTGCACCAGGAACATATCAAAATGATCCTAATAGGGCCAATGTGGGTACGTCAAAAATGGGTTCTTGCATCTATTGAAAGTCACTGTGCTCGCCAGTCAAATTACTGTGCCCTTACAACATGTTTTCCCAACATCAGGGAATAACGAACGCATCATTAATGTCCAGAAACACTGAACTTGGCAGCTTGGCTCCTGAAGTTCCAGTAGTTAAAGCTTTTATGGAGGGAGTTGGAAGACTAATACCACCCTATTTCAAATCCAACTCCCGGATGGGACTTGAATGCTGTCCTTACCAAACTCATTGGACCCCCTTTTGAGCCAATGCATAAAACCAGTCTTAACCATCTCACTTATAAGACTGCTTTTCTTCTAGCCATCACCTCAATAAGAAGGATCAGTGAACTACAAGCTCTCAGTTCAAGATCCATTGGTTTTTTATGTAAACGTTTTTATTGAAATATTTACAATTCAGTACAAATAAAAAGGCCAGACAAACAAAAAATAACATGGTTCTATGTCTGATCCAGAAACCTGCCCCAAATCTCCTCGTACGGCCATCCTTCCTGTGTCTACGCAGGATGACTCTCTCAAACGGCTACATCTCCTGCAGGTCCTCAACCCACGCAGCCCATGTGGGAAAGTTTGCATCCTCCCAACCCCTCAATACAATCTTCCCAGAGAGAGAAGAGATGCCCTAATGAACAAGCACTTTTGTGGGCAAGTCACATCTTCCAAGAGTTCTTCCTCGCCAGGGAAATGGTCACTAAATCCAAATCTAGGTCTGTTCTCAAAACCTTGTTCATTGTCTGCATGACTTCACACAGAAAACACGCACCATTCCCACATCATGTGCTCAAATGAGCCAGATAAATGACCACATCTCCAACAGGCGTCGGTCAATCATACCTCTTGCACTCCACCTGGTGGGCGTCCAATAAACATTCTTTAAAATCTTTATTTGCCAAACTCTCTCACCCAGGTACAATGAAGTCAGGGACACATTTCTGCATAGGTTCTCCCACCTGCCCTCTGACATGTCTGCGCCAATTGCATCCGACCATGTCCTCAGTAAATGTTCATTCGACTTCTTCCTGCTCATCAGAAGCTTGTACATGTTTGAAGCAAAATGTCTTTCCATTAAAGTTCAATATCTGTTCCTTGAGAGCGTCTCATTCGTTCACTGCGATATTTCCAATCGCTGCCCGCAGTCTTCTGTATTCCCCATAGGAGCTGTCGTGAAAGTTCATCTGTGAAAGCCTGCCAAAAGGATCCAATAATTGTTCTCAAATAGGTCTCCATACCATTGCTCAGCGCTCAGAAACCAGTGTCGCCAGAAAAACGGTTCTCCCCTTTGATCAGCACCCTCTTATTCAGCTCTAGGGGATAATGCTAGCTCCCACCAATCCTTCCCTCAAACTTGTGCCAAGCCCTTCTCAGAAAATCTGTTGCAGGCGAATGAACATTGCCCTTGACACCATCAGTCGTCAAAAGGGCCGCAGGGACAAGCGGCATGCTCATACTCAATTCCACCCGTGCCAAAACACCATTGGTTAATATTTCCAAGGACAAAGTAGTGTTATGTACAGAGCCACGTATTTCTCCTGAATATAATTCAATCGTCCATGTAAATCAGTCTATTGTACTTCCATATTTCTTCCAAAACCCACAAAATTCAGCAGAGGGAAGCTTCCATACACGAAACATTAGGAGGGCAGTAAAGAACTACCAAAACAAAGCCACTTAGGAAAACAGATCAATTCTCTTTTTTCCTCGCTGCAGGAAGAGAAGGGGATCCCGTCTCTAAATCTGCTATTTCAAAATGAATTGTGAAGTGCATCCAATTCTGTTATTCTGTGTCCAAGAGAACATTACCATTCACGGCCAGAGCACACTCAACTCGAGGAACCAGGGCAATGCTACCTTTCGTTGCAAACGTGCCGTTAGATGCTATTTCCATAGCGTCTACTTGGCATTCAATTCACAACTTCACACAGCATTACTGCTTAGATGCACATTCAAGAGGTGATTCACAGGTGGGATAGGTGGTGTCAAAATATCTTTTTACCGCTGTTCCTTCTAACATTCTGCCACCTTCTCTGCTCGCTAGTCTATGCAAAGCATGTGATTCTAAGCAGATCTACAAGCCACAGAAGACTTATATTACATGCCTGTAATAGTCTTTCTGACACTTGTATCTGCTTAGATTCATATGCTCCCTCCCTTCCGCCCCTCTCTGAGTTGAAGGTACATAGACACGTCACACAGACAAGTGTTTGAGGGGGTATGGGAGAGGGCGGGGGAGGCAAATGGGAGTTGCTGGGAGTGGGGGGCCTTGCTATGAGCATTTATTGTAGCAGTTTTTGCAGATAATCACAGCTGTATGAAAACTACCTATAATTGTGGCTG
This sequence comes from Ambystoma mexicanum, assembly GCF_040938575.1. Classification (NCBI taxonomy): domain Eukaryota; kingdom Metazoa; phylum Chordata; class Amphibia; order Caudata; family Ambystomatidae; genus Ambystoma; species Ambystoma mexicanum. The sequence goes on from NC_090922.1 coordinate 387,415,062, forward strand.
TTTGTAGTACATTGCTATGAAAACTACTGATAATCGCGGCTATATTTTGGGCATTCCTATTATAGCTGCGGTTTTGGGCAAAAAGTCAAAATAAAATTGCTATTTATTCAGCCACAGTGAGGTCGGGGGTGAAAAATCACTGGCCATGGCCAGTGGCTTGGTAGCATTTTAGGCGTAGCGTTGTAAAATATAAAGTGGGCACCACGACCGAAGTACGTGAGGTGGTGTATGTGGCGCTGAGTTAAGCCAGTCCTGAGTTTCCCAATGTGCTGAATTTCAAAGGTTTTGTTGCTTTAAGTTTACTCATTTAAACTGCTCTTCAACTAAAGTTTCCCCATGAAAAAAAAAAATATATATATATATTTATATAACTTTTAGCCCTTGAAAGAAGGTAGGTAATTAACCACCAATAGTTCAGGATTTGCCAGCAAGGTTTCTGGATCTGCACACTGTGGTTTGAGTTCATCACAACATGGTATCTGTACTTTCACTAACTGTTTGTTGTGACCCACACTGGTAGGAGGAAAACTGAACACAGAGTTTGCATCGTTTTCCACATCATGTAGAGTGTTTACTTTAGTCTCAGCAGCTGGGTCAAGGGCAGAGTCAAAGCATACTGTAGTGTCTGAATGCACGTATGACAATCTCGTGGATTGTGTTTGAAAATCAGACGATTGTATGTGTGCTAGTTCAGGGTTCTGACCAACTACTACACATGAAGTCCCAGGCAAAAGAGTGCATGATGTGTTTTCAGCTAACTGTAATCCCTGACAAAAGGGCAGGCAAATGTCAAACTGTGCCCGGACTAAGTGCTGTACAAAAACACCAGAAGTCTCAGCTGATCTTGTATATTGATAAAGATCATGGCCGTTTAAAGATTCTATACCTAGGGACTGGATAGTGCTCACATCAACAGAGGATAAGGTCTAATGTGTAAAGACTCTAAGGTTTTATTCTACTATTGAAGGGAAACAAATGTGTTGAATCCTGAATCCGAGCTTTAAGCATATCTTGCATTTCTCCAGCATTGGGTCTTTCATGGATTCACATGCTTAGAATATTCCCCGTCGTCAGGCTGGGAATCCTCGGTAAGTTATATAGACATTTTCCATAGGAAAAATTCTGACACTTTTGTGTCCTATCTATGTTGTTTTGGGTCGCGCACGCCAACGCCACTAGGACGTAGGGGTATATATAGTTCTGCCCCCGCGGCTCCCTCAGATTTCAACCGTCTTCCAAAGTGGTGGGATTACCTCGTGTATCTGCTATTTGGTTAGGTTGTTCTTTTGACTTCTGCGACTGTTTGTTCTTCTCAAGAGAATGTCTGGAAAGGTGTTGTTTCGTCCGTGTGCTACGTGCGGCCTTAAGAAGGTGTACAAAGTGGATGGTCATATGGACTGCATTTACTGCCTTCATCCTCACCACACGGCGGACACTTGTGAAATCTGTCAGGGTTTCTCCCAGAAAACCCTCAAAGATCAAAAAAGACGCCTGGTCGATTGGCTCAATGACGGAGCGGGTGCATACCCGGCATCGGAGGTGGGCTCCACGGCCTCAAAAAGTAAGTCGGAACCCCCGACGAAGAAGGCACGTGCTGCCGAAAAACGAACCTCGGAGTCGGCCGAAAAACGACCCAGGGAGAAACATTCGGAGAAACATTCGAAGGCCTCCTCCTCTTCACACAAGGCGCTGTCTTCTTCCTCCTCATCTAAAAAGGAGAGAAAAGAACCATCTAAATCCTCCTCAGGAGACCATCATAAGTCTACCTTGAGTCGAGAGGCCGCGGCCAGCAAGTCGGCCCCAAAAGCAGCGGGAACACCTCAAGGCCCTGCGCCACTGGCTTTGCCGACGCCTGCGTCATCGGCGGCTCCTCCCACATGTCAGACTGTGGCGGTAGGAAACATATCGTCGATGGTGGTCCCGTCGCTGGGATGGCAACCGGAGGTTTTCGATCCCGTCCCGCCGGAGGCCCTGCTTCAACCAGAGGCGACTTTCTCCATCTCGTCGGCTGACGAGGAACGCGACACGGTCACGCGCCCAACCGATCTGGGTCTGCAGCCGACCAGCGCGATGTCGCTCTTCGGTGTGGGTTCCATCCCTACTACCTCGTCATTACTGAACCTCCAGGCAGTTCTGTCCTTGGAGGTGCTAAATACGCTACAGAAACTAGTACAGCGTTTGGACACACAAATACCCCATCCTGGGGCCGACACGGATACAGTCTACGCCATTCGTCGACGAGCCGGGCCCGGCTCCTCGCTCAGCGACCAGGATTACGGCCACTTCCCACGCGCCGGAAGATTGCCCTACCCTGCAAGAAGGAGGAGAACTACAGGACTCTGACCGTGAGGGATCAGGTTCAGACATCTCACTATCCCCCTCAAGGGACCCAACTTGGGACTCTGAAGCGGAGATGGAAGCTCCGAGAAGCCCGGCACAGCCCTCGCCACCTGACGACGTGGGTGCATTCCATGCCATGATGAGTAAGGCGTGTTCGGAGTTTGGCCTAGTCCCTGAAGAGGAGAAAAAGGATTGTTTTATTTTTGATCATATGGGCAAGAGAAGGAAATCCATATTCGCCATCCCGATTTTGGATCATGTCTGGCAAGAGGGCCTGAAGACCATGCGGCACCCGTTCTCTGAACCAGCAGTGAAAGGTTGTTTGGAGAAGAAGTTCAAGGCTCCGGAATCGACTCCCAAGTGCGTGACGTCTCAACCTTCGCCGGAGTCGGTGGTATCGGCGGCGGCTAGAAAGGCCAGGTCTCAACATAAATGCACGACCCCTCCAGACAACGAGGCCAGGAGACAGGGCGCTTTCGGCAAGAAGGTGCTGTCCGTTGGCGCGACTACAGTTAAAGCAGCCAACTCCTTGGCGATTATGTCTAGGTATGACAGGGAAAGGTGGCACCGACTGGCTCCTATCTTGGAGCATTTGCCCGAGGAACATAGAAAGTCCGCCATGTTGCTAGTGCGGGAAGGAGAGGAGGCCTCCAACCATGCTATAAACATTGCCGTCGACCTAGCCGAGTCTGGTTTTAAGCAAATCAATAATGGCGTAGTTCTACGTAGACAAGCCTGGCTCAAGTGCACTACGTTCAGACCGGAGGTGCAATATAAAGTCTTGGATATGCCGTGTAAAAGGGAGCAACTGGTCGGTGAAAAAGTTGATGAGGCCTTGAAGGGCATGAAAGAGGATACTGACACGGCACAGTCACTCGGAGCTCTCCAGAGTGGTAAGAATTTTCGTTCCTTTCATCCTTTCAGAGGGGCTTCTGGTAACTCCCGGTTTGGGCCATCTAGAAACTGAGGTTTCAGCAGACCCTCCTACTCGCCCCAAGGCTACAGGCGTGCGGCCCAATTTTCTCGTAGAGGCAGAGATTACCAAACCTCCAGACGGCGGGGTGCCTACCCTTCGTCGACGAAAGATAAACAAACCAAGAACCAACAATGACATGTTTTAGGACGTCCTGGGGAGCCGAGTGTCTTGTCGCATCGACGAGTTGGAGCGCATAACAACAGACCGATGGGTTTTGGACACGATTCATCTGGGCCACTCTCTACAGTTCAAGGGCAAGCCACCACACATTCCACCGGTGTTCGCGGCCCAGCCCCACCTTCAAATACTGCTACAGGAGGTGGCGCTTATGCTGCAGAAAGGGGCTATAGAACTGGTCCCGGTGGCAGAAAAAGGACAGGGAGTGTACTCCCGGTACTTCGTCTCCAAGAAACCAAATGGAAAATATGGTCCCATTCTGGATCTACAAGTGCTCAACAAACTGCTCAAGAATTTAAAATTCAAAATGCTGACACTTCAGGAGGTGATCCGATCGATACAACCCGGAGATTATTTGTCGTCGCTAGACCTTCAGGACGCATACTTCCATATCCCGATGCGTCGACGGCACAAAAGATTTCTGCGGTTCGTCATCGGACGAACCCACTATCAGTTCAAGGTCCTCCCGTTCGGTCTAAAATCGTCCCCCAGGACGTTCACCAAGTGTCTGGCTCCAATAGCAGCCTGGTTAAGAAAGGAAGGTCACCATGTGTACCCTTATTTGGACGATTGGCTAGTGAGGGGACTGTCTCCGGAAAGGGCACAAGAAAGCCTAGATGCCACCCTGTCCCTTCTGCAACGTTTGGGCTTCACAGTGAACTTCGACAGGTCCTCGTTAAAGCCTTCAAGGACCTTGGTCTTTTTGGGGGCAGAGTTCCACACACAGTCGGGGCTGGTGAAGCCATCCCTCGAAAGGATTCACAGACTGCAACAAAAGGCATCGGAATGGGAGGTCGACACCAGAGTGTCAGTGCGAAGGTACATGTCCCTGCTGGTAACCATGTCGTCCTGCATACCCTTGATAGACAACTGTCGCCTCTTCATGAGGCCTCTTCAGGAATTCTTGGCGGTTCGATGGGCACAAAGTCGAGGACGCTGGTCGGACAAGTTGACCATCAACGGCCAGCTCGTGCAGGCGCTTCAATGGTGGAGAATCTCCATACACCTAACGAAGGGAATGCCCTTACTGGAGCCTGCGTTCCAGAGGACAGTGGTTACGGATGCTTCTCTAACTGGGTGGGGAGCTCATCTGGACTCCTTACAGGTTCACGGTCGTTGGTCATCGGAAGAGTCCTCCCTCCACATCAACCTGCTAGAGTTGAGGGCGGTGCGTTGGGCCCTAAAATCCTTTCTGCCACAGATAAAGGGCTCAATGGTGAGAATCATGACGGACAACACGACAACGATGTTTTATCTACGAAAGCAGGGAGGAACTCACTCCAGGAGCCTGTCGACGGAAGCCCAGGAGATCTGGCATTGGGCCCTACAACACGACATACATCTGTTGGCGTTCCACTTACCAGGAGTAAAAAATGTGCAAGCAGACGCTCTCAGCAGAGAAATGAATTTTCTACACGAATGGGAACTGAACGATCAGCAACTGCACCGTGTCTTCGCGGAATGGGGTCATCTGGCCCTCGATCTTTTTGCGACGAGAGACAAAAAGAAATGCTCCCAATACGCGAGCAGGTGGCCACAACAAGACTCGCTAGGGGACGCGTTCTCCTTCCTGTGGACGGGCAAGTTTCTGTATGCCTTCCCCCCCATTCCCTCTCATCCGTCGGACTCTGCAATAGATCCACAGATATCCTTGTCGGGTGATCCTGGTTGCCCCGTATTGGGCCAGACAAGTGTGGTTCTCCGATCTACTTCACCTCTCAGCGGCAGAACCAATGCGGTTCCAGAAGATCCCCAACCTTCTGTCTCAGGAGAAAGGAACCGTTTGGCATCACGACCCAGGCAACCTCAGTCTGACGGCCTGGCTCCTGATTTCGCCGAGTTTGGCACGTTAGCGATTCCAGCGGATTGTCGTATTTTACAAGCCGCAAGGGCACCTTCCACGAACACTTCATACACACACAAATGGAAAAGGTTCTGCATATGGTGCGCAGGTCAACCAGTTCTGGTCCCGCGGGCGATCACACCGGAACAACTCCTACCATACTTGTTGCTCCTGGCAAATAACAGGTTATCTGTTTCATCCATAAAGGTGCATCTAGCTGCCATCTCGAGATTTACTCGGAAGAGACATTCCAATCCACTGTTCAGTGATCGCCTAGTTAAGCACTTCCTTAAAGGGTTGTTTCAAACCTTTCCTCCCAAGAAGAAGTTTCCTCCAATCTGGAGTCTGAACCTGGTCCTGGCAGCCCTGATGAAACCCCCTTTTGAACCAATGTCATCGATAACATTAAAATTTTTGTCTTGGAAATTGGCTTTCCTGGTAGCCATTACTTCTGCTCGTCGCCTGTCGGAAATACAAGCTCTAGTGATCGACCCTCAGTATTTGAGGTTTTTCAGTGATAAAAGTCGTGCTGGCCACTAAACCGCATTTCGTACCTAAAGTACCTTCCATGTTCCATAAACACGCTGCTATAGTGTTGCCTACATTCTTTCCAACACCGTCTTCGGTGGCAGAGAAGACTCTCCATACATTGGACGTGAAAAGAGCTTTAAAATTTTATCTCCATCGCACTCAAAGCTTCAGAGATACGAGACAACTCTTCGTATCTTATGGTCCTGCGGCTAGGGGTAAAGCGATTTCAAAACAAGGACTATCCAGATGGGTGTCTTCGGCCATTGCTTATTGTCATTCCAACGCCAGAAAGCCGCTAGAAAAGCGTCCAAGGGCCCATTCGACGAGATCTACATCGTCGTTGACGGCTTTGTTGTCCGGAATTCCGCTGGGGGATATCTGCCAGGCGGCTTCCTGGTCGGTACCACACACGTTTACCCGACATTACTGTCTCGCACAGCAACATGCTGAAGATACACAGATGGGGCGGGCAGTACTACGTCACCTGCTCCAATAAGGTAAGCCCCAAGTGGGGTTGCATCCTTCGGCAACTATGCTTTAAAGTGTTGTGTTTTTTACAGTTAACATGCTATAATGTAATGTGTTGCCATAGTAAGTGGGCACTGTGCTTGTTGTGATGTTGGTTTGCATACACGCCTCCAATGTTGGGGGGTTCTGCTATACAATCTATTCTAAGCATGTGAATCCATGAAAGATCCAATGCTGGAGAAGGGAATAGTTTCTTACCTGTAACTCCATTTCTCCAGCATTGGTGTCTTTCATGGATTCACATGCGCCCGCCGGCCTCCCCTGAGCATGCAAACCAGAGATCCCCCATACTACTTTGGGGGCTGAAATCTGAGGGAGCCGTGGGGGGGGAGCTATATATACCCCTATGTCCTAGTGCCGCCGGCGTGCGTGACCCAAAACGACGTAGATAGGACACAAAAGTGTCGGAATTTTTCCTATGGAAAATGTCTATATAACTTACCGAGGATTCCCAGCCTGACAACGGGGAATATTCTAAGCATGTGAATCCATGAAAGATACCAATGCTGGAGAAATGGAGTTACAGGTAAGAAACTATTCCCTAACTGCATCAGTAGGAACAGTGGCAGGTATGGTGGCATCACAGCTGAGACCTGCACTAACAAACTGGATGTATGTAGCCCGATTGCCCATTGTCGCTTATTGCTTGTAGGTTCTGTGATCTCTTCTTTCTTTTACCCACTTTGTCTGAGTTTTTAAACAAACTACTCACATCAGACTTCATAGCATTAGAGACACAAGTCTGTTCTGCAATTGAGGTGTATGTGACAGTCTGAAGGTACAAAATGGAAGTTATATAATGTACTCCCCTTTCTTTGTTTTTCATCAAACAGTTAAATCTGAGGAGTATTGTAACTGGATACCTTGGGTTCAACAGCTGAGGTACTACTGTGAAGTAAGCCTAACAATGTGTTGCATTTTACTGTTAAGTTTGGTGTAGACACAGAATCAGGATCAGAACGATGGACTGATTTAGGATCTGACAATGTAGGATGTGACAACCCGTGGCAAAATATGTCTGCACCGTTCATGGCAAGGAGTTCATTTGTATCATAACTGGTGATTTGGGCCTATTACTGTTGTGTTTGCCCGAGGGGGGTTTTATAACATGACTTTTCTCTTTACTTTCTTTCTAAATTCCATTGTTTTTAAAAGCCAATAAATGCCTTCTTTTATTTAAACAAAAAAAAGAATGTTTTTTTGTTCCCCACAGTCTTTTTACACCAACTTCAATCCTCAAACATTATGGCCAGTATTCAGGGGTTCATGTATGAACTGGAGTACACAGTAGAGGAAATGCGGAAATTCATCAGAGGGAAAGGCAGCAAAATATGGCCAATCGACTGAAAGTAGTGACGATGGTTCGCAAGATCCTGATCCTCGTCACACTAAAGAAGTTTCCACTTGTTCTACATGCCTAAGATGCGAATGAATGCTGATGTTGGTTGAGAACACTTGCTATCGAGAAGATTCTGGGTGCTTGGTCTACATAACCAAAGATGAACCTCCACGACCATGCATGACCCAGCAGCTAGACTTCAGGGCAGCCTGCCTTACATGTTCCGTATTAAGAATGATGATGGTGCTGATGTACAACCATATATATATATGTGAGATATATTTATTTTGTGCAGTGGTCCCCGTACTATAGTTAAGTTGAGTGACATGAGTTGTAGGAATTTTGAAACTTCTCTTGCTAATAACCTTTGACTTGCATAATGGATTTGTCTGATATTTTTCAAACAGAATGTTTGGCAGAGACTGCAGAATGGAAATTATGGGAAAGGTTTGTTAAAAAATTCAAAAGTTATTAAGAAAGCAAATAAATGCTGCTTTCGGTCTACTGCCCTTTATTTTCCCATAGAGAAAAAGTTCACATTTTATCAAGAAGAAGCATAAAAACCGCTGGAAGGTATTGGATCAAATAAGAAACAACTTGGGCATGAAGCTTTGACTTAATTTCCGGGACACCTTTGGTGGTGTTCTGTTCGGTAGTTTTAAAAAATGTTTACTGGGAAGATAGTTCCCCCTTCTCCCAAAAATATAGCTATTTCTCCCATGGTGCTTTGAAGCATATAGTCTTTTCCGTCACTTTTCTTTTTTTTTTATTCTTTTTTTTTTTTTTTGCTCTATGGGAGCTATTACTGCCATAATACCGGGAGAAGCAGAAAATGAAAAGTGCTCAAAAAGCTAATTAATGAAGGAAAAAGGATGAAATTGCATCAGACTAGAGGTAGGGAGGGGGAAAGAGGATGCCATGTGATATTGGAAAGTTGGTAATATGCTTGAATCTTTATTTTGGCAAACATTTGTCATAAAGCAGTACAGCAAACCTTCATGTTAGTCATAAAATCATAACATGTTCGGTACATAGTTCACAGAATCATGACGCAAAACCTACAAAGTAAAATTCAATACCCCACAAACAGAAAATGTGTTCCCTCAATGGCATAGTGTGCAAAATGTGCAATCATTTCAATATCTCAGTTTCTGCGTTCACAAAACCCTAAGTATAAAGTGCAAAGTGCACACCCTACAACATAAATAAAATTATAGAGCAGAAAAATATAAATTAATCATACCATAAAACAACCTTAAATCCCCACGAGAAAACGAGACTATGCCCCATTTGCTAATTCACATATCTCTTTTGAGATAAGACTGCAGCGCCCAGGCTACGTAAGGCTAATCGACCTGTAAAAGATACAAAAGGGCTGGCCGGCACTGTACAAAGCTAAGCTGTTTTAGAACGGGCAAAATTGTACATTGACTGACGGATGAATATGCAGCACAAAACAAGTCAAAGTGCAAGATATTCTCTTGTGGAACATCACACAATGGTCAGCTTGATTCCTCTGAAAACCACCACCAATTTACAGTGTTAGCTCTTAACATTAAAAGATTAAAACGCCCACCGGTCAGATTGATAATCTCAAAAGGTAAGATAATTCTGCATAGCATCCACAGTGCTAATCCTAGCTATACATCTATTTGCAGCAATTTACAATGCTCTTGCTTCCCAAAGTTCCTTTGTGAGGGCAACAAAGTTCTTGTTGTATTTGTTTTTTTCTTCAACACACAAGAGACTTCTCGGCGAAAAAAGCTTTGGAACATTTAGTTGGTTCAAACGAGATTTAATACAATTTAGCCATGGAATTGTCTGCCAGCCCACACCCACGATAATGGCACCAAGAATATGCAGAGTCAAGGCCACCCTAGTTCGTGACCATAGTTTTAACCATAATAGCAGTGGGGCCAGGAGCCAATCATCCTTCAAAAACCCAAGGACTAATTTAGCATCAGCAGAAAAAGGCGGCGAACTAGGAAACTCCTTGAGAAATTTGTTTTGTTGGATTTCGAGCACGGAAACCTTCTCAATACCCCAAAGAAAAGCGCTGTAATTTGGGCTTCGTAAACCTTCAATACCATTTTCAGGGTCTGTCCTTAACACATAGCTTTAAAACGGGAGATGGCACCCAAAGATTGGGCCATTCTAATGTCTTGTTTCTTTGTGTGTTTTTCCAGAGACTACTGAAGAAAACCGTATACCCAGGTAATTCATACAGCCTGGGTATAACTGCTCCATTTCTTAGCATCAGGTGCATTTTTATATTTTTATTCCATAGACCACAAGCCATAACCGCTGATTTGGAAGTGTTCATTTTTAGATCCAGGGTATTCAAATCTGTGTACACCGCCATCAATTTCTGGAATGCCCTAGGTGTCCGGACAATCAGGACGGTGTCATCCATGTAAGCTAAAAGGGGCAAAGTTCTATTGCCCTCAATCGGATAATCCTCCCTAGTCTCCACCAATGACCTATATAAGCCATTGATGTAAAGTGTGAAGAGAACAGGGGCCTTTGCACAACCCTGATGGACCCCCGAATAGACTTAAAAAAAGGGGTGCGCACTGTCCCTGATCCCCACACCGTAGACACACCTGATAGCCCGTGTGTATAAGCCTAAGGACATCAATAATCTCATCATGGCAGCCCATGGATCCAAGCCCCATCCACAACTAGGCACGATTAACCTTGTCAAAGCCGGTGCTCAGGTCCAGTAAAGCCAAAAATCTTAAATGATCTATCCAATACGGACATAGGTCTATATACAGTTGGACCAGCACAAACTCCCTTTTTTAAAATGGGGAAAATGATGCCCAGTTTCCACGAGGGCGGTATCCTACCTGTTTCCAAGTTGACATTAAAACTATGCGTGAGCAAAGGCAGCCACAGCTCTTCTAGGGCTTGAAATAAATCTGCTGGGCTAACATCAGGGTCACGATTATGGCTCTGTTTAGAGATAGCCAGCAAAACTTTGATCAACTAAAATGCGTGGTGCTGCCGGAATAAGGACCTCAGACCGCTCAGGCTGGCCAACGTACAGGCCTGGGATGTACCCCTCTGCAACGCTGCCTCCCTAAATACTGTCCCTCGTGAGACCTCCGCTCATCTAACTCCAGCCTACTGCGATTGAGCTGGTTTTCCAAGCAGATATCCTTATCCTCAGCAGGTAACTCCCTCTGGCACAGCCTCCCTTCCCCCCTCCGCCTTGAGCCTGATCTTAAATTCCGGAAACTCCTCAAGACCCTCCTCTTCTCCTCTTCCTTCTCTCTCCCTTTACCCTGCTAACCTAGCTCACTGCTCTTTCCCACTCTCCCTCCTCTTCCCTACAGCTTGCTGACTGGCCACCTGGTGTACCTCAGAGTCTCATCGGTCCCGGGCACCCCTGCCAGTCCTCTCCCACACTTGCCTCATAGCCCTTAACCCCACCCACCCTTACTGCATTTGAGAAATTACCTTAGAGAGTGGCTCTCTCTGCACTTACCCTGTCTTCACCGACTGGGTGCACTTGGATCCCTGCCACCCCCCTGTGACCGTCTGTGCACTTGCACGATCCGAATGCACTGCTCGGGAAGATAGCCTGTCTATTCTTCCTTGTCTTCACCCCAAAATGCACTTTGTAAAACTGAAGAATTGCTGTTCAGGCCTATTTGCTGTGTCTCTTATTGTGCTTGTGCAGACTATTATTGTCTTAGAATTTCAAAGGCTCTGAGCGACCGTTGATTTTCCCCATGTTGCCACCCTCCCTGAGCGCTTTGAAACACTTGCCTGTGTATAGGCGCTTTATAAATAAACATTACCAAACAATTTGTAAAAATGCTCTACCCAAGCCCTAGTCTCTAAATTTGTCCCTGTGCTCCAATTAACAGGCTTATATTTAGGCCCCGGTGTCACAAACTCCTAAAAGGTCTTAGTCATTAGCCTCTACAGCTGCCACCAAGGATTCACAGGCATCTACTCCCAATTCCTGCTTCCTTATTTTGAGTTTGACAGGGTCAACCCTCTCCCATCTAATTATTCTTTTGCAAAGCAGAGTTATCTCTGCTCCATCTCAGTGATACATTTAGAGGATGAATGAAGAGTACCACAGTGCCATGCAAGTCTGATGCAAATAGGAAAATGATTACTATGAGGATCTGTAACTCTTAATACTTGCATATCAAATGCCAATGTTTAACCTCTACAAAGAAATACTCAATGGTCGAACTACCCAAATGATTGCTAATTGTCATATTCCCCAGAACATCCGGGGCAACACGGCCATTAACAGAACGTATCACACCATTATATAAGCCAGGAGCCAAACTGGAATCCCCATACCTCCTCTTCGGTAATATCATAGAGGTCCTCTGATAATCCCCGCCAAAACCCCAATTTAAGATTAAAGTCTCCCTTCAACAACAGAGGGTTGTTAAACTTCAACCAGGGATTACATTCTTTTCTATATATGATCTGAAGGCACCCAATCTGTTTATTTCAAAGTTTATGATAGCCTCAGATTGTCCCTTTGCTGGGAATAAATCAATATGTTGCTGGTAAGAAAGGTTGGTATTTGAAATCTTTATCTTGCATTCCAGCAAGGCCTTGATCAAGTTTACCATTCCCCCAGAATTGCATCCTCTCTGATTTTTAGATGCTGGAAGTAAAAACAAAGATATATAACCATCCAAGAATATATCAATGGGCCAGATCTCTTGAAGTAAGATTATTTCAAACAATTTCAGGAAGCCTAAAGTATCCTGATCCTGAAATCTTTCACTAGCACCGGCTATATTCCATGACAAAAAGGAGGAATAACTTGGAGAAGATGACTAAACCCCTCCACCATTCCCTACCTTTGTATTTACCATTTCAGTAGGTACTGGGTTGTACTCCTAGTGAGAGGAATATCCAGTTAATCGATCTCTTCGATAATAGAGTACTTCAAATTGGTTAGATACTAGAACCACCCCACTACCCCTGCGCAAAAGAAGCAGCAGAAGGGGAGACTTTATCCCTAGACTCAACCCTGGAATAACACTCGATTTTTCAGTAGCTTTAACTAGCTGAGAGGGCAGAGAAGAGTTTTTTTTATTTTCAAGTGTTTTTGGATCATCACCGGGGAAATACCGCGGGCATAGGTAGTTCATTGATGCTGTATCTGTAGTTCATTGCCATTATCATGGGAATATCTGGAAAATCCCTGGGAATCTGAAGAAAGTGGAAAAATAAAAGAAATCTAGGGATCCCAAAGGAACATATTGGTGCAATATGGACAGTGGCCACGATCGAAGGCCAGGTCTAGTGGACCGCAAAAAAACCTATTTATTCTATTTCTGTAGCGCTAGAGACATGCCCAGAGGCATGAGAGCGCTAGGACAGGACAAAAAGAAAACAAATAAAGCAGTACCCTTGACTGGATATTATAGTATTCAGGAAGACCATACTATTGGTGCAACATGCAGTGGCTATGGCCAAAGACCCTGGCTAGTGACTCCCAAAGAAACCTTTTGGTGCAACATGTACAGTGGCCACTGCCAGAGGCCATGACTAGTGGACCCCAAAGAAACCTATTGGTGCAACATGTCATGCCTATGGCCAAAGGCCATTAGTTGTGGGTCCTAAAGAAACCTATTGGTGCAACATGTAGTGGCTATGGCCAAAGTCCATGATTAGTGGGCCACAAAGAAACAGATTGGTGCAATATGTACCCAGGGCCACTTCCCATGTCCGAAGTCTCCATACTCGCACACACCTATTACGTTCACTTCATCCTGATCCCCCCCGCCCCCTCTATCAAAGACATTTCTCACTTGGGCTATGGGCTCTCAGTGGGGGTTTGTCAGTGGGCACATACGAGGTGATGAATACCATTTAAAATTCAAAGGGGTCTTTCACCTAGGGACCATTGGCCACATAGCCATCCCAGACCCAGTGTCTCCATACTCCCCTTTGAAGTCCCTATGGCGATTAATCAACATATGCATGTGACCTTTGACAAGGGTCTGGATCGATTACTCTATTACGCTCAATTCATCCTGATCCACACCATTCACTAATCAATGGCGCTCGCATTGGGGGAGGGGTGGGTGGGAACGCACCATGTGCCGAAAACCAAGTATAACTCAAAGGTGTCTTTCGTCTAGGGACCATTGGCCACATGGGCACTCTAGACTGTGTCTCCTTGCTGCCCGTTGAAGACCTGTACCAATGAATCAATATATGTATCTGTCGTAAACAAGGGCCTGGACCTATCCCACTCACTTCATGCGTCTTTCCCCGTCCACCCACCACTACCATTTCAAAGGTAGTTCTCATCTAGTTTCTGCACTCACAAGGGTGATTGGTGTGCCCACATTCTTTTACAAGAATTTCCGCCCTCAATCCGGCACATACCTCAATGTTTACACATACCGTGATTTGGCTATGCCCGATAATATATCATACCCCCCGCACCCTCCAAAAATGTGACCACAAAATTCGAGGGCACTCCTTCCACACGATAAATTCCCATACACACCCACTTTTCATAGTATTTATACACAACTTCAAATCCTTAGGAAGAAAACATTGCTTCAGTCTACTATGGATATTATCATCCCACTGCTACTTTTCTTCGTTGACTAATCTCCACATACATTTTCTAAACCATGTGTAATTGAACTCTTGTTTATTGTAGTTTTTTCATTGTCAACTAAGTGCATTCATAGTGCATTTTAACACGTTTCCATCCAGATTTTCTTTTCATATATCTCCATTATTTATCCATTTTCAACTTTTCAATGCATCAATAAAGCGTTAAAATACATTACCTTCTTTTTTGACTATTGTTAACGCTCAACTTTTTGTGGCACCAGTCATGTTCAAATGAACAGAAATTGTCTTTTAATGTGACACACTGTTGACATATGACCAGGTGAGCTGCTTACCGGATCACATTTGCATGCAGGGTCCATTGACAAATGCTAAAGCGCATTGAATTTGACAGGTATTGATTTTCTTTTTTGTAAATCAGTTGCATACTTTTACAATTATTTTTTTGTTATTAGATCTTCTGGAGCTGTGTTGTTTTGAGTTGGCCTAATTTCAGCCATGCTAAGATTCCTCCTGGAACAGTGCCACACATTTTCCCCAAAGACATGTTATGATCATGGTTGCTCAACTCTGGCTTCCTAGTTTGTGCTTAACAGCTGAGGCAAGGATGTCTTCGAGGACATGGGGGCAATTGCTTCCGTGTGTGCAGCATGTACTTCTCGGCAGATGACATCAAAGTTCACTTAAAGAGGTCACCCAGTCTCGCTCGTAAGTTACTTCCCAATGCTGTTCCAACTGTTTCATCACAGTGTCAGGTGTGTAGTAATCATGAATGATTATTGTATATACATATATATATCACTATATGTACAACTTATGTCCTGATTTCTACTGCGACAATAGCATGGGCATTTTTTTCCTAAAGTGGATATGTTTTTGATCGTAATATTTTTAATCCTTTCTGAATTTCTACAATTATTTAAATGTTATTCTTTGAGCGTATTGTGTTTCATATTTTTTCAAAGTTCGTCAATTCATAGCAATGTCACCCTTTCTGTTACCCGATAATGCTATTACTTGTACTTTAAATTTCTTTAATTACAATGACCACACAGATGCATATGCTGACTGTTACCTTAGAAGTAACAGACTCTTCTACTAACCAATCGGTGGGCCCTAATGACATGAACAGAGATTGTAATACAGTACATAGTTAGATTGTCTGTTTTAGAAGTAAGTCACTTTTTCTATTGACTATGTTAATGAAAATATCAATTGAATAAAGGATCAAACTTCTTCATTGAAAACCTTTCGGGTATCAACTTAAACCTTAAACTTTCCTTACAAGTACCCTTTTTTCAAATACTTTGTCAGCAAGTGTACTATAGATGTATAAGGTCAAGTTCAACTTTGTACTCAACCAATAAATGTGATCATTTTTTTCTTTTTGCCAACATTTATAATTTTGTTCGTTCAACATTTTTGCTTTAAGTTGTTGTATTGCTATATTTCTCTTCATACATTATAATTAGAAATAACTATATTTAATATGTAGGAAGATCCCGGTACCTCTGCAACATACTCCTCGTCATTTGGATTAGCTAAAATGGAGGAGGTAGGACATGTGATATTTTGACATTATTTAATGATAGTGAGTTAAATGTGGCCTATTTTTCTAGTTAAATTATTTTTAATGCAAAAAATATGAAAGATTTATTTGACTATGGAATTGACTGTTCAATTAATGACATTTTAGAGAAATATGAATGCATGCAATTGTCAATGTTGTGTAATGCACCTGGACCATGCAACATTGACAGTGATGCCTACATGAAAATATGAGGTTACATCCGTTTCCGTTATCGTCAAAGTGATTAGTGTATTTTTTGTATACTGAAGAATTGAACAGCAAGAAAAGAAAATGAACTTCCTAATACGACATATTTTTATGGGTATAATATTATTTCTACTTTGATTTAAAGGAGAGTATTGTGTTTGCTAACTTTAACTTCCATTCCCTATGACACCAGCACATTTCATCAGGTATATTTCATAATTAATCTGTTTTCCAAATTTTAGATAATTATAATTTACTTTCTCTTGAAAAACATTTAATTTGTGAACAATTATAACACTGCATCTTTTTAATATGATTACCTTATTTTCGGTCTTTTCATCACTTGTAGGGAAATTCTTCATGCATAAAAGGTCTCTTTTCTTTATTTAATGTTTTGTATCGTACATGTGGAATATCTAATTATATAAAAACGAAATGCAATATAAAACCTTCATACATCATTATTTTCATTTGTTATGTATAAGGAGTCTACTACTGCTGCAATGGAGATGGGAAGAAACACAGGGACCACAGGTATTCAAATAATAGTGACATTCATTATTTATTATGCATTGTACTTTAATGTACCTTTCATTGTGCAAAGTGTTCATCAAAGTGAATGATTATAATTGTATTCATGTTGGTTGGCTGGGATGATTTTACTTGAATACTTGAAGCACATTCAAACATTGTTCTTATTATAGATTGTCAACTCATATATTTGTCTTTATCATTTGAAGGTAGATAGATACATTAGTGCAATTGGTTCCTTCCATTTCCCATGACACCTAGTGATGTGCATCAGGTATGTAATTACATTTTTTGTAATACATTTTTATCAACAAAGATAATAATATTGAAAGGTGAATCAGTAAGTATCTTTTCCAGTGAAAAGTGTCATCTAATCTTTACATTGAGTAAGTCTTTGTAACATTATTGCTTCATATATATTTTTTGTAATGTGTTACTCTTTCTTTATTGTGATTTGTAAAGTTAATTAAAGTTTAAAGTAAAGTTTACATATGGATTCACAACACAGGAGTAAAAAGTTAAACTGTGAATTGTGGAGGTGTCTTTGTCAGTAGCTATGATTTATAGGTTCAGACTGTTCCCAATATTCATAATATAACAAATTATACTTAAATGTGAGAAATACTATTAAACTGATAAATTCACAATAAATATTGGGAGGGGGGGCCATTTAGTATAATGTCCAAATTGAAGCCTAAACTGAAGAGTAAAGCAAAAGTAACAGTGTCAGGAGCGCATGGGTGCATAAAACATCCATGTTCTCGAGTGTAGTGTTCCAGGGATCCATCACAGCCTTGGATTAAATGGGCTCTACGTAGTCAGACGCCAGAGGTGACGCTCCCCAAGAGTGTACTATGTTTGGAAGACGTGAGGCAAGCAGAAATCTCTCCCAGCAAATTGCAGATTTCTGGCACTCTAGGTCCGAGGATAGGTGCCCAGGTACAAGGGGCTAGAGCTTCTAAATTTGAGCTGTTGGACTCTCTTCATAGTGATCAATCACCAATAAGATTGCTGACGGGGAGTGTGAGCGAACCCGTGGGTGGAGGCAAGGAGATCTGGTCCCTCACTCAGGATAAAATAACATCTGCAGCTGGAATAGATCCGCCTCAGACTTGGCACATGACTTAGACGATTCATCTCTCATATCTCAGTCACAACCCCTTAGGCGCCGCCTGCATCCCATAGAGGTTACGCGAATATCGGATATGTCAATTGTAAGAGCCCTTGAGATGTCGATTGATAGGCTCTATGGAGAAAATTGCCTTAGTTCTGAGCCAAGGGAGGCTACAGAGAAGCTGGACAAACTGAACCTTGTAATAATAGCAGAGCCTGGTGCTGGCTGGAGACCAGTACCTGGATCCCTAGGGATTGGGGCCAAGAGTTATCCCGGACTTCCTCTTTTTAAAAATATTATTCAAATGGATTGTGCCCTCCCATGTATTCCTTATAGTTGATATTTTCAATATCCAGCTTTGCTGCTTCTAAAACAAAATGTCTGCAGGGGTTGCTGTGCGCCGATGCCTGTCGACTCAATGTTCATCGGAGGGCCTCTGTTCTCGTTATCAACGTCACCAAAGTGATATGTAGCATGCACAGTGCCCGTTGGCTTTAGTTCTGTTTTTCCGTGCTTATGCTTTGATAATTTCTTTGTTCTTAATTCTTCAAGTGATTTTTGTGAAGAATGGCTTCATCTTCGGCATCTTCCACTCCCAAGTTGAGTTTCAAGAAATGCTGCGACTGCGTTGCGAAGATGTCAGTTACGGACCCTCATAGGATCCGGTCTATGGTGTCTGGATCTGTAATTGGAGTGTGAGGACTGCCTGTCCATGACGGCCAAAGCCCTGAGAGAGCGTAGAGGGAGGCTCGCGGCAGGTAGGACCCAAAAAATCCACTTCGAGACTGTCGAAAAAACAAAAAACTTCAGACGAATCGAGAACAGTTTCTCCTCGTCGCAAAAAGAGCAAATGTTCTCGGTCACGTAGTGGTTCACACCACTCGCCCTCTAGACACAGAAAGAAACAGCGCCATAGATCACCATCTTCCTCGTCCACAAGTTCTTCACCGGAACGGGTCATTTGCCCCACTAAATCTAGCTCACCGGCCCAGTGGGAAGAATTTAGATTAAAAATGTTAAAGGTGTTCGAGAAAGCGGCCTTGCCCCCCTCAACTACACCCAAAAGCCATGCTCCGGTCGAAAGACTTCATAAGCACAAAAACCTTGCATCTTCGGACCCAGTGGGCAAGACTTCTCGAAAGCGGTCGAAGAATCCCTCGAGTCGAGGAAAAGCCCCTCGAGGACTTAGTCATCGACGCCGAAAGACTTGACATCGACACCATCCTGGTCGAAAGGTGCGTCATCAGCACTGATTTATGAGAAGCCATCTACACTTTGAGCATCAACCTCCTCGATGCCGCATGTGTCAAAGCCATCGATCCAACCTTCGAAGACGTCGACAGTCTCGACAATTTCGGCTCCTGTGACCACTAATATAATGAAATCTACTATGTTGGAAAAGACATATACTCCTTTGCCAAGGTCTGATTATTCCAAGTCCCTCTCCTCTATTTACGAGAATGCAGAGGAATCGTCTGATGAATCCAGACCTTTTGGTTTACAGTATGGAACACCATCAGTGCCTGAGGCATTAATTTCAGAGGATTCTAGAATAAAACGCGTATAAGAATTCCTGTATGATGCCAGTGGGTTAGACACCTCACCAGAGGCCGAGTTCTGCAGGGCAGACACCGGTGACAACACTGAAGTGACATACAGGCAATTGAAGTCAAGCGTTATGGAGTATATGGGGTGGTAGCGACCAACACCAGTCTTTGAGCAAGACGATTTAACTGACATCTTGGACAGGGGACCACAAGAGGACCCAATTGTGCCTTTCCATCAAGCCTTAGAAAGGCGTGTGGCTACCAACTGGCAGGCACCAGAGGTTATTCCGGCTGTCACCAAGAAGTTGACTTCAAAATACAGAGTTTCAAGCTCTGATCCTTTTTACTTGTCGAAACACCCTACACCAGAGAGCCTGGTGGTTAAAGCTGCCACTGACACCAGTAGGTAGAATGCCTATCCTGCAATCCTGGCGGATAGGGATGACAAGCGTTACAAAGCCCTGGCCCAAAATGTTTTTACGGCTGGGAGTATGGCCTTGAAATCGGCTAATGCTCGTGCAAGTTAGCAAGGTTTACACACACCCTTTGGGAGTGCATTTCTATGGCTGCTGACCATATCCCCGAAGGGAAAGTGCGAGACTGGTTTTTAAACATCATCAAGGATAGGAAAGATGCGATGTGTCAATCCCTCCAGACTGGTCTTGACTCTGCTGACAGTATCAGCAGAGCTATGGTGGCAAGTACAGTGATGCACATATTTGCCTGGTTGAGAAAGTCAGGATTTGCCCCAGACGTACAATCCAGACTTCTCAACATGCCCTTTGACCGCACAGATTTATTGATGAGAGTTTGGAGAAGCTGCAAACTTGTAAGGCAGCAGCCACATCCCTTGGTGCTGCAAACGGACAACCTCCAAACCGCCCCACGGGTACACCCTGGAGGGTTAGGTCCTTGCGGCACTACTCCACATTTGGAAGGGGCAAAGGACAGCCGGATCAAAGAGGACAAAGAAAATTCCCCTGCGGTGGATGGGGAAGAAGTACAAAGACTGCAACAGCAGTGGCTTCCTTACCTTCAGCCACTGCCTAAGCGACTCCTAAACCTCTCTGAGGACTTGATTCACAAGACTGCAGTGGGAGGCAGAGTATCACAGCATCTAACAGAATGGCAGGCTATTATTTGAGATGCATGGGCATTGGAAACAGTTGCCCAAGGGTACTGCCTAACTTTTCTGCAAAAACCTCAGTCATCCACCGGGGAGCAACCCTTTGAAAGTGCCAGATCCGCTCCTTATGCAGGAGATATTAACCCTGCTAGAGAAAGGTGCTATAGAACCAGGACCTGTAGCGGAGAGGAACAAGGGTTAGTACTCCCTGTATTTTCTAATCCGCAAAAAGCACTGAGGATTGAGACCCTTCTTGGATTTAAGAGACTTGAACAAGTTCCTCAGAAACGATAAGTTGTACCTTCAGGATGCTTACTTTCATGTGCCGATCCCTCACAAGCACAGACAGTACCTGAGGTTCGCCGTTGGCGGTTCTCATCCGTTTCGGGTTCTGCCATTTGGGCTGACCTCCGCCCCCGGGGTGTTCACCAAACTGATGACGGTTGTGGCAGCAAGTCTAAGGAGAGGCAGAATTCACGTTTACCCCTACCTAGACGATTGGCTGATCAGGGCCAGTTCCCCAGAACAGGCCTTGGATCAGCTCAGCTATAACTGTCACTCCCTTCACAGACTGGGCTTCTCCCTCAACCTCAAGAAGTCCCACATGATACCATCACAAAGGCTCCAATTCATTGGGGCAGTCCTGGATGCATCCCTGGGAAAAGCCTCGCCACCAGTGGTGAGGGCTCAAGACATTCTGCAGATGGTGACAAAATTCCAGAATGCCCAGCATCTACCGGCCTTCGATTTTCTGAGGTTGCTCGGCCTCGTGGCATCCTGCATTTTTCTGGTGCCAGAGGCTCGCCTGAGAATGAGATCTCTGCAATGGGCTCTCAGGACTCACTGGTCCCAATTCTCAGGAAGGATGTCGGAACACCTTCAAATCCCAAGCAGAGGTTCACTGGACCTTCAGTGGTGGGCCTGTCGGGAGAACTTCTTCAAAGGCGTACCACTTTGGCAACCATGGCCGGCGATAACAGTAGTGACGGACGCCTCACTCACGGGGGGCACAGTCTCCCACAAGTTACTAGCTCAGGAAGTCCTTCAAGAGATCTTCTGCCAACCGGAAGTGTGAGCTGTACTGCTCAAGGGAATTTTGCCCAAGCGGAGCTCTAGGAGACGCATTCATGGTGGACTGGGAATTTCCACTCCTATAAGTGTTTCCTCCAGTCCCTGTCATTCTTCAGGTAATCAGGAGGTTGAAAAATTCAGGAAATCCGTGATCCTAGGTGACCCGTATTGGGCCAGGAGGATGTGGTACACGGACCTTCCACAAAGAAAGGACCTTTTCTCGCGAGAGCAGGGTTGGGTTCTCCATCCGGATATCAGGACGCTCAGCCTTCACGCCTTGGTTTCTTAGAGGCTGAGATACACGGATTGGGACCTGCCGAACCACGTAATGGAGATTTTGCTTTCGGCCAGCAACTAAATCTTTGTACCGCTGCTGCTGGAATAAGTACTGCAGCTAGTGTAGAGATAAGAATGTTGACCCATTTATATGTAATACACTGATGGTGTTATCCTTTTTATTACATCTGGCAAATATGGTGCTCCAGATTGGTACCATCAAGGGATACTTAGCAGCTCTTTCAATTTTTGAGCGCACTTCACAAGATGTTTCGTACTTTAATATACCTCTAATAGTACAATTTTTAAAGGGTCTGACAAATGTTTTCCCTCCAAACCCTTTTCAAGTCCCAATTTGGGATCTCAGTTTACTGTTGAAGTTTATGATGGGAGCTCCTTTCGTTTCGAGCCATTACACTTCTGTCCTTTGCGGTACTAATCCTAAAAACAATCTTACATCTGCCCGAAGGGTGACTGATCTACAGGCTTTATTCTGCACGCCTCTTTACACAGTCTTTTACAAAGATAATAGTGATGAAGGTGAAACCCACTTTTCTACCCAAAATTATCTTTGAGTCTCATCTCACACAAAAGATAACTTTACCATATTTTTACCCCCCACATACTGGGAAGGAAGAGGAAAGACTTCACAGGCTTGACTTTAAACGTGCACTGCGCTTTTACATATTCAGAATGACATAGTTAAGACAGGATGACCAATTATTTGTGGCCTATTCAAGTCACAAATTGGGTATGGCTATTACCAAACAAACACTATCCAAATGGATTATATTGGCAATATTGGAATGCTACAAACTGGCGGGAATAGATCCTCCATAAGGCCTACAGGCTCATTTGACCAGGGACATGGCAACTTCCTCTGCTTTACAGAGGGGAGTACCGATAAGAGATATATGTGCAGCTGCCACATGGTCGTCTGTACACACCTTTACTAAACATTATAGTTTAGACTCTTCTTCAGGTCAAGAAACTGCATTTGGCAAAGCAGTGTGCATTCCGTGCACACACACCTATGAAATCAATTCAAATGTCATACAAAATCCGTACTCCCTCCAATTTCTATAAACTACTTTGGGAGTGTATCAAAGATAAGGACTACGTGGGAGGACACAATCCATTCGAAGAACATGTTACTTCTCTGGTAATGTTCTTTCGACTGGATGTTCCTCCCATGTATTCCTTATCGCCCCTCCCAGCCTACCCTGCAGTAGAATTTCCCAGTCTACACTTGGGAGGAGTAACCATCAGGCTCAAGATAAATCCGTCACTCGTAAAAACGGATCTGAAACCAATGGGTGCTGCGCATGCTACATATACCTTTGGTGACGTCGACATCGAGACGGAGGCCTCCAAGGGACATCGTCGACAGGCATCGACACACAGAGCCTCCTGCTGAAAAAGAAATTCAAAGCCGCAAAGCTGGAAATTAGAAATATCAAAGGTAAGGAATACGTGGGAGGAGCATCCAGTCGAAAGAATGTTACCAGGGTAAAGTAACTTGTTCTTCTAGACCCCTGGAGTAATGTAAGGGCCGCAAGCCGTGACATCAGGCGTTTGGCACACACTAGTAGCCCGTGCGTGGATCACAATCGTTCAAAAATAAGGCCATTCTGGGACTAAGCAATGCGGAGGGCTCTTACGAGGAGCAGGGTGAGGAGCTGGGGGATCCTCTCCCGATGAGTTTAATAGATCAGGAGGAGGTGTTGGATGTCTCGAGTTTAGAGCAATCCCAGCAGTCCTCCCATAGCAACTCATTTAACTTTGCGAGAGATATGCAGGACAAATTATTGCAACATGTTCAGAGGATGGAATCTGCCATGGGGGAGCTAAAGCAGATATCATCTACTCGGAGAGAAGAAGCAGTTGTAGATAGGCAGTATTTGCTTAAGTCGCTGCATCTTTTAGCTGAATGGATGCAGAGAATTCTACAGACAAAGGTTGTGGTAACACTGCAAATTTATCAATTGGTTTGGCAATCCCTCCAAAGGAACCACATGTGGCCAGATGTGTAAGGGTGAGTGGGAATTGGTGCTTATCCAATATGTCTGGAACGGGCCATGATAAACACCACAAAAGCCAGTTGGAAGTTCCTTCCCCCAGGCTCACTGAGTTAAGGAATGCTGTACTTAAGAAACCTATCACAAACTGTTACTTTCTCAAAACTAGAAGAAGCAGTTGTAAATGCTGGTGGAGTTATGGTCCTGGGTGGTGTAAGGAAGGCATGGTTTCAACAGTAAGACAGACACATGTCATTACAGTTCAAGGGTGTTTATT
Source organism: Ambystoma mexicanum (assembly GCF_040938575.1). Lineage (NCBI taxonomy): Eukaryota > Metazoa > Chordata > Amphibia > Caudata > Ambystomatidae > Ambystoma > Ambystoma mexicanum. Next base: position 387,439,112 of record NC_090922.1, read on the forward strand.
GAACTTCAAGAAGGGTATGATAAACGCCTATCTAAATCTACAGATGGTAGCAAGCTACGACCATCAAATAATAACGCAGTCCTAGTGGTATCTTGTCAAAATAAAAGGGCCTAAATTAAAAAACCTATTGCCAATCCTTACCTCTAAATGCAAACAGCGTGGGGGATAATGTTAGAGAAAGAAAGAAGTGTTCAAAATGATATCTCAGGATGTTCAGGCCGTTGGACTCCCTTCCCCAAGTTTTTAGCACTGGATAAGGTGGTTCACTCGACCGTAGCACAGTCTCTGGCTTCTTTAGCACGAGGATACAGTTCAATTATAGCATCGGGACCGTCTTTGTGCAAGTCTCTTTACTCCTCAGTCTCTTCATTCAGAGGGCCTGATGCAACCAAACAAAAACTATAAGTTCTTTTCCTCTTTGGATTTCTACAAGCATTCACCTTAGGTGACTCACGGTTCACCCCGGATCCCCCTCTGTCAGGCTCAGATCCCCTTTTTAACACAATTAGTCTCACCCAGCAAGGCTCGGACCAATTACGAAGACTTTTGAATGTGCACAGGCTTTAGCTTGACCTATTGCAGGACCACTTCGATTTTACTATTCTTTCTCTTTACATTTGTCCCCTTTGGGTTTGGATACCCAACAGAGACTTTCGAATGAGCATGCACGTGGTGCCGGACCACTCTGTTCACGGTATCTATCTTCGCTTCAAAGTTCAGTCACTCATTTAGTGCATTAATAATGTTCGCATTACTTGCCACATAAGCTTCATGGTCTGTCTTTTTCAAATTCATTCATACCATGTTGCTGCTTGCAACCTTGGGTTCCAGACAGCCTGGGTTGGTATCAGTCTCCCCAACTCACTGGCTGTTCTGCCTTCACTGGCTTTTCTTTGTTGTAAGAGCCAAGGACAGTACCAAAGTGACAACTGCTTTGCCTTGCCTTGACTATCGACGCGGAGCGCCCCGGGTACCATCGCCATACAATGCAGGAGTCTTCAGCTTTGATTCCAGGTCTTAAGTTTTCTATTCTCAAAGGCTCATAAAAGTTACAGCCTTTCGGTGAAAAGGTCAAGGGCCCATCCTTTGTATTCCTTTTCGGTCTCATCATATTTCGCCTGTATTAAACTGCCATCTTGGAATTGCTGCTTCCTCGTGTGCTTTGCCTCGCTCGGAGTGTGCTCTCGTGCGCCGCCTTTTATCTGTGTGGGGACGTGCGATGGAAGTCAGGTGTCTGTAATGATCAGTAATTGCCTGACCATCGTGTTGGGACATGTCAGGTATGCGATTCAGGTGTTGTTATTCCATTTTCCCTCACAGTGAGATGTCTGTCAGAATGTGTTTGTGTCGGAAAAGGGGGTGGGGGAGTTGAATCCCTAAGTATCCTACCTGGTAGGATGGGGTAAAGGTGTTATAGGGTACGAATACTGCGTCTCGCAGTCTGGTGTCCCACTTCCACTCCCCGAAGACCCCCCCCATCTATGTGATCCTCCCTCACTGGTCTACCCCCAGGAACTGGATCCAAAAGCTGTGTCTTGGCCACCTGGATGACAGAACCTCCGTGGGACTAGCGGGTGAGACACCTTCAGGTTTCCCACAGTGGGCCACTGTGCCCTATTGTAAAGTCAAAGGAAAAAGTTAATCATTTACCTTTGTAAAATATTGGTAATCCAAAAATGTTGAGACAAAGCACTCCTGGAAAGGCCCAAGATAGCTTCCTGAGGGTAGAGTCTTGTGAGGCCTCAATGAGAAGCAAGAGTGCAATTCAGATTTTAAATGAGGGTCCCGACCCACTTTGGGATTCAAGGAAGCAGAACCTAATTGTGACCTTTTTAAAGGCCGCAACCACCTGAACAAAAATTAATAAATACGGGCATTGGTGGCAGCTATTCAAGAGACATTGGAATTAACAGATGTTACTTTTAAAAATTGTACCCATGTTCATATATTGTCTGATTGTATGTACTGTGGGGGGTGCAACATCTGCTTTGGTTTTAACAATCCACACTTCCGAGCCTGCCTATTACAGTGTAGAGATGCTTTGGCGGAGAAAGGAATTCACATTTTTCTTGATGTAATGGCCAAGCGCTGCCACATTCATGAATTGCAGTTTAATCAGACTATTGGCCCCGCTCATATAGTATGCAAGTGCTGCACTCAAGTGACCGGGGACGCTGTACCCTCGGCCGTTCCTGCAGTCGGTGTTATTGATTTAACTAACCTCGAGGCAGGAGAATGTGGTCCTGTCTAAACTTACGACTGATGGGGTTTATGAAAGGACCATGTTACAAAGACTTGCCTACCTCCTAGGTAGCCTCATCTTGGAAGGTAATTAGGGGACAATTTTGCCAAAAAAACTCTGGGACATTTGGGGTAGTCTCTTGGAACCTTGCAGGGTGGCCCATAACCTACATGATATAGATAGGTTAGATAGTTTAATGACATTTGACATCTGCCTACAGGAAACCTGGCTTATAGGTGAAATTCTACTCCTGGGATTCCTGGGGTATGCAGTGAAGGCTGAGAGAAGTGTGAAAGGTCAAAATAAGGGAGGTTTAACCACCTTGGTCGGGTGCAGAATGAGTTACGAATAAACAGGTGCTACGCCAATTTATAATCAATAGTTATAGTACTCCTTGAGTTTAATATGAATCCGGTTTCGAAGACATTTATGGTGAACATTTACTCACTGCCTAAACAGGATGCTACTATGCAGAGGGAGCTGAGATCATTCTTAACCCAGGTCTCTGCTGAGGGGGAGACTTGTAGCTTACTCATTATGGGGGTTTTGAACATGAAACTTGGGTCCATGCTTATGTGACAAAATGAAGCACGCTTTGTGGAACACTCATGTGGGCTTCCGCGCAGAAGTGATGTTTTCAACACTCCGGACCGTGGGTTTAGCCTCCCGTCCGACCTGATGGCCGAGTTTTGCCCTGTGCAACTGAATGGACGATTAACAGGCAATGCCCTGCCCAAGTCTACTTTATGAAGAGGGACTTACTCCTCAATTTTAGATTATATCCTGGTTGATTGTTTCCTTTTTAAACAGGTTAGAGATTTCAAGGTATCTGATAAGACAGAGAGTGATCACAGCCTGTTGACCCTAACTGTTCTATTTGAAGCTTAGTCTCCGGCCAATGGAACGGGGGTTAAAGAGAGCAGGCAATCTATTGGTCACCCATGTAGCATGTAAGTGGGAAAGTGTCTAGCCTCAGGCGACAGCACAGCTATTCGAGATTCAATACTCTTTGAGGTTAAGGGAGAGGAATTGGTTGGACATTTCTCCTATCTGACTGAGAGGATCCGTGTTCAAGGGAAACTGAGTTTTCCCTCATCCCACGCACATGCCACCTGGTTTAACACTGATGGCAGAAAACAGAAGGGTACCCTGAATGTTGGAATCAGGATCGGGAATTTTTTGGCAGGCCAAATCCACTATTTCAAAAGTGTATATATGAAATGTATTAAAAACAAAAGGCAAGAGTTCATAGAGACCCAGTGCCATCTTTTGGCAACGGCGATCTACAATAATGACAATAAATTGTTTTGGAAACTGGTGGCGAGTTCTGCGACATGGGTAGGGGTTCCTACGGGCAGAGGGGTCAGGCAGTCTCCAGGCATACCTGGATGTCTCATTTCCAAGCGATCTTCTTTGACAAGTCCCGAATTGAAGATGTAAAGTTTTCGCACACAGAAATCTCTGGCAATTGGTCAAATGAAACACGGCAAAGCCGCAGGCCCTGATGGGCTGTCCTCTGACTTTTTGGAGGGATTCCCAAAGTGGTGGTCTCCAGTTTTGGGTAGGTTGTTTGATACAGTATCAGAGGTTGCGAGGTGCTGGCACTCTGGAGGTGCAGGATATTTGTCCGATTTTCGAAAAGAGAACGTTGGACGACCCAAACTGACCTATTTCCCTACTGGACATTCCCCTGAAAATCTTTTCAAAATGTGTTTTATCCAGGCTTGAGTTTGTAGAGAATAATGCTCTACAATATTTCCAGGCAGGTTTCAGACAGGGTTTTGCAACCATTGACCAATGCTTTATTTTGAGCTCAGTTATAAATAAATATTGCAAGGTTGGGAGGTGTGCGGGGGGCCCAGTTTGCAGCCTTCTTGGATCTTGAGAAAGCTTTTGATTCAATTGACAGGGCGGGTCTATGGTACAATTTGGACAGAATGGTCTCCACGGGTGCAGGGGGGGGGGGCAGGGTTGTTGAAATTGATTCAGGTCTTTTACAGGAATAACAAGGCAGCAGTCCGGTATACAAGGACAGGTGGAAATATAATATTTTTTTTTTTAACACCAACAAAGGGGCAAAACGGGGTTGTCCACTAGCCCCTTTGCTGTTCATGCTGTTTATGGTGAACTTTGACCCCAGTAGAATACTTTGCCCAATATTGGGGATTATGGAGTATAGTACATTATTGTATGCGGATGACACCATACTCCTGGGTATCACCCAGAGTTCTCTCAAACTGGGTCTGATATATGCAAATGCTTTTTTGAGAATAACCGAATAAAACTAAATAAAAACAAATACAAAATCATGATATTTGGCAACCGACCGCAATCCTGTAGTTGGAACATAAATGGGGAACAACTTGAAGTAGATGCATACTTGTACTTAGGCCTGTTGTTCTCTAGAACTGGTAGATGGGATGGCCACATAAAATATCGAGCAGAAAGAGCTGCCCTCAGGTTAAGGGGGCTATTGCGAATTTTACCATCTGTACGGGGCCCGGAAACTGGACAAGAGTCTGGAGGGTTTATATGCTGAAGGTTGCATCCCTCATGTATGGTAGCGAAGTTTGGGACCATCAAGAGGTTGTTCAGAACCGTTTTCTGAGACATCTGCTTGGGCTACTGTCTGGCTGTCCAAGTGGTTGGCGCCTTGAGGGTATAGTTGGGAGTTCAGGGTGTTAACCTTTTAGTACTATCGAGACTCCTACCCTTTTTTGGGCCAAACTAGGTTTGTTTCCAATGCTCGCGTGGCTGCTGCATTCCAAGAGATGGAGGCCTCAGCGAGTGCACTGAATTATGAGTGGTCAAATTCGGGCACAGTGTGTTGCAGGAGTTCCGGTCAGGATCCGGAGAACACTGTGAGCCGGGAACATTAAAGCAAGCTAAGGCTAGTATTCTTTCATGGTCAAAGGCAGAGGCCCTCGATTCTGAGGTAGTAAATTATAAATTCCTCCCGTTGCTGGCCTGGTACTCCAATATGAAAATGTTTAAGATGGGTCCAGGACCAATTACTAAATTAAACTCACCAGCAAGAAGAAGGCTGCAGATTTTAGCACCTTTAATTCTACTGCCTCTGTCTAAAAGGATGTGCTGGATGAAGGGTTCAGGGACATGTGGTTATAAAACGGGGTTCGATGAGGATCTGGTTCATTTCCTCCTCATCTACCCATATTATCAGGACCTGAGGCAGGAACAGTTAAAACCGCATTTTAAGAGTAAGCAGATTAGTCATTAAGGAAGCAATATCTATGATCCTAAATTTAGAGTATACCTTTTTTTGTATGACTTGGCTGAATTTTAAAACTTATTAGGACTGTTATCTTACAGATGGGGATGGCCTCTGCACATCATGATTCATTGATTGTTTCAAAACGCACTCGAAAAAATAGGGTAAATACTAATTTCAATGTGTCATTTGCCATTTGTTTAGTTGGATTAGATTGTAAGGTTTATTTTCATATGCTTTGCAAATGGGAAATGATTAATGCTTCTTTTTTTAAATCCTTTAGAGAACTGGGAAGAACATGAAGACTCAGACCACACCACTGACCATTGATGTCGCTTGTTAAATCGATGTCGCTCGGAAGCAACTATTATGTAAAGTTGTGAATGCTCGTCCCAAGGTTCAGAACTGTGATGCCAATTTGCAGTAGCCGGAATTTGAACTGATTGTCACCAGCGAGCCATGGAAAGTAAATATGCATCGTTGTTAAAGCACACAATTTCCACCAGAGATGACGGATACCACAGAAGATTCTTCTCCATTAGTTGCAGATCCTCTCTCACATTCGACGCCGTCAAAATGATTGCTGTCAAACAAAGATATAATGTTCCATTTCCCCAATACAGTCCAAAAATCTTAAAATATCACAGATTGAAATCAATGAGGCAGCTTCTGAATTTTTTTCGATGACAAGGTGCAAGACCCTGAATACACTGTCGGTTGTGTGGAGGAATTGATCACCAGTGTAGAATCAGAATGTTATATCGCATGACGATTTACTATTGAAGGAACCTAAAGGCAATGTGTTTGACAGCTTCCTCTTTGTTTTTTTTAAAATGATTAAATGCAACTTTGGGAAACTTGGGAGGATTTTTGGGGAGCCATTGGCTGCATTTTTTTTCTCAAACTCAAAGGCACCAACCTGAAAATCAAGGGAAGCTTTGTGCACAAACATTCAACATTTCTGTGGTCAGCTTAACCCATTCTTCGAAATATTTACTTAGTTCTTGTGCTCTGTTATTCAGTGAATCAACATTTAGTAAGATCTCAATTCTCTATAAATATTTAGCTAAAACAGCATGCTCTAATATCAGAGTCACTACTTCTGATTACGATTGACAATGCTTTAGCAGGCAAATGGCTCAGGCTTGCTGGTTATAGACAGTGCAACATTCCTGTTTTTCGGTGAAGTTCTGCGCTTATCACTTCCATGGCATGGATACCCAAAGAATTCTAAGTTCTGTCATGGTGCAAGTGTCAGAATGTTCATCCTCTGTTGCCATGGAGAAATATGGTTTCATTATATCCGTTTAACTTCTGCAATCAAGGGGATTACACATAGAATTGGTAGTCACAGACAGGCATATTGGCATAGAATAGGTCATGCGAGAGAAGTTCCCAGACATAAAGCATGCGTTTGATGTCTGGCCTGTTACCAAACCAATAGCCAAAAAAGTTACTTCCGTTAAACAAAAACAAAAAAAAGGGGTCAGAAGAAATTTGAAAATGGTCACAGTCCAACTGCAACCCTCTTTGGTGGTGCTCCAAAACCTGGGTGGGTTCAGTTCAGATTCTGTTTGAAAAGTGGCATTCACTGCTCCCTCATTCTTCAAAGAAACACTCATGGGAGGCTAACGAGCATTATCACAGGTGTGAACTTGGACCTCTGAATGCTGAGCTGCAGCGTATGAAAAAGTTGTTTTTGCTTGACCCCCTGCTCCCAAGGTCCTTCAAAAGATAGTGTACAACAACGTGCTTACCATAGATTTGAAGGGCCTCACTGAATGTTGCCACACAGGACTTGAATGTTTTCCATACTGTGTCTAAAGTACAAGCCTAAAAGGTTACATTTCGGCAACTGCGGTATAAATGCCATAAAAAGGTTGGCTGTACTTGCTCACAATGAGAACGTTGGTAGTGAACATGCAAGAACAGTTGGTTCTTTTGGTATGGTGCATTGCATCATGTTTTTTACCAATAAATAAGAACAGTAGGTGGCTAAGCCAGTATGGGTGCAGATGATATTTGACTTTGTAAAAGATCTGTTCTGGCAATGCAGACGCACGTAGTAACTATGGCAATGCAGAAGCACGTAGTGACTATAGAATGTTGCCAGGGAACAGTCTATGCCGAAGACATTGCAAATGTGGTTCGTCTGCCAAAGTCTGACATTGTGGCAAAATTGACAGCAATATTCATGTGAAGTGGTGTGGTATATAAAAGTTATTTGTCTTTTTGTTTATAAATGTTTATGTAAGATGCTATTCTTTCATTATTTTTGTATTTTTTTAATCACATTTTCATTATTTTTTTATACAAAGAATAATTCCATTTAAAAGTAAGATTTTATTAATGATTTTGTAATTGTGTAAAAAATGTTAAATCTTTTTCTTTTAGTAATTTAATCAATTTTGTGTTGGTTTGTCTTTGTCCTTGTCTTTGTCTCTTTGTATAAATATACGCACATGTTTGTAACCATGTTTTATTAATATTTATCACTGTTAATTGAGTCTAGTTAAATGTGAAAAATAAATGTTTCTATATTTCTGTTGTGCGTTGGAAGTCGTGGAGATATAAGAGACCTCCGTCCCCAAGTGCCGCGCAGGGAGAAACTTAATACACTCCCTAGGCGACCTTTGAGGCCACAGGTGGAGAAGATCCGACGTCTGAACCGAAGTGTTAGGAACCCCAAGGCGGCTGTGAAAGAAAGCAATGGTTACAATCCAAGCAAGCAGGGCACAACGAGTAACATAGATAAAAGAACCCTCAGGGTCTTACCGGGGATGGAAGGGATGCAGGACCTGGAAGGCTCCAGGACTCACTCAGGCAACGGACCGGATAGGACCAGAGGTAGTTTGTCGGTCTCCACCTGGAGAGTGTAGTACCGGAGGATCCCCACAACTGGATGGTAAGCGTCACCAGTGAGATCTGGCCCAGCGTGCAGCGAGGTGATATGGGGAATCCAATAGAAGTCCGTTGGCAGAATCAAGGAAGGGTCTAAAGCCAGGAGAGCCGTCCGAAGGAAGAACAAAGAACAAGATCCAGAGGGAGTCCGTGAGGCAGTCCGAGGTCAAAGTATCGTGTTAAACTGGGGAGCCGATGTCGCCGTAACCAGAACGTGATCCGTAGGAAGTCCGATATACAAGAGCAAGGTTTCAAGAAGCCGGGTACGTAGCACAAGAAAGTTCGCCAAACAAGGTCTCCGATGAAGTCAGCTGTGAAGCGCGGAGTACCGGTATTGCCTGGCTTAAATGCGTTCACTTCCTGGTCACGTGATGATGACTGGAGTCACGTGACCGGGTCAACCCGGTACGAGGAATTGAGCGGCTACCTAATCTCCATGGCAACTGCCAATGGAGAAACGGCCGCAAGCGCGACTGAACAGCGTGCGGCGATTGCTTTGCCAGCGCGCTAGCCGCACCGGGTTGCCTGTGAGAGCCCTGGGGGACATGTGGAGGGGAGTGAGTTCTGGATAATGGGGCCTGGCCTGAGACATGAACCGAGGACGTGACAGAGCCCCTCCCCAAAGGCCCACGACCACGTGGGCACGAGGGATGCTCCCGGTGAAACTGTGCAACCAGCCGGGGGGCTTGGACATCCGAGGCAGAGACCCAGGAACGTTCCTCCGGACCATAACCCAACCAATCGACCAGGTATTGCAGGCGACCCCTAAGGAAACGGGAACTCAGTATTCCCGAGACCTCGAAAACATCAGGCACCCCCAGGGAAACAGGGGCTGGAGAGGGGCGGAGACGGGTCGAGGAGGGACAGGGTTTGAGAAGGGAGGTATGAAAAACAGGATGAACCCGCCAAGAAGAAGGGAGTACCAGGCGATAGGCCACAGGGTTGATGACTCGGGAAACAACATAAGGACCCACGAAGCGGGGCATCAACTTGCGACAACCTTTCAGGTGGAGATGACGGGAGGACAACCAAACCCGGGAACCAACAGGATATAAGGGCGCCACAGTACGCCTAGCGTCAGAGGAGGTCTTCATGGAAGCCTGTGCTTCTTGCAGATGGACAAGGACCCGGGCATGAAGGGACGTCATATCCCGAATACAGGTGGCGGCGGCCGGGTTGTCAGAGGGCGTTATGGCAGGGACAGGGAGAAACCGGGGATGCTGGCCATACATGGCATAGAACGGAGAGAAACCAGTGGAAGAGTGTGTAGCGTTATTGTAGGCAAATTCCGCATAACGGATGTTTTGTAACCAGGTTGTCTGCTGCTGTAACATCAGACAACGTAGGTACTGCTCCATAGACTGGTTGGTTCTCTCCGTCTGCCCATCGGTTTCCGGGTGGTAGGCGGAGGAAAAACGCGCATCGATACCTAGCAAAGCGGTCAATGCACGCCAGAACCGGGAGGTGAATTGAGAACCACGATCGGATACCAGGACAGACGGAAGGCCATAAAGGCAGAAAACGGATTCAAAGAACAATTTGGCCAAGGCAGGGGCAGAAGGGACACCATGACAGGGGATAAAGCGAGCCATTTTTGTGAAGACATCTACTACCACCCATACGGTGTCATAACCCTTGATCCTGGGTAAATCGGTCACGAAGTCCATGCTCAGGGTGTGCCAGGGCTTAGGGGGCACGGGTAACGGGCGTAAAAGTCCCAACGGACGGCCCCTACGATGCTTGCCCTGCGCACAGACTGAACACGAAGCAACGTAACAGCCCACATCCCGTCTCATGGAGGGCCACCAGCACCAGCGCTTTAGGAGATCCAAGGTGCGGGCCTGGCCCGGATGACCATTGATCGGGGCATCATGTGACCACTCCAGGGCCAGGTTTCTGGTATTGGCGGTAGGGAGAACCAAGCGGTCCTGTACATATGGTAAACCGTTATGGAAGGAGGGGTCCCATTCTGACAAGTGATCGGGATGGTTTTTTACCCAAGAACGGATCTCCTCGAGCAGAGGCAGAGGAGGAGTACAAGTACAAACAACATGTCCCCTGGGCAAAAGTGTGTCAGGATATACAGGCAACGAAACCCCCCCAGGGGAGCGAGACAAAGCGTCTGCCTTGCTATGCTCAGAACCAGAGCGGTGTTTGATTTGGAAATTGAAAGCGGCGAAGAATAGGTGCCATCTGACCTGCCTACTGTTCACGCATTTCAAGGCTGCTAGGTCCTGTAAGTTCCTGTGGTCGGTGTATACCGTGACCATGTGTTTGGCCCCCAATAGATGATGACGCCAGGTGCGAAAAGCGTCCATCACCGCCAGTAACTCCTTTTCTGTTACAGTGTAATGGGTTTCTGCAGGATTAAATTTACGCGAGTGAAAAGCCACAGGATGAAGCCGACCCGTATTGGGGCATACTTGGGATAGGATAGCTCCCAATGCGAAGGAAGAGGCGTCAGCCTCAACTATGTACGGCTGGTCAGGGTCGGGGTGTTGTAACACTGGGGCAGTGGTGAAGGCGTCCTTTAATGCGTCAAAAGCCTGCTGGTGTAACGTCTCCCATTTGAACGGGACAAGAGGACTGGTAAGGGAAGTGAGAGGAGACACTAAAGAAGAGAACCCAGAAATAAAGCGCCGATAATAATTGGCGAAACCCAAGAATGATTGTAGGGATTTCAGGGTTTTTGGCGTTGGCCAATCAAGGACCGCTCGTACTTTGGCACGATTCATGGCCAACCCACCAGGTGTAATGTTGAACCCCAAAAACTCCACGTTAGCTACATGGAACAAACATTTATCGGGTTTCACAAATAACGAGTGGAGTCGCAGCCGGGACAACACTTCTAGTACGTGTTGGACGTGTTCCTTCAATGTGTGCGAAAAAATGAGAATGTCATCAAGGTACACCACCACATAATTATCCAAGATGTCCGAGAAGATGTCGTTCATGAAGTGTTGAAAGGTGGCTGGGGCGTTGCATAGGCCAAAGGGCATAACTGTATATTCATAAAGGCCATACCGCGTACAGAAGGCGGTTTTCCACTCGTCTCCCTTTCGGATGCGGACGAGATTATAGGCCCCCCGCAAGTCCAACTTGGTATACACGGAAGCATGGGTTAACCGGTCTAGGAGGGGAGAGATGAGTGGAATCGGGTACCGGTTCTTGATAGTGATGGCATTAAGTCGACGATAATCCACACAGGGGCGGAGATCGCCCTCTTTTTTGGGCACAAAAAATATGGGGCTAGCCGCAGAGGACCTAGATGGTCGTATGTGACCTAAGTGCAGCGCCTTATCAATGTACCTTTTAAGCGTCAAATCTTCCGAGGCGGATAGGGAATAAATGCGGCCCGAAGGTACTTCGGTCCCGGGAACCAGGTCGATCGGGCAATCATATGGGCGGTGAGGAGGGAGTACTTCGGAGGAGCCCTGATCGAATAACATGCTGTACTCCCGATACTCCTCAGGAATGTGACCAGAGACTAGACCCACTATGTGAGAGGCAGGGGGAACATCATCGTCCAGGATTGATAAATGGGCAACTGCCCCAAGAGCCAATGCCGGGGTGTCAGTCTCTGAGTCTGTAGGAAGACAGAAATTCTGGCAGAGCTCGGATTCGAAATATATCTGCCCTGTTCCCCAGTCGATATGAGGGTTGTGCTCTCGCAACCATGGTATGCCTACGATGATACCGAACTGGGGCGTGGATATCAGATCGAAATGGAGGGTTTCTTTATGGGTTGATTGGATGGTCAGGATAAGGGGACCTGTCTGTTGTTTGATGGGACCAGAAACAAGCTCAGACCCGTCAACAGTTTGAACCGGTTCGGGTCGGAGTTTGTTGAGCAAAGGCAGATTCAGAGTCTGGGCTAGGGTGATATCGATATAGTTCCCGGAGGCCCCAGAATCTATGGTGATCTGTACGGGATGAAGGATACCAGGGGCAGGCTGTATGGTAGCTTCTACCTGGATGGGCCTGATTCGACCAAACGATGGAGTGGGACTCGGGGAAGGGCATGGAGGACTCGATCCTACCCCCGTATCTAGGATCGAGCTATGCGAAAATCCGGTTTCTTGGATTTGGGTTTTCGAGGACACTCCCTGATTAAATGCCCCCCCAGTCCACAGTAAAAGCAGGCGTTCTCAGCCCTCCTGCGCTCCCTTTCCCTAGAAGTGATGGGACTCCTAATACCCCCTATCTGCATGGGCTCAATGGTGGATTCGGGGCAAGACGATGAGGAGGCAGAGCCGGAGGAGTGAAGGTAGCCGGCCTCAGCCCTACGTTCAGAGCGTCGTGCGTCCACTTGGAGTGCCAGATCCACCAAAGCCGGGAACTGGACAGGTAAGGATGGAACCATGGCCAGAGCGTCCTTCATAGTGTTGTTTAGCCCCCTATAGAATACTACCGATTTTTTGCTTTCGGGCCATGAGGTCTCAGCTGCTAGCTGATTGAACCGAGTGATGTATTCAATTAGGGAGCTCTTATCCTGTGACAAATCCAGTAATTCCAGATCATGGGACTGTGCTCTGTATCTGGTGTCAAACACCCTGGACATTTCCGTTATTAACAGATCAAAATCATAGAGGGCAGGATGATTGTTTTCTAGCAGCGGGTTTGCCCAAGCAGCAGCCGTGCCAGCTAGGTGAGATAGAGTAAATGCTGCCTTGGTGGTGGGGTCAGGGAAAGCAAGGGGTCGACACAAGAAGTGTAATTTACACTGGTTGAGGAAGGTTCTAAATTTCCTCGGGTCCCCCTGGAATTTTTCAGGGGCAGCCAAAGGAAAGGGAGAGGGCAGAACTAATGGAACAGGAGCCGGGAGTGGTTGTGCAAGGGGTACAGAAACTGGGGGGGTGTCCACCAGTTCTGGGTCTGCAGGCAAGGGGTGCTGGGCGCTCTGCAATAGGTCGAGACGCTGATGGATGGTTGTATTAGCAGCAACCATGTCGGCCCGTAGTACCGTAATTGCCTGGATTATAGCAGCCAGGGGGTCTTCAGCTGCGCCCTCCATATCTCACACGACCAGGCTTCACAGTCTGTTGTGCGTTGGAAGTCGTGGAGATATAAGAGACCTCCGTCCCCAAGTGCCGCGCAGGGAGAAACTTAATACACTCCCTAGGCGACCTTTGAGGCCACAGGTGGAGAAGATCCGACGTCTGAACCGAAGTGTTAGGAACCCCAAGGCGGCTGTGAAAGAAAGCAATGGTTACAATCCAAGCAAGCAGGGCACAACGAGTAACATAGATAAAAGAACCCTCAGGGTCTTACCGGGGATGGAAGGGATGCAGGACCTGGAAGGCTCCAGGACTCACTCAGGCAACGGACCGGATAGGACCAGAGGTAGTTTGTCGGTCTCCACCTGGAGAGTGTAGTACCGGAGGATCCCCACAACTGGATGGTAAGCGTCACCAGTGAGATCTGGCCCAGCGTGCAGCGAGGTGATATGGGGAATCCAATAGAAGTCCGTTGGCAGAATCAAGGAAGGGTCTAAAGCCAGGAGAGCCGTCCGAAGGAAGAACAAAGAACAAGATCCAGAGGGAGTCCGTGAGGCAGTCCGAGGTCAAAGTATCGTGTTAAACTGGGGAGCCGATGTCGCCGTAACCAGAACGTGATCCGTAGGAAGTCCGATATACAAGAGCAAGGTTTCAAGAAGCCGGGTACGTAGCACAAGAAAGTTCGCCAAACAAGGTCTCCGATGAAGTCAGCTGTGAAGCGCGGAGTACCGGTATTGCCTGGCTTAAATGCGTTCACTTCCTGGTCACGTGATGATGACTGGAGTCACGTGACCGGGTCAACCCGGTACGAGGAATTGAGCGGCTACCTAATCTCCATGGCAACTGCCAATGGAGAAACGGCCGCAAGCGCGACTGAACAGCGTGCGGCGATTGCTTTGCCAGCGCGCTAGCCGCACCGGGTTGCCTGTGAGAGCCCTGGGGGACATGTGGAGGGGAGTGAGTTCTGGATAATGGGGCCTGGCCTGAGACATGAACCGAGGACGTGACAATTTCCTGTTCATACCCATGTCTACAGTATATTTATTTTTAAATAAAACATAAATGTTCATATGAATTTAGATTTAAATCATAATTATTTATTATATCTACCTAAATGTCTAAATCTTAAACCATATACCTATTGCTCAAATACAATATCAAAATCAACTATGTTTTATGAATGTATTACTTTTATGAATGTATATACTCTTTCTGCAGCTCTTGCTGGTCAGGTATGTTTGCGTTTATCAGTTTTTACTTATTATTCTCTCAATTTGCATTTTCTGTTATTGTAATTCTCTTCTTGCAATCTTTTCAAATATCCATAGTAATCAACATGTTAAAATCTTCATGAATATCTGTTGCATTTATCTTATTTGTTTTTTATATCATGTTTGTGTTCATTATGTCTTATCTACTCTGCCGCTTTGTCTGAAGAAACATGGACACATTATCATTTTATCTGTTTTTTTATTTGTTTACTATTTTTCTTTTATGTATTTTTTATAACTCTATAATAATGTATATAACTCTAAAACATATGTAGAACAACTTTTGTTCATGTTTCCATACTACATCATATATTTCGCCCATACACTCATTTTCTATATATGATGCTCAATTTATTTTTGTAGGTTTACTGACTGGATTTTTTAAATCGATCTTTATATTTCTTTTCATTTGTATTTTTCCGGTGACAATGTTTGAATCCAATCAGTCTGCCTCTACCGCTTACAACTCAATGTCTGAAATGTTGTGTCTGATTGTATCGATCAGTGTCCTTGTATCCCCAACACTCGAAATTCAAAGGTTGTACCGCCACATGTCCTCTGACCAAGGGTGCCTGTCTGACTCTGTTTGGGCTATATATAGTTCTGAGTCTAGCAATAGCTTCCTCGTTCATTCACACTCACTTTCACTTCTCCTTCAGACTCGCTCTTCAACCATCCCCGTCATTCTCTCTCAAAATCACTCCCTCAACCTTTTCCATTTTTCTTACTGTATCTGGCACGCACCCCTTCTACCTCTCTCTCCCAATATCTCTTTATTGAGCTCAAGCTCTCTCTTTATCTCTCTTTATCTCGCTCTATCCATCTTTCTATCCTTCTCTTTCTAGTCATCTCACTGTAACCATATTTTCCTATCATTCTAACCATGTCTCGTCCTGCCCTTCTCTCCATTTCTGTACCTCGGTCGCTCAAACTCGACTTTCCTCTATACACTGGTCTCCCCCACCCTCTCCCTGTCTGCCTGAAGTGTCTGATTGTATCGCTATCTGTTTGTGAATCTGTACACCAGCACTTGATACTCAAAACGTTGTACAGCCACACTTTCTTTGACCAAAGTTGCACGTCTGACTACCATTAGGGCTATGTATAGATCTGCGCCTAGTAGTGCCCACCTTATTGATTCACACTCACTATCACTTCCTCTCCCTGACTCCAACCATTCCCCTTACTTTCTCCCTCCATTGCTTCATTTACCTTCCCCATCTGACACCCACTCCTTCTCTCTATTGATCTCTCCTCATCTCTCTGCATCGCTATCCAGCTCTCGCTATCCATCTCTCTATCCGTCTCAATAGGTCTCTGTAGCGTCTCTTTCCATCTGCTCTCTCACTTTCACCTCTTTGCATATCTTTTTGCATCTCTCTAACTCTGTGTCTCTATCTCTGTAACCATCTTTCTTTGTCTCTCAATAATCATGTCTCTACCTACCTCTCTCTCATCTCTCTCCCTCTGTCTCTCAAATTAAGCCTTCCTTTATACGCCTGTTCCCCCACCCACTCTTTGTCTGTCTTTCTGAACAGTTGTCTGATTTGATAGATCTCTGTGAATTTGTACCCTTGGTACTCGAGAATCGACAATTGTACAGCCACACGTCCTTAGCCCAAAGGTGCTCGGATCCTGCCTAACCACTCTTCGCAGCCCACGTACTAACTTTATGATACATAACAATGATACGCAAATATTCACAAGTACCAACTAAATGTATTTCTCGATGTTGGAATGTCAACATGTTTTCTTTGTCAGACTTGTTAGTAACCTATTTATTGATTTAAAAAAAGAATGTGCACTGGGAAAACCGTAACAGTCGCTGACCACAGAGAATAACACTAGAGCACTGTTTCACATGTGCATTTAGTCTTGCTTTTTCAAATTCATAATTATTGTCCATCAATAGCTACATGAAAATAAGTTTGAAGATGTAAACATCATTGTTATGGGTCATGCAATGAAGAATTGACTTACTATTTCTATTTCTGTATTAAAACATATGGTAACATTATAGTTTAGAGTTCATTTTCTACGGCAAAGCAGATATTCTAATGTTGAAAAACACAAAACGAAATCTT
Source organism: Ambystoma mexicanum (assembly GCF_040938575.1). Lineage (NCBI taxonomy): Eukaryota > Metazoa > Chordata > Amphibia > Caudata > Ambystomatidae > Ambystoma > Ambystoma mexicanum. The sequence goes on from NC_090922.1 coordinate 387,455,836, forward strand.
TTTGGACCTTTGAAGTTGCTGGCCTCAAAACTAGTCATATTGTATTGTGTCCCGAAATGTTAAGGAGTAAACATTCTGAGGATAACAATTCCTTATGAAGGGGACAAAATAATTGTTGATGTGCACGTCAAAGTAACAAATAGACTGAAATAGAACTCTCATATCTCCAATTGCTCTTGAAAGAGAAACAACATTGTACATATCCATGATGGATATAAACAAAAATTGAGACTGATTACCCCTCTTTACGCTACTATGCCACTAGAACATTGTTTATACATTTAACACATGTAGACAAATGAGATCATATTCCACATGAAAGAGGTGGTAGAGTACACACTAAAAATATGTAAAAAAACATATATTAATAAGTTTGAATGATATCATAAAAAGTTTTTTGAAAGAGATATCACACAAATACAATTTAACATCATCATTCTGTCATATTTTGACACTAATAAAAAGACTCAAAACAGTGAGCCGTCACATCGTTTTAGAAAACACAGGGAATAATTTTGACAGTAATGCGAAAAAATCACACAAATTACTAAACAGAAACAAATTACACAATTGAAAAGAAAAAAACAAAAGACCCCTTGATTTATTTTCTGTGGGTGTCTTGGATGGTCGACATGTTTCGGCCTGCTTAAATATTTTGGACACTATCCCTAGTGTCGTTTAGCTTAATAATTAAAGGCCATATTCAGGACAAATGATTTCTTCACACACCTTCGTTGATTCTATTTACCCCTGGAGAATATTCGTAAGAACTTCATCTAAAACGACATATAAGGAGAAATCAGAAATGGTTGAAAATAATACTGACTATAATTTCTGACAATTCAGTGCCATCTCTGGCCTATACACAACTATGCTCTCTTTCTACATATTACAAAATTCTACATATACAAAGACAACTGTAATGGGTTAAAACAACACATGTTCTTGCTTAGTTGGCATGATACTAGTAGCGTAAGACTGAGGAATCTGTATTAACTGCAGTTTCAAAATGATTTAAGTGCCTGTACATATATTCACACAGAGACAGGCACTGGGAAAAAATGGAGGGCTTATCTGCCCATTACCCTAACAGAAAGCTAATGGAAAGCATGATCACTGTTGTTAATGCTAATCTCAATAAACTAAGAGTGTGGGCTGTTGCTGCAATTGCACATTTCTAGAGCCACATTCATAACTGTGTGGGAGGTTGGACTTACATTAAGCCAAAGTAGTCGCGGTGGATCAGTCCGAACAGAGTCACCTATGGCGAATTAGGCAAAAAGTCCTTGTAAGGCCATATATTGGGTCGTGTTTGACTTGGTCTCGCTCTGATGTTTCAAGAGATCTGAAAAGGCCATTTATGCCATTAATTGTAATATTGAGGGATTGTGGCTATTGTATGAAGGCATGCAGTATTCTCCAGGGGTAAAAAGAATCAACGAGCGTGTGTGAAGAAATCATTTGTCCTGAAGATGGCCTTTAATTATTAAGCTAAACGACACTCGGTATAGTGTCCAAAATATTTAAGCAGGTTGAAGCATGTCTGCCATCCAAGACACCCACAGAAAATAATCAAGGGGTCTTTTGTTTTTTCTTTTCAATTGTGTAATTTGTTTCTGTTTAGTAATTTGTGTTCTTTTTTTTCACATTTTCACAGTACTGTCAAAATGATTCCCTGTGTTTTCTAAAATGTTGTGACGGCTCACTGTTTTCTGTCTTTTTATTAGTGTCAAAATATGACAGAATGATGTCAAATTGTATGTGTGTGATATCTCTTTCAAAAAACGTTATGATATAATTCAAACTTAATAAATTACGTTTTTTACATATTTTTAGTGTGTACTCTACCACCTCTTTCATGTGGAATATGATCTAATTTGTCTACATGTGTTAAATGTATAAACAATGTTCTAGTGGCATAGCAGCGTAAAGAGGGGTAATCAGTCTCAATTTTTGTTTATATCCTTCATGACATTAGTTCCCTCTGAGTACTGATCCCCCATATATATAAAATTGGGGACTTACCTGATTAAGGTATAACCATATCCATGATGGACAAGCAAACGTACATGTAAGTAGGCTGTTTTGTTAATTATTAAAATAACGATGTAACTGACGTGAAACGATGCTGTGCATGTATCTGCGAAGTAATGAAAAGTAATGTTTTATTAAAATATAGCATGTAGAAAGAAATGAACAAATCAAGAACAAATCGCAATGCATGTGTGACCCATAGCTACAAAATGTCCCACTCACATGCCGGTGTCTGTGAGCCGGTTCTGGTTTTTGCTTCCAATTGAATGTTATTTTCGTTTTCCTATTGTTAGGACAGGCCTCCAAATGCCAGCATTCAGTGCAGAGAAAAACACAGGACTGGATATAAGAAACCCGTATGGAACTGGGCAAGTTGGGAGCTATGCCGTAACGGAGGAACACCTGTACCTCAGGCATGGTGACAGATTAACGCAATCCTTGTATATCTACTCAAAAGCATCAAAATATTTGATTGTTACATGTTGTCTATGTATCGGCAGGATAGATACAAAGTGATGTTGAAGTTAAATGTAGGGAATAATGTTACATCTATCAACAATGGGTACTAACTAAAGTCCTTCCTTTTCTCAATAGTAGTTGCATCATAAATAGGTGTGTATGTCATGGAAGCCATTTTGCCATGGATGGATTCTTCTCCCAAAACTGGAGTATCACCATGACAAACGGAACAGTCATCTCGATCTTCTGGTACGATCAAGCTGCTTCTGTTTGCCCATCATCAGGACAAAAATGCCTGCATTTCATCAATGCATAAAACTGGAAAACACCGCTTATTTACATATGTTGTACAAATCATTTTTTCAAGGCAATGGAACGCCATGTGCTTCATAACAGTGGTTCAAGAGAATACGGAGGATCTCGCAATATGGTCTTGGATGTGAGTCAATGTAGCTTTTTCATGCACAAATGAAGTACTCAGGATAAAACCTTGAAGAATAAACAATAAAAGAAGTCACTTTTTTAAAGACTGTCAAATTATGAAAAAACAATAACTATCAGAACAGAAAATTGGAACTTGTCCATCGATTATAACAGGATTCCTATCACCCGTAATACAGACCATCCTATCGATGGAGAATCTGTTCTTTCAATGATTATGTACATAAACAGTTTGAATTGCTCTTTAATGTAATTAACTGTTTTAGTTGCAATCTAAAATATAAAATCCCGAACCAAAGAAATTATTGAAATTTAGAACTTATCTATTTGTGATAAGCGTCTAAACATAATTTGGGCCTGATCCACAGAGCATTTTCCTATGGGATTACGCCATTATAAAACTCTTCTGTGAATCAGGCTTATTGTGTGTGTACATTTAATGAGTGTCTTCTGCATTTTGCATTTGGAAACGTGTTTGCATAGATACTAACAGCGCACTTTGGCTACCCTTTGCACCTGCATCATGACAAGGGGTGTAGCATATTGGTGGCAGACCACGTTATTCGTTTTGGAAACGCTGGAAATGGCTGCACATTGTTAGGCCATCACGCAATGTACACAATGTAGATGTGTCGGTCTAGTGTTTCCTTCTAAGATTGCGCCTCCTTCCATATGCATTCCTGGCTCATTCACGTCGGAGCGTTGCAACTCTGCTACTACTTTCGGGTAAGACGTTAGTTTTCTCTTTGGAATTACTTTTCCTTTTGGAGTATATACCGCTGGTTCCTTTTTAGAGTATCTGCTTCACGCCGTTCCTTGCCACAGTGTTCTTTCTGACTGCCTTTTCACCCGCTCTGCATCGCTGGATACTGTCTACACGCTGTTGCTGGACACGTGCGTTTTCTTTTCCTACCTTGTTACCCACATCACCAAATCTGTTGCTTATCTCTCTGCAAACATATGGCCTCCCTACAGAGTCTGCCTCTGCCATAACTAGACTTACATATTCCACCTTATAACCTTTCCTTTCAGTTCTCGTGCCCTTCCTGTTTTGTCAGGGGGACATTGTGGCTACTGTGGGGGATTGTCCTTTCTTCAGCAAAGAAAGCCTTTACTCCAAGAAAAAGAAGTCGGAAAAGAAGATTTCTGCGGATTCACCCTATGCCTCTGGATCAGAACGAGGTGAGAGCACACCCTATAAGGGGGATTTTGAGAATCTGTCCGACATGGTGTCATCTAGAGAGGCGCGAGTTATAATTATGATTACAAAGAAAGTCAGCAATCTTCTCACCCACAATTGCTGTTAGAGGTACTGTCAGTGTTAAGCTCACATAGAGGCCAAGCATTGACAACGGTCTGTGAGCTAACACCCTTGATGGTACTGTATAAAGTAACGGATAGACAATACTCAAGGACATGAGAAACGCCACCTGAAAACGAAACTGACAAACCCTTCTGATCAAACAGGGACCTTGAAAGTCTTTTCCACCAAAGGGAGGATAACTTAATACAGAAGACTCCTGACAAGGGGCAAGTAGGAATAGTGCTTACAGAATGGTGAGGTAAACCTAGGCTTTTACACAGGAGCTGGACACAACAGCACACCACACCAAACGATAAATAGGGAACAAAGCGAGACGTGCAAGCGGAAAACAGGAACCAACGCCAAGAAAAAGTCAAAGAAATTGGAGCAGGGAAAACAAAATCACAAGTACAAATAAAAGCCACCCCTCCCCACCCAGGGAAGGAAAGGAAAAGGGTATACAATAAGAAATCTCTCATTGAGGGGTGTCTAAAGGACCATGGTTACACTGCAGAACAGGGCAAAGTCAAAGGAATAAAGAACACAGACAAAGTGGGCTGCACAGGAAAAAGAAAGCACAAGAGTGCTGACTTCAAAACGGAGTAAGACCGAAAGGGAATCCAGTAAGCAAAAAATACTAATGAGCATGCTCAAATTGTGAACCAGGGCCAAGAAATAAGAATGAGGTACTAGAGATTAAGCATAAGAACCTGGAACAAATGACCAGTTACAAATGGAAATACTGCAAGAATGACTTGGACTGAACTCAAGCAAACAGGCGTGTGTTCATTAGCCAGCTTTAAAACCATCTAAGGTTTGATGTTTGCTGGCACCTGCCAGCCACTGGTGCGCCTTGTTCCCCACCCATACTCCTACTTCCCTTCCCCCTTCCCCTTCCCTCCATTCTTGCTAAGGGACAGGATTGGAACCTTTCATTCCAGAAAAATAGCAATTTCCACTTCTCTGCCGCCCTCGCCCTCCGGCGCCTCCCCTCATTCTTCTTTTCTGCACTGATGGGAGTGGACCTACTCTCACAGTGCTTATTATTTTTGTAAATCCACGGTGCATTTGCTTTCCCCCTTAACTTGTTCTTTCATTCTACACATTGGCCTCCGTTGCCTTGCTTCCCCCAGCGCATGTTGGGTACGGCGAGATTTACCAGGTGTGCTTCCTGCAATGTTTTTTTTTCGGCTTCAGATCATCACACGCTCTGTCTGCAGTATCTGGGATCTGACCACTGTTGGGACGGCTACTTTGCTTGCGGCCCCTTGACTCCACGCTCCGGACCACCTGAAGGACTTTGTTTGTCCAAAGACAAAGTTGAAGATGTAGGTACTTTATTTTCTACAGCAGCCCCATGAAGGGGATTCCATCGAGCGGGAGGGCTCCTCCAGATCCTACTACCAGTCAAGGTCCAGAGGCTCACAGACCTCTCTGCCTTACTGGGACCACGACTGAGGGGGCCTCAAGGCCCTAGTACCGCTGTAACGCCCAAGGGGCAACATTGCTCTACGACCAGACCCAGACCGGAGGGGGCGTTTTACGCACCAACACTACCGGGCGCAAGCCTTCCAGGTCCATACCTGAGGTTTCATCAGTCTCGCTCGAGGGCCACAAGGGACCTATAACTTCAGGCACTGCGCTGAATGTTGTTTTCCTGCACATACTTCACCAGAAAAAACCTTCCCCTTTAAATTTAGAGGTGCGCAGGGGTGCGGCCATGGGAGCATGCACTGCCCTGACTGCCCTCCGGCGCCTCACACCAGTCCCCTTTTCTGCGTCGACGGGAACGGGCCGAATTCACCAGCGCTCCTGGCAGTATAATTTGCCCCATTTCATTTGCTGCAGAAACCAGGGCTTTACTTGAACATCCACAGGGTATCTGAAGCAGCCACTGTGTACCTGATGCTGTCTCCCACGAGAATCAACCTCTTCAAAATGGCCGTCTGATCGAGCTCATCGGGTTGCTAAGCAACACTCGACTCGGAAGCCAGCTCACTCCAATTGGCTACCTACCCCCATTTGAGCCAATTGGGAGTGCCGGCAGGCGGAAGCCGGCCCTCCACCTAAGGCCCCACCAAAGGCTAGCTCTGTCTGGGCCTGTCCGGGCCGCTACGGAGCGTAGAGGCCAGCCCTGCTGCCCCGAAGCCTCCCATCTGGTCCAGCCACTGCCAGCTCCACTTTGATGTACCTTTGCGATTGTTCGCGTGCAACATAGAGATTTATTGGTAAGATACACTTCTTCATCTCTACTCTGGTAACTTATCGCAAGCTCAAACAACTTTGAACTACTGCACCCAGGCTTGAATCCTTTCCTGCAAGCCTACACACCTCGTTGCCCACCCACCTTGCGGTCCGGCAACATAGTAAAACTAATTATCGACTCAGTCACTGCTTCCCGATAACAATATTGTATCAAAATGGCCACCTGAAATGGGCCAATCCTATTTTTGCCCGCCTCATATTATACCAATTCAACTTGACCTATTCTAACTTTTTTGTCGTGCATACTTGGTATTTGACTGCTAGCACATCCTCTGTGCTTTACCGACTCTTGCTTCCGTAACAGCGATCCAGACATCCATTACCGCCCTGAGACTTGCATATGCCCGCGACCACGCCACGTGTCTATCTGTATTGTGCACTGCTATAATACATCATAACTTCAATGTTTAATTGTGTACCTAGCCCTTGTTTAACCGCATTCCATTGATTTCCGTACTATGCGTCTAAATCTGCATTGTTGTATGCTAATATATTGTTTCTTATATGTGAATAGGCATGTGCTACATTCCAATCAGAGTATCTGTTCGCACATAATATTGCCAAACTACATTAAGTTGAAGCCATGTATTCTATGCTAAACTACTGTAGGTTCTAAATATGTACTTTAGGCCATACTACTTCAGGATGTGTTCATGTGTTTTATGCTAAATTGAGCATTGGCCTGCATAACATATCTACATGGTTCAACGACTACGCGATTAAACACTCGTACTTCTTACTTGAGGCATTCCGCCGATATGCCAAATGCATACAGCATCTGAAGGTATTTACCCAGCTACCCTATTTAACTTGAACAGATCTTAGACATGCAGCCACCCCACCTACCGCTAGCTACCTCTGTAAACTGTGTCACTTGTGTGAACCTGTCATTGCTAGTACTTATGACAGTTATCCACCTGCTGTTACCTATGGATAACTACACCAGAATATTTCCTATGGGATTTTCCCATTGATTTTAAACGCACCACTTTTTGGTGCAATGTTAAAGATACCACCGGGTTATTTATTTAATATTTATTCCCCGGTTGGGTCTTTTTGCCAGGACTCGGTTTTAAAATGGCGTTTGTGTTCGCCTCTGAAACTCTAACCCAAGTCGAGCCCTTTGTTCCACTTTTTGGCGGGCTTCTCCACAGAAGCCCTCCAAATGGTGCCACTCTGTCTGGGGTCTACAGGATGTGTGGGAGGGGGATTAGGCACCCTCAACTCAAGTTGCACTCTTGTGTGATTGGCCCAGTGGTGACCCGCTCGGCTCACCACTTAGCATGTTTCAGTGACAGCTAGGCTGTTGAATAGGGGTTTTGCTGCATAAAAGCAGGGCTTTGGGGACTGGAACTTCAGAAGTCGCCACAGGACCTAAAGAATCCGAAGAGGGGAGAAGCTGAGCCATCTACAAAGACGACACCACCGGTGGAGCCCTGCTGTACGAACTCACCACTTCCCCAACGACAGAGGAGATCTTCTTCCAGGAGAGTCTTCTTCCCTTTGAGCTGGTGGGACCAACCAGTTCGCCTTTTTCGCCTTCCTGGACGTCTCGTGGTCGAATCGCCCGTGCCAAGCACCCCGGCGGCCGGATAGCCACGCTTCACCACTACCGCGTACCTTTTAATCAGGAACTCCGCGACTGGTTTCTTCCCTGGCAGTGCAACGACCTCCAGCTTTCTTCCTTGTCAAGATCATCTCTTCCCCTGGACAAAGCCACGACTTGCACCCGCTGCCAGGAACAACTCCCACCGCTGGAGCTTTCTCACCATTTCAGGTAGTGTCCCGCCTGGTCTCCCTTACTACAGATTGTCCAAGGTGTCCCGTAAATCCTTGACTTTCTAACTGGGTTGACCTCCGACCTGCTAACTTTGCCTTTCTGAACTGATCCAACCTCTTCTTGACTTTTCTGCAAAGACTTTGAGTGCATTTCCACTGTGTGATCTTGGGCACATTCCGCCTTGCTCTCTCCAAGAGTGGGCCTGGCCTATGAACTTTTTGCTCTACAGTAGACCCTGCCTTTCTTGACTTGCTGTGGTTTCTTAAAAGTGTTGGTACTGTGTTATTTTCCTGGCGAACCATCTTGCCTCCCTGCTTGTTGACATAGTACATGCTGGTAGAGTTGTCTGTCTGGATGATGACAACCTTGCCCCTGAGAAGTGGAAGGAATGCACTGAGCGCTAGCCAGATGGTGTCCAGCTCCAATCAATTGATGTGGTGCTCCTGCTCCTGTCGATTCCAGGTGCCGTGGGCCGAGAGATCGTCCAGGGTGGCTCTACAGCCCTCGAGCGAGGAGTCCGCGGTGATGGTGACCTGCGGGTGGGAGGCCGGAAGGGCTTGCCCGTCCGTAGGTTGCAGTACCTGGACCACCATGCGAGGTCCTGGTGGAGAGATGGAAGAACGCTGATTATCTCGGATTGAGAGCCCCTCTCCTGGTTCCATGAGGCTGCCAAGTGCAGCTGAATCCTCATTCACCCTCGTCTTGTGTGTGGGACAGGTAGTAGGACCGCCGCCAAGCGACCCAGGAGATGCGGGTACCACCATGCCAAGGTCTCCACTCTGCTGAGGAAGTGGGCAGAAGCCCTTGTGATGGCTGAGATCTTGTGCTCCGACGGAAACACCTTCCCGGAGCACGTGTCCAAGATGAGGCCCAAGAATGTAAGTCTGCGCGGGCTGCGACTTTTTGAGATTGAGCGAAAAGCCCAGATCGTGCAATGTGTTCATAAGGGCATGGGAAGAGTGGTGAACCGCTTCCGGAGATGTAGCCCTGACGCGCCAGTCGTCGAGGTGTGGGTAGATGTGGAGGTCCTGCGCTCTGAGGAGGGCAGCTACCGAATTCATAAATCTGGTGAAGACCCCGGGGGCCGAGTTGAGGCCAAAAGGAAGGACCATGTATTGGAAATGGTAGCCCATGATCCTGAATCGTAGGAAAGAACGATGGGGGTGCCAGATCGGAACGTGTAGGTACACGTCCTTCAGATCCAGGGAGCACATCTAGTCTCCCCTGCACAATTTCTCCACTATAAAAGCTGGCGAACCATCTTGAATTTTTGTAAAGGTAAGGAGAGGTTGAGGGTGGAAAGGTCCAACGCAACTCTCAGGCCAGCCTGGTTCTTTTTCTGAATGGCAAAAATCCTGGACTAAAAGCCCAAGCGTTTTCTCTCCCTTTTTAAACGAATTATTGGAGTGCCATCTACGGTTACGCGCTCACCTCTGTTTGCCTAAATAAGTGGTGTCTTAACCTAGACTTGTCGAATAATTAATTAGGGAGGTGTATATACTTATAGTGACTGTGTTTGAACTTGCTTGATATATTAGTGCCAGTGTATTTTCATAAGTGTGTTGTTAAATAAATAATTATATACTTTTTTTTTTTTTTTTTTTTTAAAAAGTTTATTGATTTTTCAACACAAACAACAATACAAACCAAACCGTAGTGCACTTAACAATATTACAATAAAGCATTTAATCATTAGTGCGCACTACCTCCCTGATCCCTCCCCCCTCGCGAGCCAGTTTCCATGTCACATTCCGTATCTGCCGCACATGAGCGGGCCTCGTTGTCATCCGACCCTCCCGAAGCCATCCCTGTCCCAAATATGCAAGATATCAAAGTCCTCCATGCCATCAAAGAGGCCAGTTCCTCCTCCCAAGACATACAACTCGCCTCCTGCCACACTGCTGTCTCGGCCTCCGCCCATTTCTGTAGGTCATTCCACCACACCTCAACCCGTGGCTTGCTACATTTTTTCCAGCCCATGGCTATTCTCCGTTTGGCCAGCACATACGCCAAGTCTTTCAGTTTACACACATGTTTCTGCTTCCTAGGTCTGGAAAACCCACCCAGCAGGCATGCCCAGGCGGTGTCTATGGCAAGCGTGACCCCTTTCTCTCCTAGCTTGCGCGCCACCTCCCTCCAGAACCCCTCGATCACTGGGCATGCCCAGAACATATGCGTCATGTCCGCATTTTCTTCGTCGCATTTAGGGCACGCCTGTCTGCCCGCATTCCGGAATTTGGATATCCGCAGTGGGGTCATATACGCTCTGTGCGTGACATATAGCTGTACCTGCTGCAGTCTGGCATTTCGAGATACTTTCCTGTGGTATCTTAGAGCCCGTTCCCACATCCCATCTCCCATCTGGGTCCCCACCTCGCACTCCCATTCCGATCGTAGGCCTGTCAATTCCTTCCCAACCTTCAACATCACCATCTCATACAACCTAGAGATCTCATGTCCCCCTTCCGTCGTGTCGTATATCCCTTCCAGCGTAACCTCCGATTCGTCTGCCAAGGTAAATTCAGGCCATAGTTCCCGAATTTTCCTCCCCAATCTGTGGTATGTTACATATTGGCCTCCATGTAATCCAACCTCCCCGCTAAGTTCCTCAAACGCTCTGATGGCACCCTCCTGCCACACATCACCCAATGTCACCAACCCCACAGATTCCCAATAGGTCCTAATAATCCCCCTCAGCTGTCCGTCTACCCCCGCCAGGGCAACTAGTGGAATCTGCGGAGAACACGGGAGTGGGTCTCCCATCAGTTTGCATGCTCGTCTCCACATCTTCCATCCCAGCCTCACCATCGCCGGGTACTTTCTCGTAACAGTTTCTGGCAACCAAATGACTTCCTTCAGGAAAAATGGGGCACAATCATGCCCGAATAATCTAAGTTCTGGGGTCTCTTCGTCGGAAAGCCATTTGGATACAAACTGTAGTTGGCTCGCTATGTAATAAGCCTCAAAGTTTGGGAGTCTAACTCCCCCTTTTTCATGAGAGTTCTGCAACTTCCAGAGTGCTACCCTGTTTCGAGTGCCATGCCACAGGAACTCTCTGCAAACCCCATTTATTTTAGCAAAAAAACCCTTAGGGATCATATATGGGATGTTACTAAAGTAGTGTAGCAGCCTAGGCAGAACCACCATTTTAATCATTGCTCCACGCCCCATCATCGCCAGGGGCAACTTCTGCCAGAAACTCATGCATGCGCGTATCTTCTCAACAGCCATCTCAGTGTTACACTTATGTTCTTTCTCTACCGTGTGGTAGACATCTATTCCCAGGTAACGAAACGTGTTAACTGCCCAGGGCACCTGTAGCACCGGCAGCCTCTCTATGGGGACACCCGTATAGCAGCCCAATGGGAAAATGTTCGACTTCTGGGGGTTGACCGCTATGCCTGACAACCTCGCATATCTCCCCATCACGTCCAGGATATACTGTAAATTCTCCTCCGGATGACTCAGGTACAATAACAAGTCGTCCGCATACAGGGATATCAGATGCTTTTCCCTCCCAATCTCAATACCCACAATGTCGTACTGCTGCCGCAGGTACAGTGCCAGGGGTTCCAGGGCCAGGATATACAGCATCGGGGACCAAGGACACCCCTGTCTAGTGCCTCTGCTGAGTTGCCATCTCTCGGATATGATTGCCCCCGTCCGGACCCTGGCCAGTGGAGCACTATACAGCAGCTCCGCCCATCTAACGTATCTTGGACCCAGTCCGTATTCTCTCAAGGCCGTCAGCAGCCACCCCCAATTAACCGAATCGAAGGCCTTTACAGCATCCAACGACACTATCGCCATTTCCCCGTCGCTAATGGATCCCATCTCTATCACCCGGTGGAGGCGTCTGTGGTTTTGGGTAATATTCCTCCCCGGGACATACCCTGTTTGGTCCGGGTGTACCAGTTTGCCTATCACCCTCCGCAGTCTGTTTGCCAGGACAGCCGTTAGTATCTTGCTGTCCTGATTCAGCATGGATACTGGCCTGTACGACCCACAACTATGCCTGGGTTTATTGGGCTTAGGGAGCGGTACAATGACCGCCTCTCTGAGCGATTCCGGCAACCTCCCCGTCTCGAACGCCTCATTGAGCATATCAAGCATCGGGGGGAGCACTTCCGCTCCAAAGGTTTTGTAAAATTCGCTGGGCAGGCCGTCCGTCCCTGGGGTCTTACTAGTGGGTAGTTGCCGGACAACCGCCTCCAACTCCTCCAATGTTATCGGGGCATCTAATTCCTCTCTTTCTTCCGTGCTTATCCTGGGCAGCCCAATATCTTGCAGGGTCTCCAGCATATCCTCCCGGTCACCGCCACCCGGATCCCCGTACAAATCCCTATAGTAATTCACAAATTGTTCGTTTATGCCCTCTTGGGTATCTATCTGCTTCCCATCCTCTCTAGTAATCGTCCTAATCGGGGGTCTCGGGGTTTCTTTCTTATATAGCCATGCCAGGAGACGGCCCGTTTTGTCTCCTCCCGCGTGTTGTCTCTCAATATATTTTTTATAGTTTAGGTTACAGAGCCTCCCCCAATGTTCCGTACACTGCTGTTGCAGTTTAAGCACCAGCTCGTTGTCTATGGGCTCGCTCTTCAACGCCCGTTCCAACTGGCTTTCTGCCCTCTGTAAATCAACCAGGACCCCATTCTGCAAGCCTTTCGATTTGGCAATCGCCACCCCTCGCATCACAACCTTAAAAGCCTCCCACAGAGTTCCCGCCGAATCAACGCTGCCAGTATTGGTATCGAAATAACTAGCTATTTCCTCCCGCATATCTTCCCTGAAAACCTGGTCTTTAAGCGCCTCTGCGCGCAGACGCCACGTCGGGATCCGCGCTCTGGGGCGGCCATATTGCCAACCCACCACCAATGGCGAGTGGTCCGATAGGACCCTCGCTTTATATTCCGCCCTGGACACCTCTGTCAAGACATCCGATGTGGCAAAGATATAATCAAGCCTGGTGTGCAACTGCTGCGGGGCCGAGTAGTGTGAGTACTGTCTCACATTGGGGTGCTTAGTCCTCCACACATCCTCGAGCTCGAAGTCTCGCAGCAGCGTCCGCAGCGCCCGGGCTGCCGGGGCGGGCCTAGTCACTTTATCGTCGGATCTATCCATCCCCGGCTCCAACACACAGTTAAAATCCCCTCCCCAGAACACCGCACTCCCAACACACCAGCTCAGGCTGGCACTCATAGTCCGATAGTACTCTGCCGTGCCCTGGTTCGGGGCATACGTGTTCACTACACACATCTCTTTATTCTCGATTGCCCCTCTTACCATAGCCAGGCGCCCCTCAGTATCCAAGATTTCCTGCCTCAGTTGAAACGGGACATGTGGCGCCACCCAGATCAGTACACCTCTGGCATAAGCCGAGTACGTGGATCCCACCACCGTTCCACCCCACTTTTTCTTTACCAGCTCCAGTTTATCTCGGGTCAAATGCGTTTCTTGCAACAATGCGATGTCTATCTTTTGCCTTCTCAAGTATAGCATGACTTTATTCCGTTTTAGATAGCTATTGAGACCCCTGACGTTCCATGTTAGCAATTTTAGCTCCCCCATAATTCACTGGTATCCTGCCCACTCCCCCCCAACCCACCCCGCTCATCCGTGCCGTCCAGATATCTCATCCAAAATGTACTCCCAGGGCTCGCGGTCAAACTTAAACTCCCCAACGCTATGTACACCCCAACTTTCCCCGCACCCCCCATTCCCCCCACCCGTCCCCCCAACACCCTCCCCAACTGTTGCCCAGCTCCACCTCGGGAACTCAGGCCCCCCCACATCTAGTTCTGGCTGTTACACACAGAGCCCAGTAGGGTAAAGTCGCCCTAACGGCCACTTAACTAAAAAACACTAAATGGGGGTGAATGGACTAGCCCCGAAAGGCTCCTTCGTATAACCACAGGTACGGTGCAAACAGTGCATTGATCATTCAGTTCCAGGCCCGACCTCCCCCGGCCATAACAGTAACTATATTCAAGTCCCATAGTCTTCTGGCTGCACTCTTTATCGTCGTAGCGCACTTAACTCTTATTGCCACCTTCATCAGCCTGGACCTCCGGCTCCTGGGGGCTGCCCTGCATGTCCAACCAACCCATGGCTTCCTCAGGCGACTCGAAAAACAAGGATCTGTTGTTGTGGATCACCTTCAATTTGGCCGGGTAGAGGAGCATATACTTCTTCCCCGCCTCTCTAAGTCTCCTTTTGACCGCTGCAAAGTTCATCCGACTCCTCTGCACCATCATGGTGTAGTCTGGGTAGGCCGTTATGGTGGCCTCCCCCCTCTTGATGGTTCCTCCTTTGCGAAAATGCTCCAAAATCCTCTCTCTGTCTCGGTAGTTAAGGATTTTGGCTATCATTGGCCTGGGCGGACCGCCCGGCGGAGGCCTCCTGGCCAATGCTCTATGCGCTCGCTCCACCGCAAAACCCTGCGACAGCACTCCCCCAGTGATCTCTTGGAGCAACATATTCTCAATGAAGTCCGTGGGGTTGTGACCCTCCAATCCTTCCGGGATGCCCACTACACGGATATTATTCCTCCGGGCGCGCCCTTCTGCTTCTTCGGCCCTGTTCTCCAGGTTGCGCACTTTCTGTTCCAAGACATGCAGGTCGGCCTTGTGTGAGGCGCAATCTGCCGTGTTGGCGCTCCCCTCCTTTTCCAGGCTCTCCGTGCGCTCCGACAGAGTCCTCACATCTTGTCGAAGTAGGTTCACCTCCTCCCGAACTTCTCCCACTTTGAGGTCAAGCACTGTTTTCAGGTCCGCCACCACCATTTCGAGCTTGGCTTCCCAAGCGGTTTTCAAATCCGCTTTCAATTCTGCGAGCGCAACTAACACGTCCTGATTTGGGCTAGCGGCGGCCATGCCGCCTGCAGATGGCTTCTCCTTGCTCCGAGCACTTTCTGGGCCTGGTGGTGTCTTGGTAAACTCATCCAATGTGGGTTGTTTCACTTTCTGTCTGACGGATTTATTCGCCATTCCACCACCACTGTATGTCGCGGGCCCGTACACTCCCGCCTCACCCCCACCCCGGGAGAGAGGAGCCCACCTTCCGCTCGCAATGGAGCGAGTCGCTTCTCCCGCACCAAGTGTACCTCCGCAGTCACTCCTTCCGCCACTCGACTGGGTCCCTACCAGCGAGTTCCTACACAATGTGGGCCCTCCGTCCCAAGGCTGCCGCTTGACCAGCACGCGATGCTCCGGCACCCAAGGCGGGTGGTCAGCTCGGGTGGGTCCTAGTGCCGACCACTGACCGTCACTGTCCAAAGCCCGTGATAAGTAATCGGTGCCCACCGAGACTCGCCGGTTCTCTCCCAGAGGCCATTCTCACACTTCACAGCTTACTTTGCCACCGATCACTACGAGAATGCCTCTTCATCGCCCCGCATGTATCTCCTCCGTTGTCCGGCATGGCCGCCATCTTCCCTCCGTCCGGGCCGTGACTCCCGGATCTTCGATCGCAATTTTTCTGTTGTTGCCGGGCTTACGAAGGATTCAGCTCCTCAATATTTATGCAGCATACATTCATGGACGGGTTCCTTCGTTCCTGACTCGCGAAAGTTAGTCTCAATGCACTTTTACACAGGATAAATGCAGGATCTTCAGGAGCTCTTCCAAGAGCGCGTCCTCTCACATGGCTTCCAAGCCACGCCCCCCTATATACTTTTATACCAAAGCTCTGGTCAGTGTTTGCTTGTTCTACTGTATTTTTAGCCCTATTGTGTATACTCTATATTCTGCCTAACTCTTCTTGAGAGAAGTCTGACTGCACAGCCACAGCTACCAGGTAAATCTGGGTGGTACAGACTGCTACCAATTGGGTTTACTGCTTACTCCTGTAGTCTTAAACTTTTTTGCAGTGGTCCCTAAGGGAACTGCACAGGTTTCTGCCTAACAGGTGGAGGGAGCTCTTCCAGAAGTCTCCTCCAGAGGAACTCAAGAACTTTGTGAAACATCAATCCAGGGCCAAGCTAGGGCCTCCATTTTCCATCGCACCCCGCAAAGGAGACTCCTTCCTAGGACTCGCCCGCGAGGGAGGGACCGCTCAGGTCCTTGTACCAGCACATGCACCGAGGCTGCTCCAGCTACTGGCCTACAGGCCGAGGGATCCCCGGATCCTCCAGTTGACCGTGTTGAGGGACCGGGAGGTTCTTTTACTGGGTCTTCACCCGAGGGGCTCTGCCCTTGTACCGGCATTATGTCCGAGGGGCCACGCCCTAGTACCATAATTACGTCTGAGGTGGCACCTAAACGCAGCTCTACCGGCCTCTGGGCCGAGGGTTTCACACCTACCAGGTCTAGGCCCGAGGAGCAGGGTAGGCCTCGCGATCCACATTCAAGAGTCTTGGAGGAGGCTGGGCCCAGCGAGCCGAGCAACGCGACGCACGTGGCAGGCAGCTCGGCAAAATGGCCGCCACGCCAAAATTGGCACCCGTCCGACGCCATTCCAGGAGTTCGACGAGGAACGCGTGCAAAGGTGCGACTGGCCTCAACCACGTACGTGGCCTACAGCCTATCCTTCATTTGCGCAGGGCAGGTTTCCTCCGCGTCCGTACGGGCAGGGTATGCAGCGGCTCCAGCAGCCTCCCGCTACCCCATCTGTATACCCTACCACGCCTCCGGCATTTGAAGACAGGTTCTTTGAGAGGTTTCTCAGGCTCATGAAGTCCCCTCGGATGGGGGTTATCCTCAATGATGCCATTAGGGACGTGCTCCCTCCAATGCTTCCGGCACCACAGACTTCTCCGCCAGCGCCCCCGTCGCAGCCTCTGAATCCAGCCCAGGCCGATTCCTCAGGCGGTTCCGTACCAGCCTCCTCCACAGCCTCTGGCTCCTGTCCCCGTACCCCAGCCTCCGGCTCCCGCTACTCCCCCCACCTACACAGGATCCTCCTGACCCACTGGATACGGATGAGGAGGAGGACCCTGACACGTCTTCATCAGCCAAGGCCTTCCACAAACTTCTTGCTGGGCTAGCAGAGTATCTGGGCCTACCTCAACCTGAGGTCGAACAACCGGCAGAGGTGGGTGCTTGCTGAGGTCCTCACGCAACGCCCCTCTGACAAAACTGGAATTCCACTGCAGACCGATATAGTCTCCCTGGCCAAAAAGGGTTGGCTCAAGCCCCATTCTGCCCAGCCGATCATTCGACGCCTGGATGCGAAGTACAGGCAGATGGAGGGGGATATACTCTTGCTATCGGCCCATCCTCAGCCACACTCCTCGGTGATCACTGCGGCATTACTATACTCCAAGCCTCAGTCGTCCTCAGCCTCCTCCTCTGTGACTTTGCTAGACAAGGAGGAGAAGATATTGGAGGCGTACCGGAAGAAGCTGTATTCCAACGCGTCCTTGCATCTTTGTCAGGCCAACGCTGATGCCATGCTGGCTGCCGCTAACCAAAGGTTATGGCGGGAAATTGCGGACTTCCTCCCGGAACTCCCTACGCAGACCAATCACGTTTCAAGGCGTGTCTGGCTGAGTGGCGCAGGACCTCATGGAATCCACTGTGGCCCATATTGACACCTCTGGACGTGCCATCTGTATCGCTGTGGACATGAGAAGGACAGCCTAGCTCCGTGAATCAAAATTAAACCCAGATGTCCAGGAACGCCTATTAGACCTGCCATTGGAAGGGGGGGCCTCTTCCACTCCACCACAGACGAGGAGCTGGACAAAAAGAAAAACAGCTCACAAACGGCCAAGTCTTTATCCAACTTGACAAAGTCCACACCCAAATCGTACACCCAGTCACAGCAGAGCTCCGACAGGGGGTGTACATACGGAGGGTTCCGCGGCTTCCAGGAACGGAGATCCAGGCAGCCGGACCGTTCGCCAACTCCAAATCGGCGCAAGCAACAAAAAAGGGGGCGGGGGGAGAGTAAGGGCTTTTTCCAGTCGACCTCCTTCGCGACAGCCTCTGAGGGAAAGAAGGCATGGCACGCCCCTCTGGGTCCATGTGTCTCCTGTGGGGGGCAGGCTTGCTCTCCATGCACACTTCTGGCACCAGAATTTCGCAGATCCCAGGATCCTCTCTGTAGTATCCACGGGGTACCGCCTACCCATCCGAGGCTCTCCGCCTTCCTCCCCTCCACTCCCTCAAGTTGGGACAGTAACTCTTCTGGTCGCTTGTAGAGAGCCAGGCCGTGGAGGAAGTCCCAACCTCCCAGCGAGGCTTGGGCTTTTACTCCAGGATTTTTGCCATTCAGAAAAAGAACCAGGCTGGCCTGAGAGTTGCGTTGGACCTTTCCACCCTCAACCTCTCCTTACCTTTACAAAAATTCAAGATGGTTTGCCAGCTTTTATAGTGGAGAAATTGTGCAGGGGAGACTAGATGTGCTCCCTGGATCTAAAGGACGTGTACCTACACGTTCCGATCTGCCAGCCCCATCGTTCTTTCCTACGGTTCAGGATCATGGGCTACCATTTCCAATACATGGTCCTTCCTTTTGGCCTCAACTCGGCCCCCGGGGTCTTCACCAGATTTATGAATTCAATGGCTGCCCTCCTCAGAGCGCAGGACCTCCACATCTACCCACACCCCGACGACTGGCACGTCAGGGCTACATCTCCGGAAGCGGTTCACCACTCTTCCCATGCCCTTATGAACACATTGCACGATCTGGGCTTTTCACTCAATCTCAAGAAGTCGCAGCCCGCGCAGACTTACGTTCTTGGGCCTCATCTTGGACACGTGCTCTGGGAAGGTGTTTCCATCGGAGCACAAGATCTCAGCCATCACAAGGGCTTCTGCCCACTTCCTCAGCAGAGTGGAGACCTTGGCATGCTGGTACCCGCATCTGCTGGGTCGCTTGGCGGCGGTCCTACTAGCCGTCCCACACACAAGACGAGGGTGAATGAGGATTCAGCTGCACTTGGCAGCCTCATGGAACCAGGAGTGGGGCTCTCAATCCGAGATGATCAGCGTTCTTCCATCTCTCCACCAGGACCTCGCATGGTGGTCCAGGTACTGCAACCTACGGACGGGCAAGCCCTTCCGGCCTCCCACCCGCAGGTCACCATCACCGCGGACTCCTCGCTCGAGGGCTGGAGAGCCACCCTGGACGATCTCTCGGTCCATGGCACCTGGAATCGACAGGAGCAGGAGCACCACATCAATTGGTTGGAGCTGGACACCATCTGGCTAGCGCTCAGAGCATTCCTTCCACTTCTCAGGGGCAAGGTTGTCATCATCCAGACAGACAACTCTACCAGCATGTACGATGTCAACAAGCAGGGAGGCACCAGATCCCCTCCTCTGTGCAGACTGGCAATCAGCATGTGGGAGTGGGCCCTGGAAAATGACATCTACCTCATGGCAGTCCACCTTTTGGGGGAATCCAACCTGGAGGCGGACTGCTCAGCAGGTTGGGAGTAGCAGCTAAACGACCTCGGTATTCAGAAGATCTTCATCAGATGGGGTCTTCCCCAAGTGGATCTTTTTGCCACCTGGCACAACAAGAAGTGCCCTCAGTTCACCTCCTGGCAGGGACAGGGCCCTGGCTCCCTGGGCAACACATTTCAGTTTCAGTGGAATGGCATGACATGATGCCTTCCCACCCACTCTGCTGATTCACAGAGTGATTTGCAAGGTCAAGGAGTCTCACCAGCTCAACATCATTCTAATAGCTCCATGGTGGCCGGCCAGGCCATGGTTCTTGGAGCTGCTCAGCCTCTCGGAGAGGCCACCCATTCACCTTCTGACGGGCCCAGCACATCTTCTGGCGCAGCAGGGGGGGGGGGCAGGATCATCCAACCCGCGCCACAGAAACTAGCCCTCGCAGCGTGTTTCTTGAGCAGGTAACGCTTAGGCACCTCAGCCTCTCCCAGGCTAATCCGGAAATCGTACAGGGCTCAAGGAGCCAGGCTACTGGGGCCCAGTATAAAAGTAAATGGACCAGGTTCTGCCACTGGGCAGACTCCAAGGAAATCGACCCCCTGGCATGTACTTTGGACGATGTGCTCTCCTTCTCGGCGCACCTCATCCACTCTGGCGTGCAGGTGGACACCTGCCGCACTTACCTCGCAACCATCGGGGCTTAGAGGAATTTGGAGGAGGGGGGTCTTCTCCTCCTCCAATCTGATTGTCGAGAAACATTTGGCGGGACTCGCAAAGCTCTACCTGCCCATCAGGAGGCCACAACCCATGTGGGACCTGAACATAGTCTTGGGCGCCCTGGTGCACAAACCGTTTGAGCCAATGGTGTCCGCGGACATTAGGCCGGTCACCATTAAGACGGCCTTACTAGTCGGCCTCACCTCGGCTCGCAAAGTCAGCGAAATCCAGGCGCTGGTTGCCTCAGAACCTTATACTACCTTTCCTAGGGACAAAGTAGTCCTGCGGACACACCCAGCATTTCTGCCTAAGGTGCTGTCTGCTTTCAATTTGAACAAGGAGATAGTCCTTCCTACGTTTTTTGCCGATCCTAAGGACGAGGCACAGATGGTGCTGGACTGTCTGGATGTCAGGCGGTTCCTGAAATTCTACCTTGACAGGACCAAGGGCTTCTGCAAATCAGACGCCCTGTTTGTCACTTTCGGAGGTGCAAGACCGGGCTATCAGGTCTCCATATCCCGCTGAATGGTTGCGGCTATCAAAGAAGCATACAAGGGCCAGCACAAGCCACTTCCGGCGAACATGCATGCCCACGCAGTCGGGGCCAATGCAACGGCCATCACATTCCAGCGCCATATCCTTTGGCAAGTCATAAGCAGGCCGGCCACTTGGGCCACTCCCTCGGCTTTCTGCAAGCATTACTGTTTGGATGCCAGCTCTAGAGCGGATGCGGCTTTCAGACAGACGTTCTCAGGAACCTATTTGCTTAAGGAGGGTCTCCTGTCCATCCTGGGGCTACATTCAGTTGTAATCGCCCATGCAGTATGGAGAAAAGGAGACGGGACGTAAGAGTAATTATAAGTTACTCACTCTAGTGACTAACGTGCTCTTAGTCCATAGACCCCTTTCCTCCATACATCCCACCATCCTCCCCCCTAATAATACTGGTGTCGTTAGCGGTTCCTCAATATCAGGCAAATAGCCATCAGGCCAAGGCCCGACTCGGGTGAAATAGTCCTCTACACAAACACTATGCTGCACAACGTACCCCACATACTCCATGTTGCTGAAGTACACAGAGGGGCACAACACACAGTTGAGCCGGGTAGGCCCCCATCAGCCACATATACGGCAACAGCGGCGGGCCTGGCCTCCTTGCAGACGGTATGTGAAGAGAGGTTTTTCCACAGATTTTTGTGCCTTATGAAATCCCAGCAAATGACGGGGATCTTAAAAAATCTGATTAAGGAGGTGATGGCGCAAGTACCAGTGCAGTCTCTGCTGCCAGCCCCCCTGCCGGTGCAACCATTGGTGCCAGCTGTCGTACGCCATAAGGAGGGGCTAGACCAATTTATGGGGCTTAGGGTATTTTATTGCAATGATAGCAGAACCGCATTTTTGACTTCCCTAACCTACGGGTTTCCCAACCTATCCAACTAATTAGGGGTCTCGTCTTTACGGAAGTCCGAAAGAATATGGTCTGTCGTCCCTCCAACTCTAAGCTATTATATCCCTAACACAGAAAGAAAACAAATGTCCAGGAGAAAGACTCATTTCTCCTGAATAGATTTTTAACAGTTACAAACAACAAAGGGCCTGTAGAAATGACTCACTTCTCCTGAATAAGCTTCTACAGCTTTCATTCAACAAAAGGTTTAGGACAGTGACTCCCTTCTAGATATCTTTCCTTGGCTTTTATCTGCAATCTTCGGATGTTGTTGAGCTATTTCTGTAAGTAACTGATGTAGTTACTGTACTGTACTTTTCACAGTTTCTTTTTTCTCTACTTGCTTTCTGGTTAGGCTTCTCCTCTTTAAGCTTGTGAGCGTTAGGAATTGTGGGCAAAAGTCTCTGTGTCTCTGAAAGACCCTCTCTTCATTGATCCACTAGTGAGAATGGCTGCCTCTTCATATTCTTCTTATTCATGATATTCTAGCTCTTCAATTCTTGGTGTATTAGACAATGAGTACCCTAATCTGCCTGCACTTTCTTCTGTGTGGTGTTTCTTACTCTCTAACCACTTACTAGGACAAGTAGGCGGAGTCCCAGGGTACTCATTACGCTTCTTAACTTCAGTTTCAATATTGGGACGAGTAGGCTGAGTCCCAGGGTACTCGTTACTCTTCTTAACCTCTGTTCAACAAATAGGATGAGTAGGCAGAGTTCCAGAGTACTCTTTAATCTTCTTAACTTCTGACCAAGTACTGAAACGAGTAGGATGGCTATACTGTCTATTGCCGTGAACCCTCCTGGGACTCCCGCCGTCCTCATTACCTTCTTTCACAGGGTTTGGCGTTGCTGGGCCTCTTCTCAGGAGCAGGTCTTCCCACGGCTGCTTTCTCGTTCTGTTTGCGTATTGCTTCTCCCCACGGCTCTGTGGTTTGCATGCTTCAATGATCTCTCCGCAGTTGTTGGACCATCCGGTCCACCCCTCCAGGGTCACGCCACAGCTCTCGCCTGCTTCTTTTTCTTGGGGGTTTCCTTCCCCTCAGCCTGACAACCATGGTCTCCTTCAAGGTCTCTGGCCAGCAGCACCTTCCTTCCTCCCGGTTTGGTTGTTCGCACAGCCCAGCCATAACTTGGCTGTTTCGAAGCTCCCAGGCTCCTTCCCTGTCTAACTCTGCGAGGAGTCTTTCCTCTGTTTTTATCATAGGTTGCCAGGTCCCCCCCAGTGGAGGGTTGTAGTCCCTCCTCTGTCTGAAGGCTGTTCTGCATCTTCAGCTCACTATTCTTCATCAGAGTATTGTCAGTAATCATTGTTTCTCTTGAACTCCTCTTCTTCAATGTTCTCCTGAAGGGTTGTTTTTCAAGAGGAAACTTGAATTCTGTATGACAATAACACACAGTGGTCTGAGTTGGTGGTTTTATCGTGTTAGAGAAAGGTGATTTAGGGAGTTCCTCTGTGGAACTGGATTCCCTGTCCCTCAGGGTGGAGTCTCTCCCCGTGAGGCTCTGCTTGCTGCCACCCCTCGGTGGATTATTGCGTAGTGGGCTCAGCTCCCTAGCCTCACAAGAAAGGGTGCCCCCTTTGGGAGAAGTGATGGGATCCTGCGATTTGTCACACAGCGCAACCTCTGCTGGCAGCAACAACCGTTGGCACCCCCAGTTCCTACAGTTGCACTGGTGAGTAGCACTACCCCGGGACAGCTGGGGATTTTTGGCTCCTACCAAAGGTGTGGCGTTGGCCGCGCAGCCCATCATATCAGCAGGATCGGCTCCTACCAGCCCGCCTACAGCAACGTCCACAATGACCTCTTGACATGGGGACGATCAGCAAACCAAGGGGCCGGAACAAGCAAGACGCGGATGAGGAAGAGGACATGGAAGTGTCTGCTTCATATAAGACTTTCCATGAACGAATGGAGGGGCGGGTGACATTTTTGGTGCTTCGTCCGCCTCGGCAAAGAAAACCTGAATCGGGATCCAGCAGAGATATTCCCTTTACAGGCTGCAAATACATTCCTCTGCAAAAGTACGTAGCTACCCTGGCAAAAAAGTGGTGGCTCAAGTTACATACCACGCATCCGGTTAACAAACGATTGGATGCTAAATTTCGGCAGGCAGATGGAGCAGTCATTTTTTTGTCATCGCACCCACAGTCGAATTCCTAAGTGCCAAGCCGCAGTAGCTTTAGTATCCTCTAGAGAGGACAAAATCCTGGAGGCATTTGGTAAAAAGGTTCATCTGAATGTAGGGCTACAGCTTTGTCAAGCGAATGCAGATGCTATTCTGGCGGCTGCCAACCAGAAATTATGGAGAGAGATCTCCGATTTCTTACCAGACCTCCCGGTGTATAGACAAGCAACCTTCAAAGTGGGCCTGGCGTAAGCGAAGATCATAGCCAAAGACCTGATGGAGACTTCAGTGGCCCACATTGGCAACATAGGTTGATGCGTGTGCATAGCAACTAACATGCACCACTACTAAATTTCATTTGGACGTGCAGGATTGCATTCTAGAACTACAATTTGAAGGGGTGGATTTGTATCAATGTTCAACTGACAAGAAACTTACCAAGAAGAAAGCAAGTTCTTAGACAGCCAAGTCGCTAGCCTTTTTGGTGAAATCTGCAGAAAACATTTTGGGCAGGCACAAAACAGGACAGACCAAAGACCGAGGTCCTTTGGAGACTTCAGGGGCTTCCAAGACAGAAGGTCTAGGCAACCGGAAAGGTTTCCCAGCCTCCACAGGCGCAAGCAGCAGCGCACAACGCCAACGTTTATTTTCCGTCCTCCCTCCTCAGCTCCAGCCTCGGATGCTAAGAAACAATGAGGGCAGCGTCCGGTGCACAGCTCCCCTGTGGGGGGCAGATTGTCCATCCACAGTCTGCACTGGCGTCATCTTTTCTTTTTTTCAGTCGCATGGATACTCTCCGTATTCTTCACTGGATTTTTGCTCCCAATTCCTGCCCTTCCTCCATCTTCTCCTCTCCGCTACTGCACTATTGTCCGAGATTGCTTCTGTAGTGCAGAGCAATGCAGTGGAGCAGATGATAACTTCTCAGAGGGGCTTAAGTTTTTATGCCAGGATCTACTCCATACAGAAGAACCACCAGGCTGGCCTGCAGTTAGTGCTGGACTTGTCTTCCCTCAACCTTTTTTTACCCTTCCAAAAATCCAAGATGGTGAAGCCAGTTCGTATTGCGGAGGCTCTATGCGAGGGAGATTGGATATGTTCCCTGGACCTGAAGGACGCATACTTAAATGTCCCGATATGGCAACCACACAGACAGGTCCTAAGATTCACAGTGATGAGACTGCACTTTCAGTATAGGGTCCTACAGTTGAGCTTTAACTCATCTACTTGAGTGTTCATGTGGATAATGAACGCAGTGGCAGCAGTTCTCTGGGCCAACGGTCCCCACGACTACCCTTACCTAGACGACTGGCTCGTTCGGGCCAGTTCGCCAATGGCAGCGCAGAGGACATTGCAGTATCTCAGAGATGCTCTTCGATTTGGGGTGTTCAGTCAGTCTGATCTCACCCCGTCCAAGCCATTAGTATTCCTGGGAATCAGATGGGACATGGGGAAACAGAAGATATTCCTGACTCAAGAGAGTCTGGGCCTTTCATGCAGCAACTGCCCATTTTCTCAGCTGGCAGGAACTATCTGCTTGGTGGTTCCAGCACTTATTGGGTCTCATGTCGGCATGTATACTGCAGTGCCCTACGCCAGGCTGAGAATGAGGAAGAATCAAATGCATCTAGCAAAATCATGGAATCAGGAGTTTGGATCCCAGCCGGACAGTCTCTCCATAACGCGAGAACTGGCTTCAGACCTCCAGTGGTGGATAGAAGGAACCAATCTGCTGAGGTGGATCGTGGGGGTCTTTGGTTCAGCCAGAGGCCTCAGTGATGAGCAATACAGACTCTGTTAGAGGGCTGGAAGAGCCACCCTAAACAGCTTCTCCGTACACTGATTATGGTCTGTCCGGGACAGGGAGCAGCACATAAATGTTCTGGAGCTCAGTGTGTTTCAGCTAACCCTCAGGACCTTCCTTCCACTCATCGCATTGCAGTCCTCATTAGGACGGACAGCTCCATGTCTTTTTTCAGAACAAGCAGGGGGACAAGATCCCCTCCCCTATGTAGGCTGCCTATACAAATTTGGGATTGGACTCTTGCCCACAACATTCACCTCTCAGCCATACAACTACCGGGCGAGAGCAATGCGGAGGCGGACAGGCTCAGCAGACTGGGCATGCACAATTACAAATGGGAACTATGCTCGGAAGTACTGTTTCCGCTGTTCGAAGCCTGGAGCCATCCGAAAGTGGACATTTTTGCAACAGTGGAAAATGCACTCAATTTGCCTTTTGGGTGGGTAAGGGCAAGCATTCTCTCGGGCTTGCCCTCTGCATTTAATTTAACAACCTCTGGTGTTATGCATTTCCACTGACATCACTGATTCAGAAATTATTGCGCAAAGTCAGGGAATCAGTGATTCTGGTGGTTCCCCAGTGGCCATCCAGAAAATGCTACTTCGACTTGGTTCTCAAGGCCAGTCAGGGTCCAGTTCCTCTTCCCATGACAGGACATTGGCTTCTGACACAACAAGGAGGAGCAGTGATTCACCCAGCTCTGGGAGCACTAGCCCTACCGGCTTGCTTCCGGAGCAGTTAAAACTTGGGCACCTGAGGCTATCTGAGGATAATTTGGAGATAATACAAAGAGCAAGAAAGGACTCGACAAGGAACCAATACAAAAGTAAATGGTCATGCTTCTGCTTTTTAGGAAAAGGTCAACATGTATCCTGTTTCCTGCACACTGGATCCGGTTCTGTCATTCTCAGCACACCTGGCGCAAACGGGCGTGCAAGTGGACATGTGTCCACATATTTAGCGGCTATAGGAGCCTACAGAAATTCTGAATACTGTCCTTCTCAACATCTAACCCTGTTGTAAAAAGGCATTTGCAGGATGTATCTAGGCTATATCCGCCCATCAAGCCGGCACACCCCATTTTGGGTCTTTAAATGTTCTTCCAGCGGCTCCTGTTCATAAGCCTTTCGAGCCTAAGGTTTCAACGGATATTAGGTGGGTCACACTAAAGACAGCATTGCTAGTGTGGCTAACAGCTGTGCGCAAGGTCAGTGAAATGCAGGCCCTAGTGGCATCAGAGCCTTACACAACTTTTCACAAGGACAAGGTGGGGTTATGGACCCATCCGAAATTCTTAAAGAAAATAGTTCCAGCATTTCATTTAAATTAGGAAATTATCCTACCAACTTTCTTGACAAATCCTCAAGCCAATCTGGAGAAGGCACTGCACTGTTTGGATGTAAGTAAATCGGACACGTTACTGGTGACATTAGGTGGTACTGTGCCTGGCAGTTAAGCACTTAAGCGTCCAAGGCATCAATTGTTAGATGGATGGTGGCGGCTATCACAGGAGCCTACAAGCTGCAGAATAAGCTGTGTCCATCGAATATTCATGTCCACGCTGTCAGGGCAAAAGCAACAGCGGTAACCTTTTTAAATGCACGTACCTTGTCAGGTAATAAGCAAGGTGCCCACCTGGTCATCTCCTTCGGCCTTCTTGTTTGGATATTAATGCCAGATCAGATGTAGTATTTGGCCAGTCAGTTCTGAGGAACCTATTTGCATAATAAGGCAGAGCCACTCTCCTCCCGAATGGCTGCCATCTGTTGTAATTGCCTATACATTATGGAGAAAAGGGGACAGGACGTAGTAGTAATGAAGTTACTCACCTTAGTGACTAATGTACCCATAGCCCATAGCCCCCTTAACTCAATAGGACCCACCATCCTCCTCCAGCTCCCATAATCAGTCAAGTTGATTCAGCTGGCTGATGTGAAAAGAGGGGCCTTAGGTGAGGCCCCGGAGGGCGGGGTCAGAGGAGTGTGCATACGCTCGCGGCGGCACCTCACCTTTCTTACATTTAAGGGGGAAAGGCACTTTTTTTGTGGGGGGCGGTCCTGATCCCGTCCCTGGCAAGGGATGCCCATGCAGTATGGAGGAAAGGAGATTATGGACTAGGAGTATGTTATTAACTATAGTGAGTAACCTTTAATAACTTGTCCTGTAAGTGTGGGGGAAGAAGCAGTGGGCCGTGCACTCTGCAAAGCATAGCCTTTTGATTAAAGCAGCATACTGGCTGCCAAAAACCTGGAATGGATCTGGCATGGAAGTGAAATGGTAAATATGGATTTATAGCTCACAAATCATCACAGCAATGTCTCGTAAGGAAAGTTCAATAGAGGATAAACCCCAAATCAGTCCCCCAAGTGGCAGGAACGAGAGCAGATCGTGACACTAGCAAGTAGAGAAAGGAACATTGGATGGAAAGAATAGGAAGTGAGAGGGAAGGGTAGGAGAGACGGTGGGTGGGGTAGTAGTTGGGAGTAGAGTAGGAGGAGAAAAGGCATAGGAAGAGGAATATCTAGGCGTGGCAGGAAAGGACTAAGTGGGGCCTTGGTATCTGAAAGGCACCAGGACTTATGCTACACTACATTGGAGAACT
Organism: Ambystoma mexicanum; assembly: GCF_040938575.1. Classification (NCBI taxonomy): domain Eukaryota; kingdom Metazoa; phylum Chordata; class Amphibia; order Caudata; family Ambystomatidae; genus Ambystoma; species Ambystoma mexicanum. The sequence continues at coordinate 387,484,162 of NC_090922.1, forward strand.
TAGATCAGGGACCACCTAGATTGTTCAGTTTGAGAGTTTTGAGAGAGAACCATGCCATCACGACCAGTAAGACAGCTTCTTAGATAGTAGGGGTGACCAATCTCTAGAGTCCATCATGGGTTTGAGGGACACCTGTGCTAGGGAGGGAACAGCCCTCTCTAGACTAGATAGTGGACTGCCCTTAGCAAGCTCCTTTACTATTCTGAAAATATAAACTCTTGAACTGTCTTTGAGAGTTGGTGTGTTCTTGAGGCCCATCTGTGACATCGTGATCGAGCAGTGTGCAGAGTGTAAAAATAAATTTGAAAAAAACCCTCACCTACTGGCCCTGATTGGGGGGAAGCGCAGATGTAACTCTTCCTATACATTTAACTACAAAGGAGTACCACATCCATCCACAAGGCCGTTCAATTTAAGCTGCTCTCCTCGGAACATGACTGTAATGCCTTTTAAAATGTAATATTTTTGACTGAAAAACAGTCTATTCGAAATGGATTCTGGGTGCAGCAGTGGAAATTTTCCTCAAGCCTCAGTGAAAGTTGCATTTTAATGTGAGCTCTGAATACTGTCTGCATTCTTTTAATCACTAGAAAGATATATGTCCAGTCTGCAGTGTTTCAAGGATTGTTTTGAAAACCTGGCACTCCTTGCCCACCGTATCGCCGCTCTCTGCCTCAATTTTCAGTGCTATGCGGATGATACCCAGCTAATTTTCAGGCTACCCTCGGTCACCTCCTCTCCTTCCCTCATCTCTGACTGTCTGTCTGCTATCCAGGAGTGGTGTGCCGCCACTGACCTCTGCCTTAATGTCATTAAGACTGAGATTCTACTCATCGGCACACCCACTCCCTCCTTACCTGCAGCTCTCTGGCCGGCCTCTCTTGGCCTTCTTCCTGCTCACACCTGCAAGGCTAAAAACATCAGCGTCCTCTTACACTCCACACTCTCCTTCTCTCCTCACATCTTTAAGAAGTCACACTACGAGCTGCACCTCCTCAGAGGTGTTCTTCCTTTCCTCTCCTTCCCCCCCAGAAGCTCACTGTCTCGAGAGCCCTGGTTCTCTCTAGGCTGGACAATTGTTACAGCCTCTATCTAAATCTGCCTGCCTCTACTCTCGTCCCTCTGCAACTTATCCAGAACAGGACTGCGAGACTTGTCCTTGGCCTCAAGCTCAGGGATCGTATCTCTCCAGGACTGAAATCTCTGCACTGGCTCCCAATGGCTGCGAGGATTAAATTCAAAACCCTCTGCATTGTCCACAAGGCCTTCTGGGGCCGCAATACCTTCAACTCTCTCTTCCTAAATATCTTCCTTCTCGAGCTCTTCCCTCATCCGCCTCCAACTCCCTCAGTGTCAGTAGCTTCTCCAAACAACGAGTTGGTGGTAGATCTCTCTTTTTGGCAGGGGCCTGTAAGTGATTTCAATCTGGAACACACCCAAGTCAATGCCTAGCGTGTAATGCACAACTGAAATCATTGCTTATTTTTGTCTAAAAGTTCTTTATTCTGAACGATATACCACTCATATCACGCCCTGCCAGGTTACACTGAACCAGGAATCGGGCTTGTTTGCAAAGTCAAAATATTTATGTATTTACAATTTCATCACACTATGTTTGAATGGGTACACAATAATCACCAATGGGGTGATGTAAAACGGAATAATCTCTTTAATACATTGGGAGTAATAGTGAGCAAAACAATTCAGCACAGAAATAATACTTTTGTGTGTGTGTGCAGATCAGATAGCACTGTGGTTAAAGGTTCCCCATGCACACCCCGCAACCCCCCAATTGGCAATGTAAATAGATGGGTGGAGAGAACAGGTTTTCAGGAATGGCAGAATTCAAACAGAATATTAATCCCACTTTCCCCCAGCAAACACAAGAGAAAAACGGAATTGACTGTCAAGCTGTCATAATGGCTTTTAAAGTTATCTTGAGAATGGATTGGACAAAAACACTATGGTCAAAATTGGCTGAATTGGATATATTCTTGTGGGAGCCGCTTTGGATAGTTGCACGCAAACACGAGCAATGATTTAATACCAAGAAACAATTTGAAATCTTAAAATTCAAGTCGGGAGCAATCAAAAGCTGTTTTACACGTGTCAGAATGTCCCAAAAATGAAATTTGCGGCAAACTTTTCACTGCGCGATAACGGGAGAACCGTATGGATTTGGTATGCGGTTTTAGATGCAAAAGCTGTGGATGTTAGTTACAAGCAGAAGTTGGAATTTTGTTTCTAGCACAAAAGGTGAGGAAATTATGGACGTTTTAGTGGAGGTCGTTTTTTTCAAGATATGTGCAAGAATGGATATCAGGGATGCACTTTTAAAATGACAAAAGGATTTCTTACACTAGAGGATGACTATGAATACAACGAATACCCCACAGGAACACAGCCACTTGATCAGAATGACTGCCAAGGACTCGCCTTCTTTAGATGAGAAAAGATCAGCGCAAGGATAGTTTTAGCAATACTAGTACAGGAGGAAGATAGGAGGGATAGGATAGGGGGTTCAGACAATTCAAAAGTACTCCTAACAATGCGGGTTCTGAATACAAGATAGGATGGGCTTAAGTTCGGGATTAACTAAGCAAGGTACATATGCTAGTGACACACTTCTTTCTATAGATACTCACTAGATATGTTTTTAAACGCAACCGTCAGGATTCTGGTCCGTTAAGATTCTGATCAGGGAATGGGATCTGGTTCTAGGACAGACAGCTCGGCACATCGGATTGGATCTGCAATCAGCAAGGCGCTCTGGTCACGGCATGGCACAAAACTGGACCTGCCCTTCTTGGTTCTGATGATAATGATTTCAGCAGGCAAGCAGTACAGCGCAGCCCGGCTGTATTTCGTTGCTTCCCCTTAGGTTTGTGGGGTTCTGGTTCTGGAATTTGAGGCCTGGCTGAAAATGGTTTAGCTATGCAATGGGATCCTGTTTTGCCAAGTTTCTGGAGTCTGGAGCAAGAAAGATGTAGAGTTCTGCACCAAGTTGCTCCGCCAGTATCAGGATAGGGGATCAATCTGTCTGTATTTGAGTGGTGAGCTGTCTCTATTTATGCAATGATAAAGGGGTGTGTGTGCTGGTTTATCCTAAGCTTGCCCCTTTGACAGGTGATTGGGTCAGAGTCTCCTCTCTGCCTTGATAGGAGGAGAGAACCATGGTGTCACCTTTATGGTGTGATTTTATAAGGCTGAGAGTCCACCCCTAACCCCTTGAACACAAGATCTATTTTTGGCACCATACACATTTCCACATGTGCAACCTCTATAAGAATCACATATATAGATTACATATTTTATATAGCAGCTATCCCTCCAAACCCCATAGCTGTGGGATCTCGGCTTTGCTTTTCACAGAATGTTGCCCTTTTCATGAGGAACACAATGTCCAATTTATAAACAAATTTCTACAAGTGTGCGTGTTTACCATGGACATAAGTGTATAAAGTTTCATACTTCTAGCAGAAATACATTTTGTGTAAAATCACATTTTCTGCCGTTTCTTTCCAGAACCTGTCACACGATTTTGCCGCCTCTTGAAACGTGCAGCCAAAATTTAGATTCACAAATCTGTTACTTTTATATTTTTCACAATTTCAACTGGCAAATTATAAGTCTTTAAAGAAAGTGTTCTTTGTGAAGGTTCAGCCACAAATGGTTGTTTGGGTCCACCACCTTCTGTCTCCCTGCAGTTCAGGAGCAGTCTCCTCCCTGTTTGCTCTTGGCAGAGGCCATTTACGACTGTCCTCACACCTCACATTTGCTGAGCAGTAGCTGTTCATTGTTCCCTTTTACCTCTGCAGACCAAGTTCTTTCCAAACCCTATAATTATCGCTTTGGTGTGATTTCCTGCTGGAGGAAAAGGTCTCTGTTAGGAAACCCGTTAATCCAGTTTGGTTAGCTTTAGCCAGGCTTGATTTAATTGTTAATTATGTTGCATTTTTCCTTAGCTTAAAACAAACTTGTGATTTCAAAATAGCAGCTAGAATTCTCATTCAAGATTTTAAACCACGGAAGCAAAACCATTACAATATGGGTTACTATCATCATCAGGCCTCTTAGATGGCAAACATTTGATTTCAGTTTATACATGTTTAAAGTTCAATCATGCAGGATTCCTGACAGCTGTCATCCCTGTAGTCAACTGCTGCACAGAGATTTTGGCATCCACAGTCAGGCCCCTTTTGCTGTGGAAATCCCTTTATGCTTTCAGCTTTTTAGGACCTTGCAAGTTCACGATTTCTTAAACTAAGTGAATTGTAGCACCCAGCAAGAATTTTGGATGTTTGAGGATGTTTTGTACCGGCCTTTTGCAGTTTCAGCAAAGGAGAAAAAGGGATTTAAAGCAAGATTCTGGGCTTTCCTTGGTAAAACACTGCTTTTTCCTTCTGTACGCCATGTTCACTTGTTGTGGAGCCCAGTGACATATTTCAGGAGTAAGATCTCTGTTCCACCACTGACAACATGTGTGGCAGATTGGTCAGCTGTCTTTTTGTGTTGCAAAGCGCGATTTCCAGAGGTTTTGGCGCGCACAAAGGTTTTGCAGCCATTTTGCTATTTCTGGCACCAACATAACAGTGATGCCGCATAGCAGAGCAGAAGTGGGTTAAAACATCCCACAGACCTTCCTCTGGAACAGCCTTCCTGCCTCCCTGAAACTTGAGGAGAACCATCTCTGGTTCCGGAAGCACCTCAAAACCTTTCTCTTTGCTTCTGCTTTCTCCCCCCCCCCCCCCTGCTGAATTCCTGACTCTAATTGCACTGGTTACCTGGCCTCCCTTCTGATCTCGGGCCCAGGCCCCGGCAGTTGCTCGCCTGGACTGCCTCCCTGGCAACCCCTGCATCTGAGGACTGGTTCTGTATCCCTACAGTCCCCCTACCAGCACTTATGTCTGCACTTCTTGCACTTGCCACCAGTTGGCCTTTTTATTTATCTTATTTATTCTTCTATCCCATGTACTGCACTTTCCCCTCTCCCTTTCCCCCTTGCACTTTTCTCTTTGCCCCTCCCCATGCACTTGCGCGATCTGAATGATACCTGGCCTAGAAGGATTGCTGTCTGTCCTCCCTTTGTTCCCCCTCCCTTGCCTCGTCGTGCCTTGAAACACTTGTGTATAGGTGCGTTATAAATGCCATATCATATCAAATGTCCTGATAACGTTGCAGGAGCCGAAAGCAAATTGTTGTCTTTCGCACTCCCATGAGAAAGAGACCTCTTGGAGTTTTCCATGTGACATTTCGGCCGCATGCCAATTTCAACAGGTGGACTTTCTGGAAAAGTACTATGTTGTATTTGTGGGAGGTTTAAATTGGGGGGCACTGGTTCAGGAGATCAGATGGAGCTTCGGTGGAAGGATAAACGTATCGCTTCCTAATTGCCCGTTAAGCACAAATCTCTCTGTTCGCCTGCTCTGGAATTCCACGGTGCAGATTTTGACAGAGATGAAGAGTTGCAGGAAAGGCGGTTTAACAATGATGAATTACTAACCTTTTGTTTTATGTAGCATTTTTTTGTGTATACATTTGTGGACTAAATGGCTACACAGAGACATTCTATAATTTGGCTCAATGTGTGTGTATGAATTCTTGCCTTTCAAGTGTACAATGTTCTTCTATTCAGTATATTGGGGAGAAAATTAATTACTATACCCGTGCACGTTTAGAAAAGCAAAACAATGACACAGAAGGTAGATTCTTGCTAGTAGCTGGTGACAGTGTACCAAAAATGTAGTTAACATTTATGCTCCCAGTAAAGATGCCCAAGACCTTTTTCATTGATAGAACAGCTCAGCTGCACATACATTTAGATTATAAAATTGCATTATATGAGGGGGTGACTTTAATTGTGGTCTTAATATTTCACATTGATATATCGGGGGGCGAAGGGTGAATACTGCCAAAAGCCACATAGTTGGTTGGCACTCTCAGACATTAGTACGAGTCATGACAAATTCTTCACCTGACAAGAGAATATACGATGTTCCATGATTCACAATGGACTATAAAAATATATGATCTCATTCTGACCAGATCTATTCTCATTTCAAGCACCAAGCGAACTATCATACCAAGAAAATGGTCAAACCACCACCCAGCTTTGTTAGTCATTCATCTGCAGTACAATATATATATATTTTTTTTTCCAATATTTGGTTTGCATTTAAACCTTTCATCTTGCTTTCCTTGTTGTGTATTGCTCAAGTTACATAGCATAGGTTATTGAAGTTTTGTCCTTTTTCTTGCTTCTTGTTTTCTTTCATCGTGTAAGTGTATTATTCTGTTCGTCTATTATTCATGATGTTATTCCAAAATGATATTAGGGCAAAGACCAATTTTTTTTCGTTCCCAGAGATCATCCTCGCCCAGCGGTCTTCCAGTGTTAGGACAGTTTGGGTGTTCATAAACCATTCTCTTGATTGTTGTCTTTTTTCATTCAGTGCCGGGCATATCATGATTATATGATGTAGACTCTGGGTCATCTGGGGGTTCTTGCAGAATCGGCAGTATTTTTTGCTTTTGGGGATTTGTTTTCTAGCAGCCATTATTTCTCGGGTCGGGAGGATGTTTAGCCGTAGTCTCATAAATGTATCTCTTATTTTTGACGATGGAAATATGTGTAAGTATGAAGGTAGTTGGTTAAGTCTTCTGTTGTCAGATGGGTTGAGTATATTGTGCCGGTATCTATTTTTCTTTTGGTTGGTTATCAGCCAGTCATTCTCTTTTAGTTTTGTTTTTGCTTTTTGTGGTCTCTCTAATAGCATTTCCATCGATATATCTTGCTCTTCTCTTTTCACGTCTGTCGCTGTTTGCATTTTTCTAAGGCGCGATCTCTGTTACAGTTTTTCTCTGTTCCAAATATTTCCAGAGGTGGGGTATTGGTTTTAGTCATGATTTTCCTGTATAAGTCCAGTTGTTTCCATAAGACTATATGGATTCAAGCGATTGAAGTGCAAGTTCGGCTCGGATTCGTGAGGTGGATAGTGAGACTGGCAGGTTTAGTACTTTTTTCCAAAAACACCCTTCAAGTTTGTCCCAGATGTTGTTGTTTATCATGGATTCCGCTCCGTATGTTAAGATGGCCGTGACTTTTTGTTTGTAGAATGTGATTACTGGGGTCAACGAGAATTTGCCATATTTTCGGTGGATTATTTTTGCTTGCCGGGCTAGGGACAAGGTTTTTTCTTTAAGATGTTCAGCCCATTCTTCTTCTGTTGACGATTGAGAGATCCATTTCCAAGCTATTTTATGGTTTTTACAGTGTCCATTTTTTCCTTTCCTATATAGGAGGAAGATATCTGGCGATTGATTGTGTTTTCTTTTTTTAGATTCATGATTTTTGTTTTTTTTCGTGTTTATATTCAGTTTGTTCTTTGTCATGTATGTTTCTAGTTTTCCAAGTGCGATCTGTAATCCTCTCGGAGTTTTTGCCAGAAGCACTATGTCGTCAGCGTACATAATGCAAGGTATCGCTGTGTTGTTAATTTTTGGAGGATTTGTTTGCGGTATATAGATGTTTGTTTCGAGGCCTGCCATGTAGAGGTGAAATAAAGTGGCTGCTAATGGGCATCCTGGTTTTAGTCCATTGCATGTTCTTATTTGTTCAGTGAGTCAGCCATCTTTTGATAGTCTAACTCTAACACTGGTGTCCTCATATAAAAGTTTAATCGGTTCGATGATGTCAGTTGGACACTTCCATGCGATCAGTTTTTCCCATAGAATGTCTCTATTCACAGAGTTGAAAGCTAACCGTAAGTCTATGAAGGCGACATAGATTTGTATTTTGCTTCTTATGGCTTCATGTTTCAGTACGTTTAGTAGAAATAGGTTGATGTTGGTACCCAGTGTTTTGATGAATCCAGTTTGTCTTGTTGCGTATTTCTTTTCTTTGTTTGCCCATCTGTCTAGTTTACCTTGTAGTATTTTTGCGAAGATTTTAACCAAAGGGTCTAGGAGCGCCAGAGGTCGATAGTTTCGTGGTTCTTTTGTTTCTCCCTGCTTGAATATGGATATTATAGTAGCTTGTTTCCATGTGTTTGGGATTTTTTGTGTGTTTTGTATCATCTTGAAAATGCTCTCGCATATCGCTGTCCACACTGCTGCATTCTGCTTGATTATCATGTTGGAAAGCCCATCTGGGCCTGGGCTCTGAAGGTGTTTAGGGTATTAATCGCCTTTTTTAGATCTTCATGGTCCCATTCCCATTGCCATATGTTTTGTTGTGTATTGTTTTCTTCTTTCGTTATGTTGTTACTCCCGTAGATCTCTGTGAAATATTCCGTCCATCTTGCTTCTGGTACGTCGGAGACCATACTGTTGTGTTTGGGTTTGGTCGTGTAGTAGTGCCCATAGTTGTTTCATATTTCTGTTCTTTAATGTCTGAAGCATCTTCTCTGCATCTTCTTGTAATATCATGGCTTTGTTGTTCTTTATCCAATTTCTGTAGTGTTGTTTTTCTGTTTTGATTTCCTTATATTTGCCGGGATGGTGTTGTTTCATTAGTAGTTTTATTTTTGTTCTCATTTCTCTTTTCTTGATTGTTATTTTATTGTTTTATGCATGAGTGTGTTTCTTTGTTAAAGTTCCATTTTGTATTTTATTGCATCTGCATGGTAAGAGTAGCCATCCATAGTTGATTTTTTCTAGTTCATCTAGTGTTGAGTTGTTCATTATTTTTGGCAGTTCTTCCATTCTTTTTTTCCCAATTCTTAATCTGTTTTTTCCATTATTTATTTCAATTTTGGTTGAATCAACTTTGTTGTTCGCTGTTTTTCCAATGTTCAACGTTCTTTTCAGTATATAATGGTCGCTTACCATTATATACTGAAAAGAATTCCCTGGATTCCCTTAGATCTTCATGTGTGTTTTTGCTCATGTATATGCAATCAATTATTGCAGTGGACTTGCCTCTTGCCCACGTTTCCTTTTGCCTTCCAGTAGTTGTGTCAATGCTGTTTGATCTCCTCATATTCTTTGGTCCAGCATTTAGCCCGGGGTGACAGATGAGGTTTTTCTAGTCCTTCTCCTTTTTCATTAAATATGTGGATGTTTAAATCGCCGCATATTATAAATTCGATCTCATTGTATTTTCCTTTGGTGTAGTCTATTGTTGATGTTACTGTGTCTATAAATTTCTCATCCGTTATTCCTGCTGGGTTCCAGTATAGGTTCATTAATGCCCATAAGCGATCCTTCTTGTGGTTCTCGGCTGTGGATTCTTTCACTTTGTTCTCCGATTGATACTTAAGTATTGTAATTTGTATCCATGGGTTTAGGTTTTCGTATTCTAGTATGTCGATGTTTTGTCCATTCTTGATTATAGTTAGGAGGCCAGTGGATGGTCTGCCTTTTTGCTGTTGAATTGCGGGATTCATTATTATGGTGTATCCATCTGCTATCGGTTGTTGCGTTATCCATGATTCTTGGATGCAGATTATGTCAGCCTCTATGAGAGTTGAATTTGATGTGTTAAATAAATGGCTGTGTCCCCGGGTATTCCATGAGCATAGCGTGGTGGTATGCTGAAATTCATCCTTTAGTTATCTTCCTTGGTTATATCTTTCGCCTGTGTTTATTGGTGAGTTCTTTTGTTGCCTCCATATTCAATATTTTCTGTAAAGGTCGTGGCGGTTTTGATAATCTTTGTTGTCATTTTCTTTGTTCTCATACATGTCGTCTTCGCTCTTGTGTTCTGGTGATGTGTTGTCATATACGTCATCTAATTCGCACACTTTGATTTGGCTCAGACTGGCGCCAGCTTACTGTTTTTTTCTCCTCTCTGTCATTTGCATTTTTTCGATCAGTGTCGCTTCGAAGCCTAGCTGCTTGCAGGTTTTTTTATTGTCTATCATTCTGTACAGTGTTTTTTCAGAATCAAAGGAAATCTTCACTTGGTCCGTTGTTATTTCATCGCAGAATTCTACTGTTCTAATATCTTTTGTTGTGATTTCTTTCATGTTGGGGATGGCTTGTATCAATCTTAGCACATTGGTGCGGTTCATGATTAGATTGTCATTTTTTGTTGTTATTCTTGTTAGTTTTATTTTCTTGTCTATTTTTTCCGTCTGCTTTTTTTGTTGGAGGACAAAAATTGGTAGTTTTACTACTTTTTCTGTTTGTCCATCAGTTGTTTTATCATCGTCGTTGTTGTTTTGGGCTTCTCTTGTCGGTGTGAGATGGTTATTCACATCCAATGTTGTTTTGTTGTCTTCTTCCCATTCAATTTTAGATATTTCGTCAAGTGTCATATCGTAACCAAATTCTTCGTGAATTTGGTCTTCTTCTGGTTGCTCTTCTTCGTATTCATCTACCGTAATCAACGATGCCTCTGCAATTTCGATTTGGGCTTCTTCAGATAGATCGATTTCATCTTCCGTATAAATTGATAGGTTAATTATCTCCTCTGTTTCTGTGTCTAGTTCATTGTGGTCTGGTCTTTTTCTTTTCTCTTTGGGTTCAAGGTTTTTTGGTTTGTTCTGTTGTGTTATTTTGTTAATTTTTTAATGTGATTCTTTTGGAGGATTGGTTAGGTTTCTTAAGAATGCTCGTGAACCTCTTTGCTTTCTTTTTTTGTTGGGTGTTCCTTTTTTGTCCTGCTCTCTGTTAGGTTTTTGTCTTAGTTCCTTTCAAAAAGATTTCATACGTTTCTTTCCCTTTCGAATAGGGTATAAGTCTCTTGTCATCGGTTGGTTTATTGGTCTCTTTTTGTTTGTCTGTGTGATTGTTTGTCTTCATTTCCTTGAGGGGTTCCTCGGTAAGATCGATTAAATTTATTTCTGCGTGGGGGGGGGATTCCTTTTTGCTTCATGATATACCTTTTGCTTCGGAGGTTAGCTGTTCTCTATCTCTTCTTGCTGTATTGTCATGTTACGTAGACTTTGGTCATTTAAGGAAGATTTCTGCGTTGGTTTCTCTTGGTTTGCTGCTGTCATCATTTTAATTAGCGCATGAGTCAGGTCTGTTTTCTCAGCTCTGTCGCTCCGGGCAATATACGCATAGGTGGCTATTTTCTGCTTCGATGTCTAGTCGCTCCAATATTTTATTCATGCGTTGTTCTAAATAACTTTGTTTTGAATGTATCAATGCCATGAGTGTTGTTTGGTCTTTTATTGAGTCTATTAATGCCTCTTGTAGCTTCATATATTGCAATAATGATTGTGTTGTAGTTGTTATCAACATATTTTGTACATCTAGCATTGAAGTTGGTATAGATGCTAACTCGTGTTCCGTACGTTGTTCGCAGCTGCATTTCTCTGGTATTTCTAGATTTGAATTTTGTATTTCTTCCCATTCATCTTTCGTATTGTTTCTGTTTTGTAATCTTCTGTCTCTGTTGTAGAATTCTTGCTCTTTTGATATTGGTTCTTTTCCTTTTTTTTGCTTTTGTGCCCAAAGACCTGTGTCTATTTTCTTTGTGTTTGATGGTGGGCTACCGAAGACCTCTTTTCTTCTTTCATGATTCTTCATTAGGTTTTCGATTTCTGTTATGTCAAGTGATAATCTAGCGGTTTTGTGGTTTGTCTGCTCGTTTTTCTTTGGGTTGAGTTGTTGTGAGTGTCTGTGACTTTCGTATAGGGCCTGCCATTTCTTTTGTGCTTTGGCTGCTTTTTCCTGCTGGGTTATGGGTTTTCTTTCATTTTTATCCTTTCCTTCTTGTAGGGCAGGTGGAATAGGCGTCTTCTCGCTTTCCTTTATCTCTTCCTCCATGTTTGTTTTTGTCTTGCCCATTGGAACGGGGGTAGTTCTATTGCTTGGTTCCGCCTTTGTGATATCTCTTTTTTCGGATGTCGCATCACCTATAGCAGGCTTCTCTCTTTTGCATTTTGTTGTAAACTCCTCTTTTGTTTCTGGTGTGTTTTGTGACTCTTTGTTTGGGGAGTAATCTTTTGTGTCTTCTTTCATGAGTGGGGATTGAGGTTCACTGGTGTTTCTCTCGCTTTCATTTGCTGTATCATCTGTGTGCTTTCTTTCTGTTCCCCCACTTTTTTTGGTGTCGCTTTCCGTAGTGGTCGGTAAGTCTTTGTTGTTGCATTCTTTAAGTGTTGTTTTTTTGTTGCTGCCGCCTGGATTGGTCATTGCGCGTTGTAATTCTGGCGTCTCCATTGTCTTTCTTCTAAGGTTCATGTGCGGAGGGGTTAATTCGGCGGGTTTCCCGCGTTTTGTTGTACGTGTCATTCGAGGAGTGGGGATTGTTGGAGCGCACTTTCTTGTCTGTTCCTGCGCTATAGGGGATGTTATCTCTCGTGTGTGGTTTTTGGTTTTTACTTTGTGGATTATGTTTGCTTGTTTACTTATCTTCGATGTTGGTTATTTCTGTTGTAGAATTTGCTATTGAATTTTTATGTTTTTTTTTTTTGTTGGATGTTTGTATTCTTGAGTTCCGATGTCAGGGTCTTTTTACAGGGTGTGCCTCTCAGACCGTTGTTTCTTGCAGTGGATCAAAGGCTATTTGCCCGCAGTCTCCACTGACAGTATTATCAAATCCCTCTTGGTGTTGTATTCAGCGTCTTCGCACCATCGCCGCCAAACAGCCGCACAACAGCCAACGCCCTCCACCCCTGCCGGGCTCAACGCCGCGAGGGTGAACGCGGGTGCGTTTTGAGGAGAATTCCGATCACGTGATGGATCACGTGGGCTCCAGCAGGCTCCGCCCCCTCCAGGGAACGAAGTGACGACCAGCAAGAGTCGTAGGTGACTCGCAGTGCTGGGGGTCGCTCTGCAGCGCCAAAGGGTTTGGTAAGTTAGATAAAAGTCTCCTTCAATATTGATTTATTTATTTATTAGGGGTGTCACAGTATTAGTTTTATGACGGTACGATAACCTTCTTGCCAAATGACGGTATATCATGGTTATTGCGGTATAGCAGGTGGAGTTAACAAACATTTTCTAAAAGGTCATAAATTGTCAGATTTATCATCACAAACAAAACCAGTCACCCAGGGCCAGAATTGGGCTTTTCAACATACTTTCCCCTAAATGCCACCCCTTGCTTCCACCAAACACAAACACATGTGGAGAGGAGGAGAGGGGAGCCCTGCTGTGACTGGCAAAGTAAACTGAATAGCTTTTCTTAAGTGGTCATTTAGGCTTTGAGCTCCCCCACCGGCTACTGGTGTAGATGAACATGTTGCCAGCTTTATAACCTGCATGCCACAGATCAATGGAGGCTGATGGTAGTATACGCTTGTGCGCATACACACACACACACACACGCACGCTCTCTTTACGTTACAGCCTTTAGTTTACTTGCGGGCCAAAAGGTGTTCAGTAATCACGGACATGTTACCCCTTAGTGTGGCAGCAGGGAATATCCACAGAGATGAGTGAATTTTGCAGTGTGACATTATATGTAAATTCAATGATAGAACCAGGGAAATCCCCCCATTGTCATATGTTTAGCAAATATTATCCATTATAAATATATAAACCCCAAAGCCGCCAACCCAAAGTAAACCCTTTTCCTTCTTGGCACTGTATTTATTCTTCCTATTGCTAACATATTGATTTTGTGTCAGGCACGTGTGGTTTATGGAATGGCATTAAAAACTGCTCCAACTGAAACTACTTGGCAGATGGCACATCCAATAGTGCAAGACCAAGACTGCACAGCACTTGCTCACTGCAGCCTTTCCAAATCAGATTGAAAAGCACACTTAACGGTATACCGGTATAAACAATGTGACGGTTATTATTGTTCAATTGAGTGGTTCACAGTATCTTTAACGGTATACTGTTATGCCGTTACATCCCTATTATTTATAGATCTTATCATAGACGCGTGCATTTTAAATGAGATTTCCTGACTGACTTTGCTTTTTGATAGACAATAGGGAAGGTCATCAAATTATATTTTGTGACCATTGAAGACTTGGTTCCTGACGGCAGGACTCCCTGAAAAACATCAAATGGTTGCATTCGAAGCATCTGCATGCCCTGGTATGTTTGAATATTGAAGGCCCTACATAGGTATTCCAATACCAACAAGTCTCAGTTAAAAGACCTGTATACACTATACACCTAAAACCAATTCCCACTGTACGTTGAGTGTGATTAGGCTGCTCACAACACATTTAGAAGTAAGATGTGCAAGCGAGAGAAAGTTATGGAATGATCTAAATCCGCTAGTTGATGCAGTGAGGGAGATGGGCATTAAGGATTACTGGCTTGATCCATGAGAATGAAAGGGGGAAAATCATATCTGCTTCATAGAGGATGCAAAAGGCACTGCATATTCAGATGAATACAACATATATGATTTCTTTGCTGCTTACTACAATCCGTAATTACACTATCAGACTTGCTTGAATGACTGACAGCATTGCTTGTTTTTTGGATATGGTTGCACAGGCCAGAGGGAAAATAGAAAGAATGTGGAAGAAAGGTTTCAGATTAACGTTCATGGACTTTTTGATGGCTTTTCCAGTTAATATCCTTGGTCATATTTTACTGTAATTGTTATCTCCCTTTCCTGTGACCTTTGTTTGCACATGCCAGGTAACTTGCTGCTCCTGTTTTGTATCGGAGTGAATTCTTCCTCCTGGATGCATTTGGAAATCCTAATACAATATTTGTATTTTTTGAAGTTTCATTTGTCATGGAATGAAACTTGCACCCCTCCTGTCCCCCTTTTTTATACTGCACACTTCTTGCTGCATTTCCAGAATACTCTGAAGACACTAATGAAGTGCATTTTTCAAGGGGATTGGGTCCTCCGACGTATTCCATATCTACGTCAGTAATCACCACAGATGTGCTGCTTCGGAAAATCTTTCGGCGTCTGCGTCCTGCGTCCATGACGTCGATACGCCACCCTGGCGGACCTCCTCCGACGGCCGACGTCACTGGATGTTATAAGTCGGACGCACGACGCCCGTAGCCTCAGTTCCGTTTTTTCCGATAACGTGTTTGCTTCGGGATTCTCGGCGCGCCTCGACTCTTTGGAGTTTCTGTTATTTCTCGGTTCTTCGAACCTGTTCGTTTTGTGAAGTTTCTTCTTCGTGAAGGATGTCTACCTCGTCTTCCACCCCGCGTCCGGGATTTAAGAAGTGCGGGGACTGTGGGTCCAAGATGTCGGTTACGGACTCGCACAACGCCTGCCTCTGGTGCTTCGGGGAGGCCCATGACACGGATGACTGTGTCGACTGCCAGTCGCTCACGTCTAAAGCCTTTCGGGAGCGCAAGAAGAAGTTAACGGTAGGTAAGGTGTCTAAGCCACGGAAGTCGAGGTCTGCAGGGCTTTCGACGGACGATTCGAGAGGCGAATCTCTGCGTCGTCATCGGAAGTCCAGTGGGTCTCGGTCCCGGAGTCGGTCCCGCCACTCCTCTGCCTCTTCGAGGCACTCCTGGAAGCGCCGTCATCGGTCGCCTTCCCCGTCCTCTTCCGAGGACTCCGCCCGTCGGCGGGTCGCTTACCCTACCAAGCAGGCGACGCCAGAGGAATGGGCTTCCTTCTCGAATCGCAGGGCACCGGTCCGTCCGCGCCTCCGAGTGGGATCGGTCGTGAACGGTCGAGAGACACCGCTCGCACGCCTTCGGGCTCGGGTGGTCGGCACGATTCGCGTGAGAGGTCCCGCTCAGACGAGGGGAATCGTTCTCGTCATGCCCGGTCCAGGTCCCAGTCTTCGACGCGCTCGAGACCGTGTGAACCTGTGTTGTCTTCGAGGAAGACGTCGACGCCGGTAGCGCTGAGGTCGTCGACGGACTCTTTTGAGGCCCCGCCTCTGAAGAAGTTGTCGGCGCCTAGGCTGTCGAAGGACACGCTCGGGGCTCCGGCCTCGAGGCCTGTGTCAACCCCATTCACTCGATGCCCTCGACGCCTTTCGAG
Source organism: Ambystoma mexicanum (assembly GCF_040938575.1). Lineage (NCBI taxonomy): Eukaryota > Metazoa > Chordata > Amphibia > Caudata > Ambystomatidae > Ambystoma > Ambystoma mexicanum. The sequence goes on from NC_090922.1 coordinate 387,499,997, forward strand.
GCTGTGTCGACGGGGGTACCCCGAGGCTTGGTGGAACCCCCTAGAAAGGCTCTGGCCAAGGTCAAGCATGGCTTTGGTTCACATTCTGTGCCTTCTTACCGCCATCTTGAGTTTATTTCAGAGGTGGATGAGGGCTCTGATGATGGCATGGTTCCAAATACGGTGCCAGACGAGATTCTCTTGGGCCATAGCCAATTTGAGTGAGGCAGTCCCTGCACGATGCTAGTGGGATGGACACCTCTCCGGAGGTGGAGTTTTGTAGGCCTGAGCCTGGCACTCATGCCGACTCCTCGTATCGGCGCCTTATGTCGAGGGTCACCGAGTACTTGGGATGGTCTGCTCCCCTGGGGGAGTTTCTTCAGGATGACCTTACGGATTTCCTCGACCTTGGTCCACCAACTGACCCGGTACTGCCGTTTCATATGGCTCTACAGAGGAGGGTTTCGGCGGCTTGGACTGCTCCGGAGAGTCTCCCGGCAGTGGGCAAGTCTTTGCCGTGAAAATACCGCCCAGCCAGTAGCGACCCTTTCTACTTGTCCAAGCACCCCACTCCGGAGAGTTTGGTGGTGCAGGCGGCTACGGCCCTGGCAAAGCAGGTGTCGTATCCTACCATCCCTCCTGATAGGGACGACAAGCGTTTTGACGGCTGGGCGAAGAAAGTGTTTTCTTCAGGGGGTATGGCGCTTCAGGCGGCCAACTCCATATGTGCCTTGTCACGTTTCACGCACACTCTGTGGAACTGTGTTTCCTTAGCGTCTGAACATATTCCCGAAGGGGACGAACGGGCTGGTTTCCTTGCCATGGTTCAGGATGGCAAGAATGCCATGTGTGAGGCCGTTCAGTCGGGTTTGGACATGGCAGATTGCGTCAGCCGGTCCATGGTGGCGAGCACCGTGATACACAGGTTTGCGTGGTTGCGGAAGTCGGGGTTTGCTCCTGATGTGCAGGCCCGGCTCCTCAACATGCCCTTTGACGGGGAACATCTTTTTGGCAGCAAGGCTGACGAGAGCCTTGAGAGGTTGCAGACCTCAAAAGCTGCAGCGAAGTCGTTGGGCGCTGCAGTTCGACAACCTCCGCCTTTTTTTTTCCTAGGGGACAGCAATGGAGGGGAGGTTCCTTTCGTTATTACTCATCCTTTGGTAAAGCGAGAGGAGCTGCCAGTCAAAGGGGCAACCGTAGGAGTGCCAGAGGTGGAAAACAAGGTACTCGAGGTGCCAAGGCCGCTCAGGCAGTTGCCTCTTTGCCCTCAGGCAACGCCGCAACCGCTTCAGCTAAGTCCTGAGGCCATGTCCCATGTTCGCCGGTTGGGGGAAGGCTGGCGCAGCATCTTGTAGAGTGGCGTGCCATTACTTCAGATGTGTGGGGTTCTGGAGATCATAACCCATGGCTACTGTCTTCCTTTCCGGCAGAGGCCTCAAGACAATCCACCGGGGAATCTCTCTTTGAAGAGTCCGGATCCGCTTCTTGCGCAGGAAATTCAATCCCAGCTGGAGAAAGGTGCCATAGAACTGGTGCCTGTAGCGGAGAGGAGCAAGGGAAGGTATTCCCCTTTTTTTTTGATTTCCAAGAAAGACAGGGGTTTGAGACCCATCATGGACTTGCGCGGTTTGAACAAACTCCTCAGGAAGGACAAGTTCAAGATGGTTACTCCCTCAAGTCCTCCAGGCCCTTCAACTTCAGGACTGGTTGGTGTCTCTCGACCTCAAGGATGCTTATTTTCATGTGCCGATACATCCAAAGCACAAGAAGTACCTGAGGTTCGCGACTCGCACTTTCAGTTTCGGGTCCTGCTGTTCGGATTGACCTCCGCCCCGAGGGTCTTCACCAAGCTCATGGTAGTGGTGGCAGCGCACCTCAGGAAAGGGGGGATTCACGTCTACCCTTACCTGGACGATTGGTTGATCAGGGCACGCTCTCCCGAGCAAGTCCTGGATCATCTGTCAGTCACCTGCCACTCCCTCCACAAGCTGGGCTTCTCCCTCAACTGAAAAAGTCCCATTTAACACCGACTCAGAAGCTCCTGTACATCGGAGCAGTGCTCGACACGTCCCTGGGGCAGTGTTTTCCTCCCCAGGTGAGGGCTCATCACATTCACCAGATGGTGCACAAGTTTCAGCTTGCCCAGAGTCTCCCAGCGTTAGAGTTCTTGAGATTGCTCGGCCTCATGGCTTCCTGCATTCTTCTGATGCCAGAGGCCAGGTTGCGGATGAGATCTTTGCAATGGGCACTCAAGCTCCAGTGGTCTCAGTCCTCCGGCAGGATGTCGGACCCTGTTCAGGTGCCATCCTCGATCGCCCAGGACCTTCTGTGGTGGGCCGTCGAAGACAATCTGATGAAGGGGGCTCCATTTTGGCTACCCTGGCCAGAGGTGACGATCGTGACGGACGCATCCCTCATGGGATGGGGAGGTCATGCCAACGAGTTGACAGTCAGCGGTCGTTGGTCTCCGTCGGAGTCCAGACTCCATATCAATCTGTTGGACCTGAGGGCCGTCAGGCTAGCCTTGAAGGCTTTTCTGCCGACTGTGTGTGGGAAGAATGTCCTGATCCTGACGGACAACACGGTGGCCATGCACTACCTCAACAAAAAGAGGGGGCAGGGTCACTTCCTCTGTGCAGGGAGTCGATGCAGCTCTGGTTCTGGGCAATCCAGCAGGAAGTTTTCGATCTCGGCAGTTCATCTGGCCGGAGACGAAAACGAGACGGCGGACGCTCTGAGCAGGCAGAGCGCGATCTCCCACGAGTGGGAGTTGGCTCAGGAGATTCTCATCGAGATCCTCACCCTTTGGGGGACCCCTCAAGTGTATCTCTTCGCCTCCAGTGTCAACCGGAAGTGCGAGAGGTTCTTCTCGCTGGAATTTCCTCCAAAAGGAGCCTTAGGAGACGCGTTCATGGTGGAGTGGTCATTCCCACTGTTGTACACGTTTCCTCCAGTCCCCGTCATCCCACAAGTACTGCGGAGGTTACGGAAGTTCGGTTCCCGGATGATCCTCATTGCTCCGGCGTGGGCCCGGAGGACGTGGTACCCGGATCTTCTCGACTTGTCCATCTGTCCTCCACGTCGTCTTCACTACCGAGACGATCTGCTCTCATGGGAGGGGTGGTCAGGTTCTCCATCCAGAGGTCAGATCCCTCAACCTTCACGCTTGGTTTCTGAAAGGTTGAGGTATAAGGATTGGGACCTCCCTGAAGACGTGATGGGGGTGTTGCTCTCGGCCAGACGGCCCGCAACAAAGTCCCTGTACTGTTGCCGTTGGCGTAAGTTCTGCGACTGGTGCAGGGTTAAGAATGTGGATCCTTTTGCATGCGACATTCCCATGGTTCTGTCTTTTTTGGTTTCTTTGGCCCACAGGGGCCTTCAAGTGGATACCATTTAAGGTTACCTGGCGGCGCTGTCCATATTTAAGCGTTCGTCAGAAGAGTGTTCCTATTTTAAAATTCCTTTAATTTCTCAGTTTCTGAAAGGGCTCACTAATGTGTTCCCTCCGTCGCCTTTCCAGGTGCCCGTTTGGTATTTGAACCTTGTTCTCAAGTTTCTGATGGGTGCTCCGTTTGAGCCTTTGCATTTATGCCCTTTGAGACTGTTAACTCTTAAAACTGTATTTTTGGTTGCGGTCACTTCCGCTCGCAGAGTGAGTGAGTTACAGTCACTTTCAGTTAAGCCACCCTTCACTGTGTTTCATAAGGACAGGGTTGTCCTTAGAGTTCGTCCTTTCTTCCGAAGGTGGTGTCGGAATTTCATTTAGGCCAGAAGGTTGTTCTTCCGGTGTTTTATCCTCCTCCACATCCTGGTAAGGAAGAGGAGAGGCTCCATAGGCTTCATCCTAGGAGAGCGTTAAGCTTTTATATTTCACGCATGTCCCAGGTCAGAGTGGACGATCAACTCTTCATTGGTTACGCTGGAAAGCGTTTGGGACAAGCTGTGATGAAACAGACTTTGTCTCACTGGATTATTTTGGCTATCTGAGTGTTACCGCTTGGCGGGTAAGGACCCACCGGTCGGCTTACGGGCCCATTCTACCAGGGGTATGGTTGCCTCTGCTGCCCCACAGAGGGGTGTTCCTATTTGTAAAATCTGTGATGCAGCCACCTGGGCTTCCGTACATACTTTTGTACGTCAGTACTCCCTCAATTCCATCCGGGGGCAGGATCTGGCCTTTGGCAAGGCGGTCCTTTACTCCACAATTTGATTGGGCATTCTAAATTTCTGTTTTCTAAAGTCTGTCATAGATATGGAATACGTAGGGGGACCCAATCCCCTCGAAGAACAAGTTAATCTCTTACCTGGTAACGTTCTTTCGATGGAATGGTCCGACAACGTATTCCATATCGCTCCCTCCCTGCCGTCCCCGCTACAGAATTTCTTATGTGATTGCAGCTCACGTTTCCGCAAGGCTTTGTGTGGTCAGACTGGTAGAAGACTGGTGCCACACGTTCTGGGAAAAAACTACAACTGAGGCAATGGGCGTCATGCGTCCTACTTATAACATCCAGTGACGTCGGCCGTCGGAGGAGGTCCTCGAGGGCGGCGTATCGACGTCATCGACGCAGGACGAAGACGCCGAAAGATTTTCCGAAGCAGCACAGCTGTGGTGATTACTGTCATAGATATGGAATACGTCGTCGGACCATCCCATCGAAAGAAAGTTACCAGGTAAGAGAGTAACTTGTTCTTCTGTATGAGAATGGCTGAGTGTCAGTGTTGCATTTTCACATGTTTTGGCCAGAAAAGGTTTGCTTAGAAATTATTGACCTATTGCTGTAGTTTCTTGTGTACATACATATATTTATAAGCATGCTTGCCATTACATTATTTTTTCTCTCTCCCTGTGATACATATATTGGGCATTGTAATTTTATGAGCAAACCAAGTAATATATAATACATATTTTGTTCTTAAAGTTGTAAAGAGAATTCCCATCTGTAAGGGGGGGCTTGGAAAGTAAGTATTGTATATATTTAAGGTTTCCCAAAATGTCAGTATTTTTCTGAAAATAATTTGTTTTGTTTTCAGTAACTTCAAAATTTCTGGTAATGGACTGGTTGGAATGTGAACACAAAGCACTACTCACTACACCTAGGAAAGTCACTCAGATTAAATCCGTAAGACTGCCCCAGGGAAAAACTCTTGTCATACACGTCCTTACCACTGAATTTTATAAGGAATTTGCAGACTTAGTTTCTCCCTATTTACTGACGATGTTCAAATAGGCCCAACAGTGGTGCGCTTCACCAATCAATAGCATTGGCAGCCATACATTTAAAGCCGAAAAACTCCCTCACAAGCACCCATTTAATTGTCCGCTATCCCTAATATATATTGACAATAAAACACAGGAAGAGATTAGGGTGCTGCATCTAATGCTGTTGATGCAAGCCCTCATAGTGCAGTATAATCAAGCTTTTTCCTAGGCCCCATTCACCCAGAAGAACCTCAGGATGTTATTCTTGATCATAGGAAGTTTTAATGCTGGTCCTAGTAACCCTGGACGTGTCAAAGGTCTTTGATTTTGTTGAATGTGCTTTTCTTTTAGAAGTCATCTTGATTTATGTCTCGAGACACTACTACAAAAACAGCAGTGATCCCAATCATAAAGGTAAAACAAACAAATAACCTGGCCGGTATTTCGCCTTCTCCTTATGTGGTAACATGGGCCGAGGGCAGGTTATACCCTCAGGAGGGGTGTGAAGTGATCACAGTAGCAGTCCAAACAGCAAAAGTACAAAGACCCCAAAATAAAAGAAAGTCCAATGACTGTTCTATAAAAATATATATACTTTAAACACTGAAGAATGCAAATAACTAACTAGAAAAATACCAGTAAACCCCCCCCCCCATCACCTGCTGTGGAAAGACCTACGAAAATTCCGAATTTTTAGAGAATATCTCTCTGGGTACTTGAGCAGGCGTGATCAGCAAAGTAATTGCAGCAATATCACTTTAAAGGATGTCTCTTCTCAAGAAGAGGTGCAAAAAGGGTCTTGAAGGGCACTATGATCCCTGAAATGCGTCATGAGGTCTCTACGGTACTTTTTTAAAAATCTTGGATATTTTGATACCTCGAAATGTGCTTCTATGTGCTAATCTTGCGATCAAACCTGGTTAAGATGCAACGAGTCACATTGATCCAGGTGGTGAGTTTGCTTCGAGATAGGGCTCTGTGCGGTTCGATGAAGTGTTTGAAGCGATACGGCATGAAGGGTGCAAAATCTTCGGTTCAGCTGTGAAGTCGGTTAGAGACAGTGTTACTGCAGGGTTGATTTGATGCAAAACACAGTGGCTTCCAGCAGATTGAGTTGAGATCCTTTTGGTTCAATTCAATGCTCAAAGAAGCACTAAGTTCAAGACTTCCACCCAAGTAAACCAGTGTTGGTGTTGGAGAGAATTCTCATTTATGGCTAATTTCCCTCACCTAGTGAGTCCCTCAGCACCTTTGCTGCATTTCTTGGGTTTATTTTGTCCACCTGGTAAGAGTGGGAGCCTTTTTTTCCCCAGTATTACATGTTTTTTGCCATGTGTATTTCTACTGTTTGTGTGATCTTGGGCTCTGGAGCTACACCACTCCATAAGCCCCACTTTTTGTGTGTGTTACACAGCACCTTCAATGCAGTAACACAGGGTCATCTTTGAGACTTCCCCCTGACTCAATTTCTCTGGGGCTGACTACTGTCCCCCAGAAACATGTAAAGTTGCCATTAACTTTATGTAGTCATTTAAAACTACAGACCCAGTACACCCCATCTTCCATGGAGTATTGGAAAGGGTTAGTTCCTATCCCTTTTTGTCTGTGCCTCTCTGAGATTTATTTTGCTCTCTTAACACTAAGACTTGGCTGGTGGCAGTGGTATCTACCCTAACCTTTCTACCGCGATTATACTATATAAACGTGGTACTGTTTTAGGCTATTATATTAGCCTCGAACTTAAATCCGCTTGACCAAATACTTTTGTTTCGGCTCCGGTTGGGTTTTATCGCCATATCTTTTTGTTAAAGTCCTTCTTGTGTTTTACTTTGCGCAGCAAACCAGGTTTGCCTCCTTTGTACGCTGACCTTTGGCAGGCTTCTGTCCAAGCATCTGGGTGTTTAGGTGGGCTGAATGTGAGGGAGGGGTTTAGTCACCCCCTGCACAGGATCTCCTTGGAGACCCGAGTTGCGCTTTGTATTGATTGGCTGAGGTGGTTGTCCGGGCCGGACAACCTCCCAGCTGAGTGATTGACAGCCAGGCTGTGTGAATGGGGGATTTTGGCATAAAAGGCAGGACTCTTGAGCTGGAAGTCAGTCGCCACTGGAGCTGCAAAAGAACCGAAGAGAAGCAGAGAAGAAGACGGCTGCTGCAACTCCCGAGTCCCGGTGAAGCCCTGCTGCAGTCCTGAGCTATCTACCCTTCAGCGACAAGAGAAGATCCAGTCTGGAATCTTCTTCCCTTGAGCCTGGTGGGATCAACCAGCTCATCTTCCACAGGCAGAGGATCCTCTTCTTGGTCGAAAAAGCTGCACACAGCTGTCGTGGTCCGGATAGCCATCTGAAGAGCCTCTCCTGTTTTAAAGGAGCGCACCTTTTATTCACCGTTGCTTTTGCAGCTGCTGGCTTCATCCCTGGGTAGTGCAGATTGCTCCAGACGTCCTCCTTCTTGTTCCCACGACTGAAGCTTCAGGAACCGTGAGTCTGCAGGAACAACTGCCGTAGCACCTGCTCTTCTTCATAAGAATAAGGTACTATGTCCGACTTCGAGGAACTTGGGTGAAACCCTTTTCTCCTCACCAAAGGCTTGTCCTTATCTTCCTTCCGTCTTATTACTTTTGCTTCCCTTTTGACAATATCTAAGTACTCTTAGCAATCTCAAATCGTGATCTGTTCTAACCTTGTGATCCTCGACAACAGGACCCCTGTCCCATTGACACTGGCGCAGGCCTCATGACTTTTATCTACGTTTTAGAAAGTGTCTCTTGATTCTATCTGCCTTGACAAAAGTATTGCCTATGATTTTTATCCCCAACTCTCTTGTGTTAATTCATATGCTTAGTGTGTTTGACTACGGTAACATTTCTTCTGGCGGGTACGCTTTTCTTTCGTAAGACCGAACTGTCATTACTGTCAAAAAGTGATTGCGTAATAACCCCGTTAACGTCTTTGTTTCACAACACCGGTCTGTCAAATCCAAAGGTACTTAACTTGAATTGTTCTGCACAAGGGGAATTGGTTGTGTGTAGTGTATTTGAAGTGTGGTTTTAATTTAATAGAAGTGAAGTGTTTTGTGAACAGATGGTCTAAAAAGAAATGTACTTTTATTTTTTAACCAAAAACATTGAGTCAGTGTTTGCTTGAGTCACAGTAATTGTAGTCCTTTGTGTAACCTCTACTACTGCTCATTTGCTCTTGAGATAAGTCTGGCTGCTCCGCTACTGCTACCACTCTAACTGTGTAGTACAGGCTTGTACCAAAGGTGAAATTGTACTACCACCTGTAGTCTTAATCTTGTGTAGTGGTCCCTAAGGGCACTGGCCAGGATTCTGCCTAACAGTTGGAAACCTAGGTGGTGATGAACGTATCTGGTCCAATGTTGTGTAGAGCTGGTTTGGCGATGCAACAAGCAAATCTAAGTCCTTCAAAGTCCTTCGGTGCCAAAATCAGTAGAGTGGCTTATGTTGGCTCGAAGGGTGTCAAATGTGGTTTGAAGCTCTAGAAACAAGATTCCAGCTGCTATTGGGCTTCTAGTTGCTTGGAAATCCAATTTAGTGGCTCCTGGACAAGTTGAGTCCTTATTCTGCTTTGTCAGTCCACAGTATTAGGCTTGCATACCTTCATCTCCTAATGAGAAGTCTGTTTCCAGTGCAGTTGTCAGAGTGGCAGGTCTTGGTCCACATCAGTTCATGACCCTCAATGTTCCCTGGGGATGATTAGGGAACAGAGCTTTCTTCTGCCTTAGATAGCACCTGTCTTCACCTTTATGGCAGAGGACTTCGGAATGCAACAGGAATCCAGAGATTCATACTTCTTAATGTCTATGAAAAATTGGAGTCCCCTACTTCAAATTTTCTCTGGGGATTGGACAAAAGCATTCCTTCTGAAAGGGAGCTAATCCTTATTGCTGCAACCAGGGGTGGACTGGCCTATGGGCAACCAAGGAGATTTCCTGGTAGGCTCTGCGCCATGGGCCTCTTCTGTGTGGTATTTCCAAATGTTCCCATAGTAAAAGGGTTGGGCTTGTTGAAAATGTGTAATATGGGGCCACTTTGAAAATAATTTCCAGGGCCTCTTTTGGTTCCCAGTCCATCCCTGGCTTCAACATACAATTCTTGCAATATTGCATCATAACTACAGTGCCTTGTCCTGCAGGAAATGGAGGGGTCAGGAACAAAAGAGCCCCACAGAATACCAAGATTGTGGACCCCTTTCTCAGTTCCACTTTTTTTAGCTGGCTACTCTAACACCATCCCCTTCCCATGCCTGCAACTCAAAGGCCCTTTGGCATGCAGGCTGGCTGTGATGCTGGAAATGCTTTGTCCCACTACGTCCTTAGACTGTTGCCTGATCCTTTTCTTCACACGAGTCCGGTTTGGACCCCTTGCAGTCCAGCTCTTCATTTTTGTTCTTGGTGAACAAAGACCATGGGATACCCTTTTGATAGCCATGGGTAGGGGTACACATGTGTACCCCTAGTGTGTGTGTTTTTGGGAACATGTGTGTTTCCCACAGAGCAAGGTATGAGCTGGTGGCAGCTACATGAGGACTTGACAGTGGCTCTGGGTGTCTTCTCTTTCCGGGGCACCCAGGCATTGCCATAGCAATCAATGGATTCCTGGATAAAGGCAAGATGGCCACTGGTGGCCTCTTGGTTTCCTCTGCCTTTCCCCCTTGTTTTTCAAAGTCCTGAGGAACCCTGTCTCTGTTCCCTTCCTCTGACTGGATGTTGGGTGGAAGGACCATATATGGAACCAGGGCTGCCCTTGCTAGACAAGTAGGAGCCTTCCCGGGGATTGCCGTTGTGCCCCCAGTTGTAGGACCTGCTTGAATGGAGAGAGGAGTGAAATCACATCCTGTATTGTGGGTGTCTGGTTTTGGTTGTGTGTCACAATGCCTGTGGTCCTGCCTGAGCCTGCCCTGACTGAAACTGAATGAAATCTCTTAAAGGCTAGGAGTTGTTTCCAATCCACAACCTGTGTTATGGCTGTCTGGTTTTAGGTGAATGGTGAAGGCATGCGTCCCCAGCCAGCACGATCCTCCCCACAATGAGAGACAATGAAGGACTCTCCCAAATCGGGAATAAGGCCAAGACAGAGTGCGGGTGAGCTTAAATGGGAGTTTATCAATGAGAATATGGCATGCAAAGAACTCTGCAAACTCCGAGAGCGCTCTGTCTGACAATAGCAAAGACAGGCGTATATATTTACAAAAAACGTCATAAGAACCTACACACTATAGGGGGCACAAGTTCAATGGGATTGGGTGGCGACGACTAACTATAGGTGCTGCTGCGATGCGGTTGGCTTTGGCTGGAAGACGTCACTGGTCATCCTCGTGGATTGGGCTGGGCCTGGCAGGTTGGCAGAGTTCATCCGGGCGGTGGTGTTGTGCCATCGCGGCCAGTGTCAGAGATGAATGTCTTTTCCTGACTTATTTGCCCTAGGGCATGCACACCGCAGTCATTCAGTCATTTCAATATTATCTTCTTTAGTAAATCTTCCGATAGGTTATTCTACAGGTTAATGCAACACAGGAGGAATGTACCTTGTGAGGGGTCTGGCGGTAATACGTCAGGACATGGTTACCAGAGTCCTGTTGACCGGGGTCATAGGTCGAGGTGCTAAGCTTCAGGGCCTGGGACGGGCAGTACAGGTCTTTCTGTCTTGTTAGAAGTTGTTATGGATGTGCCGCTGTGTGTTGTCAAAGTGTTGGGTGTCCTGATTGCACAGGGCCATAGGTCTAAGATGATCCGGGGGGTTATGGGGTTTACGAGGGGGCGCCTTTGGAAGTGGGTGTTCAGGCAGAGGTTTACTGCTGTGCTGTAAATAATGCAGGTGGCGGGCCGTGGCCTTGGGTGCTGCAGAGGGGGCTACAAATCTTTGAAGCGGCTCCAGTCTGGTTGGGGGAGGCGGAGTAGCGCAGCGCGGGCCTCTGCTCTCATGTCTTGGCAGCCTTCGCAGGGTGGGAGGGGGAATGGCCTTGCATGCATTTCACAAAGGTATCTCCCTCGTGTGTTGCCGATTTTAGGTAAAAACATCACAAACATTTGAACATTCTATAATACTCATTCAAATCATTTTGAAACATGCATTTAAACTTTGCTGGATGTGTCTCGATTATACCCAGTCTGAGCACCTTATTCATACACTATGTTTTAACAACTACAGTATTTAGTTATATGCATATATATTTGCAGTAAGTGAGGTAGTATTGGGGTTGGTGGGGTACATAGAAAGTAACTCGCCACTGTGCGTGGCGGAAGTGGCACGTGAGGGGCTTAGACATACACGTGTGACGAGTGCATTCTCGCACACTCTTCACATGTGCCCGTGGTATGGTTACATTCGTTTTCTTGTGTACCCTAGCAGCATCAGTTCAGTTGTGGCGCGGGACCGCGGGGCGTGGGGCTTTCGATGATACTTATGAAGAATAATTCCCCGGAAATGCTTTTATCATTTGCACACCACTGCAGGGGTGCGGGTTCTTCACGGCTGGTGTCATGTACGATAATTACACAATTTCACAGGTTTCTTTAGTAAGAGTGGTCGTATGGAGAGGATACATGTGTTAAAAATGGTTTCGTACATTCATATTTGGGTACCTGTCTGCTTTCAGCAGATGACCATTCTACAGATCTTCCCATCGCCCCGGCCTTGCTGACCGGGTCATTGTGGGAGCAGTGATACACTGCGGAAGGTGAACTGTTACAATGTTAATGTATTACGCTAGATCATGCCCGTCTTGTTCGTGGGAACGGGCCTGCAGCGGATCTACCATGGTGCTGCAGAGACAAGGAGGACTGAAACTTTTCTGAAGGTGGGGGCCGCGCTACAGCGCGCTGAGCTCACACCATCTCTAGCAGACAAAATGGTTTCTGAGGCCTAGCTAAATTTAATGCGTGCGGGCAATGTCTTCAGCAGGTGAGCCATCCGCCAGCTGGGCCCTGGTGGTAAGGAGGGGACGCCCGATGAGCCATGGCCCTCCCCTGGGGTGGAGATGCAGGCCAGGGGGGGGTCCCTTGGACCACCCCTCCCCTACAATGGCCTGAATGTCTGTGAGCATTATTGTTAGCTGCAAGAATTCACTTTGTGTGATTGGCTGATTGAGCCTGGCTCAGCCTGAGTGAACGGGGAACATGTGTGTATAACAAGGGACCTTTCACCTGCTTGTCAGAAGCTGAAAGTCGAAACCAAAGCAGAAGCTGAAGTATGGAGCTTGCATCCTGAATCCGGCTGGAGGAAAAAGTCTGTGGCTGCAACTCTTCATCAACTCCAAAAGCTGCTTTGCTGATTCCAGGACTGAACCAGAGAGGATCTGGATAGGTAACCTCTTCCCGTAGCTATGAGGGGACATTGTGCAACGGCTGCTCATCACCATAGTGTCCTGGAAGCCAGTCCTGTGTGCCTGTCGTCCTGAAGAGGTGCTTTTGTCGGTCCAGAAGAGGAGTTGCCTGTACATCTGGAGCCCAATAAATCCATCTGTCATACAGTGCTCGGAGGAGTGTTTGTGACCGCTGGAAGCCAAGCTGTTGTGCATCTCCTGTAAGAGGGGATACCCGGGCATAGTGCTGCTCGACGCCCGGAGGTGTCACATGTCCAAGTAACGCAATAACTCTTCAAGTGGCACTGCAGCCACGACATCTATCCACTTTTCTGCACCAGAGAAGATCCAGGTTCACCGCCTGCAGAGGAGGGCCAGCCGGTGGGTTTCCCGCCACCAAACACCGAAGAAAGTGGCCCGAAGTTCTATACTTGGTGAGGGTCCGCAGTGCAGTCCAGTGCTCGAGTATGTCGGCAAAGGCCATCCTGTCGTCTGTACTGTGGCTGCAGCACCAAAGAACCAAAAGGCGGCCAACCGCGAAATAGCAAAACCTGACACCTACTACTGACACTGCACCCGTTGCCACCGAAAGTCACTGACGACCACCAAGTGACTTATCTTCATCACCCCAGCCTTGTCGTGGTCTACAGCATTTTTAATCTTTGTGGGACATCCACAGCTGGTGTAGCAACCTGACAATGGCCACCACTGCGACATACCTACATTGTTGCCTTTCTGACGCTGCTTGGTTCCCTTTTCCTGCTTGACACAGACATCCCAGGGACTCCTACTTCCAAGGGGTAGGGTTCATCCTCGAGGGGCATCGTCGAGTAAAGCAGAGAAACTTCGCCTTCCAACGCACCCAAGGTACTGTGACGAGAAAGAGCATCTTCCATCCTCAGTATTCACCCAGGAGTCTCAGATTTGTCTTTAATACTGTTCTCCCATGGCTTCCCAGGCACTTTTGGGTTGTGGGATCTGTAGACACAGAAGCAGACTATTAATGAACATATTTGGACTAGGCTATAAAATACAACATGAAGCACACCTTAACTTTTCCTTACAGGTTGCCCGGGTGGGGGGATCCTCACATAGTATTGCATTTTTACCCTAAAAAATGCATTCTGACTATGTTCTAAGTATTACCTGCCTTTCTGCAATAATGTTAGAGGTTATCCCTTGCCTACTTTAAATGTTTTTTAATAACTGTCAGCAGTTGATGCATTCTAACTGAATTTAAAGGTAACAGGAGTACCACAAAGAACTGCATATATTAAGTTGGTAGCTGATTAGATTTCTAGTACAAAGGGAGTCTTATTTATTTGCATATATCTACCTGACTTTTTGTCCTTTAATAAAAGGACTATGTTGTCACCCAATGTGTGTGGACAATCCATTGTGGAGAGCTTGGGGGGGGGATTCACTGTTTCCTTCACTGTGGGAGGATTGGCCCTCCTCCTACCCCCACCTGCGAGACTAAGAACCTCGGGGTCATCTTTGACTCCAGCCTTTCCTTCTCCGCCCATATCTCTTGGGTCTCTAAAAAGTCAAACTTCCTACTGCACCTCCTCTGAGGTACTCTGCCTTTCCTCTCCTTCCCCCAGAAGCTCATGGTATCCCAAACTCTGGTTCTCTCTAGGTGGACTATTGTAACAGCCTCTTTATAAATCTACCCCCCTCTACTCTCCGCCCTCTGCAACTAATCCAGAACAGGACTGCGAGACTTGTCCTTGGCCTCAAGCCCTGGGATCGTATCTCTCCAGCTCTGAAATCTCTCCATTGGCTCCCAGTGGATGCAAGGATTAAATTCAAAACCCTCTGCATTGTCCACAAGGCTTTCTGGGGCCCGGGTCCAAAATACATTCAGCCATCCCTCCGCATATACCTCCCCTCTCGAGCTCTTCGCTCCTCTACCGCTAACTCCCTCAGGGTCAGTCGTTTTTCAACGAAACGAGCTGGGGGTAGATCTCGGTCTTCGGCTAGGGCCTCCCTCTAGAACAGCCTCCCTGCCACTCTAAAACTTGAGGAGAACCATCTCTGGTTCCACAAGCACCTCAAACCTTCCTCTTTTCTTCTACCTTCGCTCCCCCTCTCCCCTGCTGATCTGTTCTGTCTTGGCACTGTGCACCTGGCCACACTCTGTCCTCCGGGCCCAGGTACCTGCTCACCCTGCCACCCTCCCGCACTGCCTCCGGGCCACCCCTTGCACTGGCGTCTATATCTGTACCAATACAGCCCCCCCTTTTTCTTCCTGCACTTAGCAGACCTACCCTGTCTGCCGACTTAAACCTAGCACTTGCAAATTGCTGGCTGCACTACCACTGTTTGTTGCCTTTATTATTTATGTATTTATTATTATTTATCTGTTTCTCCTCTGCTTCGCACTTTCCACTTCTCCCCCTTCCATGCTGTTTTCCCCTCCCCCTCCCCCTCTCCCATGCACTTGCGCGTTCTCAATGTCACTGGGCCTAGTAAGATCGCTGTTTTGTTCTCCCCTGTTCCCCTCCGTTGCCTTGACGCGCTCTGAAACACTTGTGTACGAGCGCGATAGAAATAAAATATCAATACCTAAGAGCCAGCCTGTGTCACCTCCTTTGAGTCTGTCTTGGTTGCTTGTCCATAGCTACGATTAGAGAACCCTGGCTGTGGTGCTCTGTGCCTCTTCCCCAACCATATAGTGGACAGAAGTACAGATACCCCCCTCAAGACTTTACACTGGCTTTTGTTAAGGGAGCACCGATTTGAAGTGGGGTTGCCAGGAGATCTTCTGGGGAGAGCTGTAGTGGCCTGTCTCTTACCTGTGCACTGGATGTTCCCCCTCTCCAAGCACACTTCCTGCAACGGGCCTTTAAATCCGAACTTCCAGGCTACATGTCGATGTTATTGTAGACCTAATCACTGTTGAGACTGCTCCACTTACCCCTGCCACATACAGTTGTTAGGCATATTCAAACTGAACAAATCAACCTGAAACAGATTCCTGTTTGTTGTGGGAAGGGGCAGGGTTTCTATATCCGTGTGCTAAGGCCCACCACCGACATAGGTGGCATGGCTGATGGTGTTGCCGCTCTGTAAGAAACAAGAAACCATGTCCAGTGATATTCTGTCACCCCAAAGTAAACCTAAGAACATAGGTGCATGCTGAGGAATGGCTCCCCCATAAATTATAGCACTTAATTTTCATGACCCCTCTCCCCCTTCTTCCAGCAGCTTGTGGATCGTCATTCCAGTAGGCCATAGGCACTATGCAGCACCAGGCAGGACATGAGAATATCTTAATGAAAGACTGCATTGGTCGAATTGAGCGGGAACGGTCGGGAGCAGAGTTCTGCTACTTTAATTTTTTTATGTTAACAGTTCCACTACTTTTTTTAAACCTTTTTCACCATTCCGTAACTGTTCTTTGTGAAGTTAAAGCACATGTCTCCACTTTAACACCCAAT
Source organism: Ambystoma mexicanum (assembly GCF_040938575.1). Classification (NCBI taxonomy): domain Eukaryota; kingdom Metazoa; phylum Chordata; class Amphibia; order Caudata; family Ambystomatidae; genus Ambystoma; species Ambystoma mexicanum. The sequence goes on from NC_090922.1 coordinate 387,515,944, forward strand.
AGCAGTTAAAGCTAAACTGAAATCTGTTTCAACTCATTTGCCTGTCGAGCAGCGTGGCTGCAACTCTTGAAAAATGTGTTGCACGGTGATCCCGGCTGCGGTCACAGTTCCACTCCTTTTTTTGGTACACTTCTACCACTGTGAGAGAGTCGATGTGACATGACACTGTGATGGTTGATACCTACTCTTGTATACAATGTTGAATGTGATTGGGACACTGATTTTAATGCAGTTTCATGTTGTGTGTTCAGTTGATGCTAAAAAACATATAGAAAGCTTTTAGAATAATAAAGGCTCCCGCCTCTCCACAGCCTTAAAGCCAAGAGTCCATCCACAAACACCCTGCAACCCAGACAGCCTGACAGTTAAGATCTCTGGATCTGGTTGGGAGAACTAATATGGGACCGCAGTGTTGTTTCCTTGTACAACGGAAGGACACTTTCTGTAAATGGGTCAAACAATACAGAATATCCCCTGCTTCAGATGAACCAATTGTCCAAACACCAAAACATCCTAGCCCTGTTCTAGAAAGCAGGGTTTCAAAGTCCCCTCCAGGCAGTTTCCAACAGTCACTACAGTTTCAGGGAGGTTAGTGTCACTATGCACTTTTAGTCTTGGTGGATCTGGCAGTCCGACATCCTTGTTGTGGTTTGGAATTGGCTCTTTGTCTGTATTGCCACGTGAGATGATATGAACTCTGATGGTTATTGGACCCCTTGTGCCCTCAGTCATCTGCAGTGGACAGCTGTGTAGTTCCCTCCCCCACTCCTCTCCTGCCCCCATTGTCTCAAAGGGACTTAACTGTGCCTTCTGGACAACTGGTGCAGGTATTGCCCCCCAAACCCTTTTATTGAATGATTCTGGATAGGATTCCCCTCTTCTCCTACTCTGCCCTTGGGGTAGTGTTTATGGCTAAATTGCTGGTATTGCGGGTCCCGAGGTTATAGCACTCTGCTCTTCTAATCTTCACAATTTGGTCACTTACAACAACCCTTTAGTGGATTTAGCGACCCTGACTTGCTGCAGTGATTGTCTGGTCCCAGCTTTGGAAGGATACTTTCCAGTTGGTGTAACTCACCCTGATTCCGTTTCACTTGGTTGATTCTAGGACAAAGAGGCGGAAACGCATTTGTTTTTTGACGGCATGGCTTGGGAGAAGGTTGTACAACAAAGACACATGCCGGACCAAGGGGATGGACATGGGACCCTCTCCACTACCTCATCCCTCAGGGTTGGGAATTGCTATGGTTTCCTCCGTACCCCTTCCATGCTTAGCTGAGAGGTGGTCTCTCCCCCTCGACAAGGCCAGGGTACTAGTCTTCTGTCATGGGCAGACATAGGGCAGTGGATATGGCCAAGGAAATGTGCACAAGATCACACACTGAGTAATATGTATCAACGACATGCACTCAGGAACCAAGAAACAGGCATACTAATCCCAGGATGTGCAGGAGGATACAAATATTTGAAAAGGGATGTGGGGTAAGCAATTAGAAGCTCCTTATGATTTCAAAGAAAGTCAGCAAGCTGCTCACCCACAATTGCTGTTACAGGTACTTTCAGCGTTAGGCTCACATAGCACGATGGCATTGCATAAGGTTACTTAAAGACAATACTCACGAGGATGAGAAACACCACCTCGAATGTCGGCGAAACCAACAAACTCTGCTGATCAAACAGGGACTCAGAAAGGCTAGAACCGCAAAGGGAGTTTAACTTAATACTCCTGACAAGAGACAAGTAGGAATAGTGCTTACAAAAAAGTGAGGAAAACAGTCATTTGCACAGAAGTTGCTACAACAGCACAATACACCTAACAATCAATAGGAAGCAAAGGGAGAAGTGCAAGGGAAAACCAGGAACAGATCCCAAGAAAAAGTAAAGGAACAGGATAAGGGAAAAAGAAATTATTATAATTTTTTGTTTGTAACGTGCTTAATACCAGGAGTGGTTTCTAAGTGCAGGATCAGGATTCAAACCAGGGTTGTGCTGCCATGTCTTGCTTCCAAGACCAACGAGTTGCCCCTGTGTTATTCTTCCTCCTTACACTTGTAAAACCTCCCCCTTCCCACTCAGTCAAGGGAAAAAAAAGTACACAATAGTACATCTCTCAATGAGCGGGCATCTACAGGATCAAGGTTACACTGCAGAACAGGGCAAGGTCAAAGTAATAAAGAACACAGACAAACTGAGCTGCATGGGAAAAGGAAAGCACTGTAAGGTACTGACTCCCCCCCCCCCCTCTGTGTGGTCAGTTAAATCATAATGGGCTTGGAGCTTTTTGCCCCAATACCATATCACTGTTGGCCAAACTCTGTGTTTGTTGAGGCATATTGAAAAATATGAAATGAATGACATATTGATGGTTTCTGTAAGAACATTTTAGTTTTTTCTAATATTTTAGTTATTCAAAGGCAAATATTTTCAGGAGTTTCTAATAGCCACAACACAATCATCAGGTTTTAATTAAAATATTCAGCTAACTGTACAGTTTCTTTAGTGTGTTTAAAAATGTACCAATTTTAACACTCCCATGTTTGATAATGTTACTAAAGCTATGGTTGCAGTAATAGTTTAGAATCTCTAGAAATGTTATGGTCTTAAGGAACTATACAAACTCTTATTAGTCTACAGTGGAAACAAAATACTGTATTTTAATCATACTTATCCATGTTCCTAGGAGAACCCGAGTGAAGATGATGCTTCAATAGTTGACAAGATTTTTTCATCAAGGATTGTGAAGAAAGAAGTAAGTTGGTAGTCTTGTTTTAAATAGTTTAATGAAATGATTCTGTTGTGGATAAGCTAAACCATTAACTTCTGCCTTTTAGACATCGTCTGGAATTGTAATTGAAGAAGAATTTTATGTCAAGTACAAGAACTAGTAAGTGATTTTTTTTTTAAACATACTTACAATTATTTACAAATGTATATGCATCATTGTTGTCCTTCCTGTGCTTTGGCACCTTCATTTGCTTGTTACGTACAGATTAATGCAAGGAAAAATTCTCCTTCAATAATTAATAGTCTTTAAAATATGGTCCTGTTATTTTGTGTATGGCCATATATTATTTTCAATTTGGGATTGGGTAAACAAAAATGAGATTTCAGTATAACAGTAATGGTCTGCAAATTGAAAGCTGTTGCTCTTAATCCATTCTATTTCTACACCTAAAAAGTGTCTTCATACTTATGTATATTGCCTTTCATGTGATTGTGGGTCATTGTTTCCTCAAAATGTTGGTGAGTAGGGGGTTGCTGTTGAACAGCCGACACATGGAGACGTGAGCCTCACGAGCTCCGCCTGGGCCGCCAACATCCTGCTGCAAATATCCTGTTAAACTCACTTAATCCAGTGAATCTCTGCCGCGATCGTGGCGGAGTGCCCCTGCTGCATCCTGACCGCTTTCCGGGTGAAATCGATTCCGAGAGAATCTGGTCAGACACACCCGAATTTGGAACAGGGTGCAGACACCATTTTGTAGTCGCATTGGCCGGTGGCCTGAGAGACTGCGGGCCTCGGCGGAATCCGTTCTGGAAACGTGTCTGTGAAGTCTGGCGAGGGAAGAGGGCACTGCTGTCTGCAGGTCTCCTGCGCTGGGCAAGCTCTTGAGGAGGCGTGAGCCCCGGCTGCTGCAAGACTTGGAGAGCTGAGCTGCAGCCCGGCTTGCTGCCCTTCCCTGAAGGGTGTGCTGTCCTGGCGCAGACCTGCTGAGTTAACCCTGCGCACATTCCAGGCTCCTGTGGTGCCGCAAGGGGAGTGAGGGGGAGCGGCTGTCAAGTGGAGCGCAGGCAGCCTGCCGTGAATCACAGCAGGCAGGGAGGATGAGCGCCTTGGACGCTGTGGTGGGAAAATGCAGCAGAATGCCCAGTGAAGGAAGGAGTGTTGTCTCCAACGCTGGAGCCGAGTAACATCCGGACATACTGCTGTCATCCTTGGACTGTGGCGGCGGACTGCCATATGCTGGGGTATAGCCTGCGCACATACCTCTAAGATTTTCCACTGCCTCTGAGGGAGCGCAGAACATCAGGTAAGCATCATATTAGCCTGCTGAGTACCTTCACGGCAGGGGTGCTTCTATCTAGAGCACAGATTGTGCGTTGGCCAAGGACTGGAGGAAGAGTGAGCCCAGTAGACTGAACTTCATTGTTTAGGGGGCTGAGTACAGGCCAAACTGCGACAGGGAGGTAGGAAGGTGCAGAGAATGGGTCCAACGTGGCTCTTCATCATTGGGCACTCTACTGGCTGGAGAGGGGTGAGGACCACGGGAAGGGGAAGCCTCCGGACATTACAGGCAAAGGCAGGGAGCCACCCATGTGAGTGTGTGCGGGAGCGGCATGGATCACAGTTGAGGGCCCTGCACTGATGGGGAGTGTGGCCGCATGCCCAACTAAGGCCACCCGGCTACATGGGCTGGCACTAGACCAGGGGCAAGATCTACCAGAGTCCAATCCTATTGGGGGCATGTGCGGAAGGTGCATGGGAGCCCCTTGAAGCCACAACTGCATCACAAGGGCCGACAGTAGGCTTGTGGGGGAAACGGCTGCTGGCAGAGGGTACCCAGTCACGAGTGGCGCACATGCGGAATGGGGAAAGACAAGCCGCAGAATGCTGGCCTCCAGAATAAAATGGATCACTACACAGTAAGTGGCTCCCACCTACGATGCACGAACCAGTGGCGACCAGTGATTGATCAACAGGGGGTAAACTCCAGATCTCACTCACTGATGTCAGGAGTGCCATTGGGGACTTTAGGTCCTCTGTGGAGGGGTAAATAGATAGCCTGGCATCAGAGGTGTCCTTTCTGAAACAAGATTTCAGCAAACTGTCATCGCAAGTGGGTAAGGCGGAGCAGCGCATTTCAGACTTTGAAGACTCGCTCAAGAGGATGAAAAAGCAACTAGCATCCATCTCGCAAAAACTCAATGCTGCAGAGAGCAGGGCGGAGGACAGTGATGGCCGATTGCGGAGTAACAACCTCCGTATTCTTGGGCTTCTACAGAAAGAGGAAGGGTCCAGCATGGAACTTTTTCTAGAGTAATGGCTGATGGACCTGAAAAAACTTTTGAACTTCTTCTCTATATAGCGGACTCACCATGTCCCGACGGGTCGTCCTGTTTCTGGGGCATCTCTGCTCACTTACTACCCTCTTACACGTTGCAAGAGCTAAGGGCCCGATCACATACAACAGGAATCGGATTGGGTTCTTTACAGATTATACTAGGGCAGTGCATCGAGCCTGCCAATCCTTTGAATCCATGAAGAAGAAACTGTTATCCCTTGGTATCAAGTATGCTCTTTTTTTTCACAGCGCTGCTTAAGGTGTACCACAAGACAACGGTCCACCTTTTTCACACATCTGAGGAAGCATGGGCCTGGATGGAAACACACATTCAAAGGGATTGTGTCCTCCGACGTATTCCTCATCTTAGATATCTCGTTCCAGCTCTGCTGGCCTCGGAACATTTTTTCTCTCTAGAGGGCGCTGCGCGTCGATGTCCTCCGAGTCGATGTCCCTCGACAGCCGCCGTATCGACGTCGACGTCATCCTGCCTATAAAGGCCGCGCGCAGCGTCCGTTGCTCAGTTCCGTTTTTCCGCGCTTACTCAGTGCCTCAGAATACCGTTGCTCAGTTCTTGTCAGATTAATCCTATTTACCTCGAGTCATTCGATCCGTACTCGATGGCTTCCTCGTCGGAACCGACAACTCTTCGATCCGGCTTCAAAAAATGCAGAGATTGTGGGAAAAAGATGTCGCTGACTGACCCTCACAGAGTTTGTCTGTGGTGTTTGGGAGCTGAACACCATTGTTCGGAGTGCGAGGACTGTATGTCCATGACAGCTAAGGCCCTGAAGGAGCGTAGGGGGAAGCTGGAGAAAGGTAAGACTTTTAAAGCTTCTTCTTCGTCGACGAAGTCGAGACACTCGTCTCCTCGTCACCATTCGCGCTCCAGGTCTCGGAGTGGGTCTCATCACTCCTCGAGATCGAAGCACTCGAAGAGGAGACGTCGAAGATCCCCTTCTCCGTCTTCCTCTTCCTCTGTTTCGCCAAAAAGAATCCCTTGCCCCACGAAACATAGTTCCCGGGCTGAATGGGAGGAATTCCGCAAAAATATGATGAGCGTCTTCGAGAAAGCGGCCTCGACCCCCTCGAAGACTGCCAAGAGCGATGCTCTGGTCGAAAGACCCGAAGGTCGAAAAACGCCGCGAGTCGCAGTACCCGGCGAAGGAAACCTCTCGAGCGCGTCTCGAAACCTCGAGTAGGACTATGACCTCCAAACCTTCCTCGAAGGTTCCGTCGATGCCGTCGACGAGGGTTCCGTCGACGCCGAGGTCGATGTCTTCGACGCCGTTGTCAAAGGGACCTTCGACACACGGGTCTGTCGACTCGACGCCAGCTTCGACACCGGCGTCGACGCCAAGAAAAGTCACGGTTACGACACACCCAGTGACTATCCCCAGGTCCTCGACGTCGATGGCTTCGAGATTGTCGAGTAGAATTCCAATTCTGTCGAGGTCTTCGAGGCCTCCGCCTTTGTTTTCGACGCCACGCTCGAAGCCTTCGGCGTCGACGACATCGACGTTTTCGAGGCCGATAATGACAAGTTCGGCACCCTCTGCCTTGGAAATGGGATTTACTCCCTTTATGACTTCAGAACAATTGAGAACTATGTCCTCAATTTTGGAAGAGGGTGAATTGTCTGAACAGGAAGACACATTTGAGTTGCAGCGACCTGTAACCCCAATTAGAGAGGAATTTTCCTCTGAAGAACGCAGGTTAAAGGATCTTCATGATTCCTTACATGAGGCAAGTGGGTTAGACACTTCCCCTGAGGTGGAGTTTGCTAGGCCAGACCCGGGGGAGCATGCTGAAACCCCCTATAGAGCCTTAATGGCCAGAATCACAGTGTTCATGGGGTGGTCTGCACCTTCACAATCTTTCCAACAAGATGACCTCACGGATATTCTTGACAAAGGCCCATAGGAGGATCCTGTGGTGCCTTTTCATAAAGCTCTTCAGAGGAAGATCATGACAAACTGGGAAACCCCAGATGTCGTACCAGCAGTAAATAAAAAACTGTTTACAAAGTACAGGGTATCTTCTACAGACCCGGAGTTTTTGTCTAAACACCCATCCCCAGAAAGTCTGGTGGTACAGGCAGCATCCTCTACCGATGTCAAGACGGCTTATCCTACCGTCCCACAGGACAGGGACGATAAAAAATATGATGCTATGGCAAAGAAAGTCTTTTCAGCATGTAGCATGGCGTTAAAATCTGTGAATGCTACTTGCACCCTTGCTAGGTACAGCCATACACTTTGGGAGTGTGCTTCTACAGCGGCTGACTGCATCCCGGAGGGAGAAGAAAGGGATGCGTTCCTGAATATTATACAGGACGGTAAAGACGCTATGTGCGAATCCCTCCAGACGGGCATTGATTCGGCTGGCAGTATCAGCAGAGCAATGGCGGCAAGTACATCAACCAGGAGATTCGCTTGGTTGAGAAAGTCTGGTTTTGCCCCAGATGTGCAAGCCAGGCTCTTGAACATGCCATTCGATGGCTCTTCTTTGTTCGGGAAAAAGGCGGATGACAGTTTAGAGAAACTGCAAACTTCAAAAGCAGCAGCAAAATCCCTAGGAGCTGCAATCCGTCAGACTCCCTTTCGTCCCACAAGAACCTCTGCGAGGGGCAAGTCCTTTCGCTTCTACTCCGCATTCGGAAGAGGTAGAGGACGACCGGCTCAAAGGGGACAAAGAAGAACTACCCGAGGTGGACGGGGTAGATATTCAAAAGCCGCAGCAACAGCAGGTGCCTCTTTACCATCGGCATCTGCATCAGCCGCCCCAAAACCACTCTGAGGACTCCCCTCACAGGACACCTGTAGGAGGCAGGTTGACTCAACATCTGGCAGTATGGCAGGCTATCACGTCAGATGCTTGGGCATTGGAAACAGTTGCCCAAGGTTACTGCCTGCCTTTCCTACGTATACCTCAGTCATCCACCGGGGATCAGCTCTCAGAAAGCACCAGATCCGCTCCTCTTGCAGGAAATTTTGGACCTGCTAGAGAAAGGTGCCATAGAACCGGTACCTGTAGCGGAGAGGAACAAGGGCTGGTACTCCCCTTACTTTCTCATTCCAAAGAAAGACGGAGGACTGAGACCCATCTTGGACTTGCGAGAATTGAACAAATTCCTCAGAAAAGGCAAATTCAAGATGGTCACTCTTTCTCAGATCCTCCAGGCCCTTCAGTTCCAGGACTGGTTGGTATCTCTGGACCTTCAGGACGCTTATTTCCATGTGCCTATCCATCTCAAACACAGGAAATACCTGAGGTTCGCAATTGGCAACTCTCACTATCAATTTCGAGTGCTGCCATTTGGGCTGACCTCCGCCCCGAGGGTCTTCACCAAGTTAATTTCGGTAGTGGCTGCAAGTCTAAGGAGGGAAGGGATTCACGTCTACCCCTACCTGGACGATTGGTTGATCAGGGCTGTTTCTTCGGAACAAGCTCAGATCCAGCTAAATCACGTGTGCCACTTCCTTCACGGACTGGGCTTCTCCCTCAATTTAAAGAAGTCACAAATGATACCATCGCAGAGACTCCAGTTCATAGGAGCGATCCTGGACACTTCCCTGGGAAAAGCCTCGCCACCAGAGGTGAGGGCTCAAGATATTCTACAGATGGTTACCAAGTTCCAACATGCCCAACGTCTCCCAGCCTTCGACTTTTTGAGGTTGCTAGGCCTCATGGCATCCTGCATTTTCCTAGTGCCAGAGGCTCGCCTGAGAATGAGATCCCTCCAGTGGGCACTGAGGACTCGGTGGTCACAATTCTCAGGGAGAATGACAGATCTTCTTCAGGTTCCCGGCAGGGTGGCTCGAGACCTTCAGTGGTGGGCCTGTCAGGAGAACATTCTGAAAGGAGAACAGTTTTGGCAACCCTGGCCGGAGATAACAGTAGTCACGGATGCCTCACTCACGGGGTGGGGAGCCCACGCCAACGACTTGACCATCAGCGGTCGTTGGTCTCCATCGGAGTCCAGACTACATATCAACCTGTTAGAGCTGAGAGCCATCAGACTTGCGCTGAAGGCGATCCTGCCAGCTTTACAAGGGAAGAACGTCCTGATAATGATGGACAACACTGTGGCCATGCATTACCTCAACAAAAGAGGAGACGTAGGATCACTACCCCTGTGCAGAGAGGCGATGCAGCTCTGGTTTTGGGCAATCCAAGAAGGAATCTCTCTATCGGCAGTTCACCTAGCCGGAGAGAAGAACTTGACAGCGGACGCTCTGAGCAGGCAGAGCACAGTCTCCCACGAGTGGGAGCTAGCTCAGGAAGTCCTTCAAGAGATCTTCGCCCTTTGGGGAACCCCTCAGGTAGATCTGTTCGCCACCAGCCTAAACAGGAAATGCGACCTGTTCTGCTCAAGGGAATTTCCCCCGAGAGGAGCTCTGGGAGACGCGTTCATAGTGGACTGGGAGTTTCCGCTTCTGTACGCGTTCCCACCGGTCCCTGTCATTCCTCAAATGATCAGGAGGTTAAGAAGATTCCGGCGAACCATGATCCTAATTGCCCCGGATTGGGCCAGGAGAACGTGGTACCCGGACCTTCTAGACTTGTCCATCTGCCCTCCAATTCGACTTCCACTCAGAGAGAACCTACTCTCACAGAAGGGAGGTTGGGTTCTCCATCCAGACATCAAAACCCTCAACCTTCACGCTTGGCTTCTGAAAGGCTGAGGTACAAGGATTGGGACCTCCCTGATGATGTTATGGAGGTGTTGCTTTCGGCAAGGAGGCCAGCAACAAAGTCTTTATACCGCTGCCGTTGGAACAGATTTTGCAGCTGGTGTAGAGAACAGAATATCGACCCTTTTTCATGTGGTACACCAATGGTTTTGTCCTTCCTACTATATTTGGCAAATTCAGGCCTTCAGGTTGGCACCATTAAGGGCTATCTCGCAGCGCTATCCATCTTTAAGCGTACTGCGGAAGAACCATCCTATTTCAAATTACCCTTGGTAATACAGTTTCTAAAGGGGTTAACCAATGTTTATCCCCCAAGACCATTCCAAGTTCCCCTATGGGATTTAAACTTAGTACTAACTTTCCTGATGGGCACACCTTTCGAACCTCTCCATTCTTGTTCGTTAAGATTCCTTACCCTTAAAACTGTTTTATTAATAGCACTTACATCTGCTAGAAGGGTGAGCGAATTACAAGCTCTTTCTTGTAAACCCCCTCACACAATATTTCACAAAGACAAAGTTGTCCTGCAAGTGAAGCCTAATTTCCTCCCAAAGGTGGTTTCTGAATTCCATATCACTCAGAAGATTACCCTACCATCTTTCTATCCTCCTCCTCACCCGGGGAAAGAGGAAGAGAGGTTACACAGGCTAGACCCTAGGAGGGCTTTAAGTTTTTACATCAGTAGACTAGCCAGGATAAGACAGGCAGACCAGCTGTTTGTAGGTTACGCCGGTCACAAGCTGGGGTTACCAATAACTAAGACCATTTCCAGATGGATCATTCTAGCCATTCTGGAATGTTATAAACTGGCAGGGAAAGAGCCCCCTCAAAACCTTAGGGCTCATTCGACCAGAGGTATTGCAGCTTCATCGGCCCTCAAAAGAGGCGTGCCGGTTAAAGACATCTGTGCGGCCGCTACATGGTCGTCTGTCCATACCTTTACACGTTTTTACAATTTGGATTCCTCCTCCAGTCAAGAGACTAGGTTTGGAAGGGCTGTACTGCATTCTATTCATCAATAGAAGACAGCTTGAAGTCAGTACTCCCTCCTCCGATAATAGAATACTGCTATGGGAGCCTATCTAAGATGAGGAATACGTCGGAGGACACAATCCCTTCGAAGAACAGGTTACTTCTTACCTTGTAACGTTCTTTCGACGGGATATTCCTCCGACGTATTCCTCATCGACCCTCCCATCCATCCCCGCAGTTCTACTTCCCTTGTTGTTGCAGCTTACGCTCCTTCAGGGTGATTAGTTTAGTCCAGAAAGTATTATTGTGGGCTACAAAACGGAACTGAGCAACGGACGCTGCGCGCAGACGTTATAGGCAGGATGACGTCGACGTCGATATGGCGGCTGTCGAGGGACATCGACTCGGAGGACGTTGACGCGCAGCGCCCTCAAGAGAGAAAAAATTTTCCGAGGCCAGCAGAGCTGGAAGGAGATATCTAAAATGAGGAATACGTCGGAGGAATATCCCGTCGAAAGAACGTTACAAGGTAAGAACTAACTTGTTCTTCTATCTCACCGGTGTCTTGATCATCCAAACAGTCCTGCCCATGATGTGGCCGGGAGTCCGCTCCCGTCTAGTTCGAAACGCAGGGCTCCAACTCACCTGAAGCCATCAGCAATGCTCAAGAACTGGCACGCACTGGACGAAAGGGAAAAGGTGGTCCCTTATTTCCCATTTGAATACCGGACAGCACTGCTCTAGCGTTAAGTTTCCTACAACCGAAGTTACTGTGGAGGGCGTGCTCCAGGCGGGGGCTTGACTGGGGCTCTGGCTGTTCTCACAGTGACCCCAACCATGGTTGATTTGGTTTTCTCATGTCATATTTGCACAGGGTTCTGGCGAAAGGGGCTTCTAGTTGGGGTGTGGGGGTCGGGTTGTAGCATGGGGAGGGGCATAAGGGGTTTGTTGGATTTGTGGTTTCTTTTGTTGATTGGGACGCCTGCAGGGGTATTAGGTTGGGATGTGATTTGTCTGTCTTTCATACCAGGGTGAGGGGGGTTGAGCTCTATTCCTGTGCAATACTTTGTATCAGTATGGAATACGTCTATCCATTCGGTGCTGGCCGAGGGACGGCCAACAAGAAGTGAGGTCTGCTGAACCAATCGACTCAGGAGAGAAACCGGGGGATAAAGACTGCCCAACCCGGCGAGCTGTGGGAACGCCGAAGTAAAGGGGACACCATCCAGACATGCAGCTTTACCGGAAAGCAGACTCTGTACTACTGGAGTCCAGGAAGGCGTGCAGCCGGTGACCGAGACACGCAAGCAGGATGAGCACCGTACAGCAGAGGCAGCAAGCCCCAGAGAAGACACAGGGATGCTTGCAGGTCGTTGCATGTTCACTGCGGGAGGAGCTATTCCCGTTGCAGCAACTCAGTGAGTCCGTCTGAGGGAAGACTCGACACTGGTACATGCAAACAGTGGTGCCGAAAGAGACTAAAGTAAATGCAGTGAATGAAATGGAACGAAAGGTGCCATATAGTTCAAAGAAACCAAACCATATAATAACAAGAGGCTGTCAAAGTTGCAAGTGTGCACATTTATTCAAATAATGGTGCCACGGGGAAACCAAAGCAAATAAGATGAGTGAGACGGAACGAAAGGTGCCAAATGACTTCAAGAAACCAGACAGTGTTATAAAAAGAGACTGTCAAGTTTGCAAGTGTGCGCAATGCGAGTATAGGAAGCCCTGGTAGGAGACTATACCAGGCAGCCCTAATTTACACAAATGTGCATCTGAAAGAAAGTCCTGGCAGGAGAGGTATACCAGGCATTACAAGTCACAAGTAAAAGAAGCCCTGGCAGGAGAGTATACCAGGCCTTTCAAGACACAAGTATATAAGAATAAGTGCCAAGCTTGAGGAACAATAATATTCAGCAGTTTGTTGTAGTTTAGTAGTCCCGTCGTTGCCTTCTATGGAGTCTTCATCCTTAAAGGTATCATCCTTTTCAGCATATGTTAGGAAGAGAATCCTCTATTAGCATGAGCTGTGGGTGCTCTTGTAGCAAAGAAACAAAGGCGATGCACGAACCTCATGAGGGGAGTTCACCAGACGCCCTTGTTTTCTCATTTTAGCCATTTTCAGACCTTTCTTGAGACCTGTACAAGCCTTCTCCTTTCCCAGTGTATTATCTGGCCGGTTAAAGTTCAGTACTTCAGAGCCAATAATATAGTCTGAGTAGTAGGACCTGTCTGGTAAAGTCAAGTTTAGAGGCTGGGTAATGGAAGTGAGGTGACATTGTGTGCTGGGAGATGCCGCCACCTTGGCGATTCAAGCCTCAAAGGGTGTCTAGTGAGCATGCCACAAGCTGCCCAGCCCATCACCAGTCTTGTGCATGGTTTCTTTTGAAGAACCTTAATGAACCCTAGCTGAAAAGAACTGAGCATGTTAGGAAAGTGACAAAAAGCGAGAATGACTCCCAAAAGTCCCTTGAAGGGTCAGGGTACTAAGGCTTGACACAGTCATAGGATACACCCAGTGGCTTATTCAGTCTCCCTCCAGAAGCCTGGGAACTAGCAATGTTGGATACAAAACCCCTCTCGGCAGGGATGTAGCCAAACCCTTCTGAATTACCCTCCAGATACTAACAGCCTCTTGCTCTTTGCTGGCAGAGAAATCCTATTTGCATTTCAGAGGGTCTTTGCAGTTTCCACTGGGAAGGAAGCCAAGTTATACGGCTACGTCCCTTCTCCCCTCTTCTATACTTCTAGGCATTCAAGTGGAGCGGGGACGGGACCAAGGTCTAAGCATAGCAACAAGTTTCCCTTTAAAAATTGTGCATGCAGCTGCATGTGCGGCAACACCCACATCTCTGCCCCACACACACTCCAAGTACTTAGTTCCTTTCTATGGATCACACGCCTGACACAGGTTTTCCTCTCCTCTGTTCGCAGTATCTTTTTTATTTGATTCATTAACCTTTTCCTCACACTGGCCTTGATTCCTTCTCCATGTATTCAGGGTCAATCAGGGCTTTCAGTGTGCACAGAGTGTGTGCCAAGGACACGTCTTTGACCTTATCCTTTGGGTTAGACAAGCCTGCTTGTTGGGAGATGCAGAGTCCAGAGCCAGGCCTACCATTGAGGTGGGTGGGGGCAGTCGAGCGCCCCAATTCTTGCCCCCACCCTTCCCCTTGGGCCACAGTGCTTGCATGCAGACCATTACTGGCCATACCTCTTGACAGAGATGTCCATCAGTGTTGCTCTTCTTGTTACAGACCTGAAGTGATGCCAGATTGTCAGCCTGACCAATCCTATAGAAACAAAGAAATAATGGGACAGCCATTTTCCGAACCCAAAACAAAAGCCCTCCAGCACTGCCAAGCAACTCTTCAACAATGAAGAGCCTGCAAAGAACCGCGGGCGAAAAAGGAGAGGACTGCAGCGGAAAGCCATGCACATACGCAGCAATCACAGACACAGCACAGTCCTGCCTAGCCTCACTTGTGGGAAGTACTGCATACTTCACCTAAACCACCAAGGAAATTATAAGAGACTTAGCAATACAGTCAGGGTGATGGCTTCCCGAAACACAAACTGTGGACCCAATGCACAGGACTTCAGCCCCTTTTCAGAGCTTCCCTGTGCATATACATGCCCGTGGGGTGAGGAAAACAGGCCAGATTCGATAGGGAAAGAAAACCAAGACCCTAAAAAGGAGAGATATGTGAAGGAAGATATAAGCAGGAAATTGTGGGTGTACCGGGTGAGGTCACTGGCAGAGGTGAAGGATGAACAAGATACCACCGCGGATTTTGGAGGAGATTGTTGGAGATGGTGAGGTGTTGGTTAAGGAGTGATAGTGGTTCTGCAGTATGACTGTACTTGTGTGTGAAACAAGTGTGTAGAAAGGTTAGTGTAAGGAGTGAGTTTGAGATGGATAGTACAGAGTGAAAGGAGTGTGGTTGAGTGTTTTGGGAGTGAATCAACCAGAGGGGCAGTAGTTAAGTGAATTGGGATGAGATGGTACATCAAAGGGTGGAGGCAAGAAGTGAAACATCGGAGGGACTTGGTGGACGGAGTAAACTGAGAGGATTCTTAGAAGGAGTATTGGAGAGGGAATGAGTGAGTGAATGTGAATGATCTATCATGAAAACAGGAGTAAGCGCAAGGTATTATCCAAACTCCCTTAAGAAATACTAACCTTTTGCTAGAGTAGGTACAGTTTGGAACTCCCTGAGGGAGTTTAAGGAAATCATCCAGAAGGTTGTAGACATTAGGAGTTAACGATAACTAGAACTAACCCGGGTTACAGATGCCTGTGTTAGGGAGCTGGGTTGTAAGCAGACGAGCGAGAGGGGCAGCCCTATACCCCTCAAGAAAATAAACAAACACACTTGAACTTTCCTCACGACTCAAGCTTTTGTGCCATCTGTCACAGGTTTCAGAGGTCATTCTGAGTGGTTGATCCTCACACTCTCTTTATTCAGAGTGCTTGGGGCCTTTTCACTGCTGTGCTCTGTGACACTCTTTCACATAAGTCACGAAAGCACGTGCTGACGCTCTGGGATGGGATCTTCGCAGCCATAATTCAGACCACCTGAGGAACATCATGGCTTTGAGGGGGGTAGGTAAGCCTCTTTTCACTTCGGCAACCAAACCAGGCAACTCTTTGCTGTAAGTGAACCTGGTCAGGAGGGCCTGTCATGGGTCTTTCGTGGCTATCCATCATACCAGTGGCTCCCACGCAAGGCCTCTGCGGAGGCTGATACTAGTGCCTGCACTGAGGATCCTTCAGGATCTTTTACTGGACCTAGCTCCAAGGACACTTTGGCCTTTGTGAGGGCTTGTACAACGGGCACTGTCCCGAGGGTAAATTGCCTCATACCTAGACTCGTCCCAAGGCCCAATTTGCACATTTTAGCAGGTCTTTACTCTCAAGTGTCTTTGGCTGTCTTACGTTCTGTGCACCAATCCTTAGAGGGTCGCACATGAACCTCTTCAGCCCCCATTACAGTGACACAGCTGTGGAATGTGATGGCATTCCATCCCTTGGTGGTAACGGTATCAAGTTCAGACTTGGGCCAATCACTGTCCCATGCTATTCCGGCAGACTCGGACACTTCAGGATCAGGAGGTTCTGACTCTTTCTCCCTCCGGCACCTCGAGGCTTCCCCCCTTCTCCACCCTAATCATCTAGAGTGGCAGGTCTCCCAGTGTCAGGGGCTACTCTGCTCCACATGTTTGGTGCCCCAAAGCACTTGGGGCTCCCATGGTCTCCTCAGGACCTTCTACAAGCTTGGGCCATGAATACGCCTCAAATGAAGGATCCCTTCTTCGAGGTATTTCAAGTCCTCATGCTGGAGTTGCTCTTGACAGTTACACCAAGGCTAATACTGGGCCCTCTGGTGAGCCACAATTGACTGCCCCTTTATGCATTGGGAGGAGGCTTGGTCTTGGGTTCCACTTTGGCCCCTTTGGCGCCTTTACCACCAACCCCTTCAATGTTACCCATTTTACCAGCAACGTCTGTGCCACTCCAGCTACAATCTCTATTTCTAAAGGATTCTCCTTCACCACTACCTCCATTACCACCTGGGCTACCAGGAAATAAGGAAGGCAATGGATTCTCCACAGATGACTTCGAGGAGGTGCCCATGTCTACAAAGGCTTTTCAGTGCAGCATTCAAGGCCTTATGCGTTATTTGAATATTCAGCTACCGGAGACACCTCCAATGGATCAGTGGGTCTTTTCCTCTGTCCTGTCGTTGAATTCGACATACTTTCAGCCCAATTTGGTAGGTGAGTGTATCAAGATATGGCAAAAACCAACATTGCTTCCACCAGTTGCCAAGAAGGTGGGCATTCACTACTACACCCTACCAGTCAATAAACTTGTTTTTTTTTGTTCTTCACGCTGCTGGCATTACACTTTCTCAGACTGCGTCTTCTTGTGGAGAGAGTTGGGCAATTATGAGGCTTCACTATGTGCATATTACTGGGTGGGTTTCCGTTCAAAAGTCACAGAAGCACACCAGTCCGCAAAGGACATGGAGGTGTCCTATTATCTCAGCACTGCGGCTCTTGGCATGGCTGTACAAGTGCCTCTAGGTCACCAGATTCTGTTAGGGGTCACCAAGTTTCAGGCCGATTTCCAAGAAAGGATACTGGATCTCCCCTTTACTGGGTTCGAGCTCTTCAGCCAGGACACTGACAAGGAGCTTAATTTATAAAAACACAAGTGTGCAGACTGCAAAATCCTTGAACTCGCATACAAAGGCTCCAGCGAGTCCGGCTCAACCGAACAGCAGATGCAGTTCTTTCGATCTAAGTATGCAGGAGGGTTTCAACGTTTATGAAATGAGATCGAAAGGTTCACCGACACCTCATGCAAGAAAAAGCCTTGCCCAGTATCCCAGAGGCTTCTTTTCACAGATCTCTCCTGCCCAGGACACCAAGATCTAAGTGACGTGAGAGTCGAGATCCACAGCATGCCTGCAGAGGACAGAATCGGCACCCACAGAATAGAATCCAGTGGAAGTCAATAACCAGCGATTCCTGGTTTTGTGTCAGAAGACAAGGGTTATAGTCTCCTACTTCCTGCTGTTCTGCCTCCCTATCCGCTCCTCTCTCAGCCGGCAGTTCAAAGCCCCTGACTCAAGTGATACAAAAGGGGTAACAGTCTTTTCATTGAAAGATTTTCTATTGAAAAATGTTCATTGAAAACTTTTTATCGAAAAAATCTTTCAATTAATATTTTTTCCATTGAAAATGTATATGTATATTTGGGTGGGATAAAGGGTTAAATGGTTACATTTGGACAATGGAGGTTTGGGGGTGGACCCCCCAATAAAAAAGCTATTATTTGGGAATGGGTGTTTTAAAGGGCGAAAAACAGTGGTTTGGGGGGGCCCCCAATTAAAATAAATATATATATATATATATATATTTTTGAGGCTTGTGGAATCTGCTTAGATCACATGCTGTGCATAGACCGACATCTAGTGGAAGCTGCAGAGTATTAGTTTGTTTTTCAAAACTCAAAAATGGGCGTCGACACAGGGCGTGCCAGTAATACTATCCCTAGTGTGTCGTCCACTGTACCCATGATGCCTCACGCGTCTAGGACCCCATACTTGTCGGAAGCATTGTGCGGAGTTCCCTGGCTTTAAGCCATTTTGCAAAAAATCAATATTAATTTCCCCGTTCTTTCACTCCCACTTCGAGACATCGAAGATCGACACCGGTCCGAAGAACAAACTACCGTCGAGAGCTACACGTTGGACTTTGGGCCTCGGAAGGCCTCTGGCCTCAGCCCTGCAAGATTGGGGGGTGGAAAAATACTCTACACTCTTTATTTACCTACACACACTAGCCCGCTGCCATAAGGTGACATATGGAGAGCACTCCATTTAAATTTTGCCCCAAGTGCAACAGCAAGTACCCTTGGGTTGACAAACACGCCACCTGTAATCTCTGCTTGCCGAGGGACCACCCCAAAGCAAACTGCAGAGCGTGTAAGCTTTTTAAAGCAAAAACACTCAAGGACCGCTCCACTAAACGTTGGGCCCACCACGCCAGGCAGCTCGAGGCCATGGAAGCTGTGGGTGCCTTCAGTGATGGCAGCGACGCCGCCTTTTCGGGGGGCGAGGGCACAACGGTGTCGAAAGGCATCCAATCGCTAGTCCCCGACCTCAGAGGATTGTCCGGCAGGGCAGTTATGGGGAACACACCGGTGACATGAGCGCTGCCCAATCTTCTTCTACACCTAAGAACACTAAGCCCAACCGAGTGTTGAGTTCTCGGAAGAAAGAGGCATAAAGAGAGCGGTCCACCGAATCGGTGTCCTCTGGGCGTTCCAGGTCGAGATCGCCGCACGACACACGGCAACCGTCCTCAGTCGCCAAAAGTGCCTCGCTCCTTAAAGTAACGGAGGTACGTTCGTCAGAAGACGAATCCGACCTCCATCCCCAAGCCGCACACCAAAAGCCGGCTCCGGCAGCCCATTCGGCGTCTGCCTCCGATCCCGGCGTGCGCACTCAAAAGAGAGAGAGAGAGAGTACCCCCGAATCTCGACGCCACGCGTCGAAAGATTCCGAAAAGGTAAAACCGTCAGGGAAACACTCTTCCACTCACGGGAAAGGGGACAAACAGCAGAAAAAGTCTACACATTCAACTTCTGCACCCCAGGTACACAAGGACAAACACAGGTTGTCAGATAAGGTCAAATCTAAGACCCCTGTACCTGTTACTACACCCAGGCTCATCCCTCCCACTCCTTACGATATGGGATTAGAAGATGAACCTCAACAGGAGGTTGTCATCCATAGTTCCAGAGAAAGGAGCACTGAGGACATAGACAGGGTGATGAGGAGAATGTCTTCCTTAGCTAATTTTTATGAAAAACATCCACAGCATTTTCTTAGCTATACCCCTGACAATGCTACTCCTTCAGGATCCAAGGACCCTCAGCCTCCTAATAAGAGATCTCGGCTTGATACTCCAGCGCAGGGACTGTCTTCAGACCCTTACTATATTCAGCCTTACCAACAGTATGAGGATGACCCAGACGTACTGGTGCTGGACGACCAAACTGGGGTCGAGTATTATGGAGATGACGAGTGCCAGGATGAGGAGGAGGAAGACGACGCAGAAGTCTACAATATCGACTCCCCGGTTAGCAAGGAACCACAGGTTACGGACTCTCCTATAGACAACCAGCCCCTTCTAAATCAGGTCTTGGCTAAAGTTGCAGAGCACTTCCACATAGATATTCAGGGGGCGCAGGAACAGAGGGACTTTGCAGAGGATCTAGTGGGGGACAAAAGACCCATTGCTCAAACCATTCCTATTCGCAAATCAATCCAACGTAGAATTGATCCTTCCCTGCTCACTCCCAATCTCACTAAAGCTGTGAACCCCAGAATTGAGAAGATGTTCAGGGCCACCCAGTCAGACCCTCTCTACATAAGGGGTCAACTGAAGCCCGACTCCTTGGTAATAACAAACACCAGAAAAAGAGTGGGGACACCTCTATCATCATCTGAGGCTCCTTGGGACAAGGAGAGCAAAAGAATTTATGGGTTGGGAAGGAAGGTAGCCTCCACTTCCGCTTACCAGGCAAGGATCGCCAGCACCACCATTCTGCTGTAAAGCTATAGTTGCCACCAGTGGGAGCAGGTAGTTGCTCTCATTGACTCTGCATCAGAACCACTAAAGGGTCAGTTGGCCCGATAGCGTCGAGGGTAGAGCCGTGTCCAGTTGCATTCTGAACACAACCTTTGACGTTGCAGATAATGCAGGCCGGCTCATAGCAGAGAGCACTGTCATTACGAGGCACGCTTGGCTAAGACAGTCGGGGTTTAAACCTGAGACCCAGGCAACCCTTATTGACATGCCGGTGGAACCGAATGTCTTGTTTTGCAAAGCGGTAGAGGACGCACTGAAAACTGCCAAAGACGAGCATGATACTCTAAAGTCCCTGGGACAATTGACGAATAAGCCCACTAATTAAAGAGGGAATAGTCATTTTCGTCGCTCACACGGACAAAATTCCCAGAGGGGCTCCAATTATGCACAGGGACAGGGTACATCATGGGGTGGAAACCAGCAGACTACCCAAAGTAACGGCAGAGGTAACAAGAGGGGCCGAGGTAGAGGCAGCCCTGGCAGAGGCGGTACGCCTCCCGCAAAGCAGTGACATTCCGCTCAGGGTCCCATCCCACGCATTCCCAGTAGGGGGGGCGCATTTCCAACTTCACCCAAGCATGGCAAGGGATCACATCGGACAGATGGGTGCTGTCCACAGTGTCCGCAGGATACTGCATCGAACTGCTAGAGCACCCCCGCAACCACCCTCCACGTCAAAAGATACATTTACTGGACCACCAGAAGATCCTCCTCGAGGAAATCGTCAATCTTCTAGCAAAGGACGCGATCGAACTCGTCCCGGGCAACCAGGTAAAAAAGGGTATCTATTCAACTTACTTCCTTGTACCAAAAAAAGATCTGACAATGCGCCCAGTATTAGACTTACGACCTGCAATCAAGTATGTCAAGCCCCAAAAATTTCGCATGACTACTCTCCAAGAGGTAATCCCCCTCCTAAAAAGGGGGGATTACATGGCAACATTGGACATGAAAGATGCCTATTTCCATATTTCCATGTTCCCAGCACACAGAAGATTCTTGCGTTTCAAGATGGACAGTCAGTACTACCAGTTCAAGGTGCTGCCCTTAGGTATATCCTCGGCTGTAAGGGTATTCACCAAGGTACTGGAGGTGGCGGCGGCACACCTACGCAGGGAGGCAATCCCATTGTACCCTTACCTGGACGACTGGCTCATCACGGGGGGGACCCCAGTAATTTGCAGATCAAACATCCAAAGAACGATCAACCTCCTCTTCGAATTGGGTTTCTCTATCAACGATAAAAAATCAAGCCTGGTGCCAAGCACCTCCAAGCAGTTCCTAGGAGCTGTACTAAAAACTCAAAGGGGTTGGCCTTTCCATCAGAGGAAAGAATTCGGAATCTACTACTGCAAATTCCTCTATATCAGCCCGGTCGCCAGATAAGGGTGTGCAAAGCGATGCGTTTGCTAGGCATGATGACGTCATGTATTTACCTGGTCCCCCACGCGCGCCTGCGCATGCAACCCATACAAGAATGGTTGGCGAAACAGTGGTCTCAGACAAGTGGTCAGTGGGACGATCTAGTGGTCGTTTCGCCAACACTTGTAAAAAGTCTTCACTGGTGGACAAGAGAGAACCTGTCAAAGGGGAAACCCTGCTACGATCCGGAGGTACAAGCTGTAGTCTCTACAGTTGTGTCACTGTCAGGGTGGGGAGCACACCACCTCCACCACACAGCTCAGGGTCTCTCTGGTCTCACACAGTGGCCAAGAATCATATCAACCTAGAACTCCTGGCAGTCTTCAGAGCGCTTCGAGCGTTGGAACCCCCCCCCCCCTGTTGAACCTGTCAGTACAAATCCTAACAGACAGTACGGCCGCAATGTTTTACATAAACAATGAGGGACTCGTTCGCCAAATCTGTCCAGGCTTGCCCAGACAATTTGGACATGGGCACTCAGACAGAATATTTACCTGTCATCTCAACATGTTCCAGGGGATCTCAATTCACTAGCAGACGCTTTAAGCAGAGATCCCCCTCCCAGAAGAACACAAATGGTGTCTACACAGAGAAGTCGTAGAAGACATCATCTCACAGTGGGGTTTCCCCACTATAGACCTATTCGCCACAAGCAAAAGCTGTCAATGCCCAGGATTCGCATACAGGTTGCCTCAGCCAGACTCCAAGGGGAACGCCTGTGGATGAACTGGTCAGAGATGTTTGCCTACGCTTTTCCACCAACCCCTCTCATGTGGAAGGTGGTCAACAAGATGCACAGGGAATCGATGACGCTCATCCTAGTTGCTCCCATGTGGGCGAGGCAACCGTGGTTCCCACACCTACGCCGACTAGCAGTGTGCAAACCCATCAGACTCCTGTGCTGGCACAACCTACTATCCCAGCACCAAGATCAAACAGTGCATCCTCAACCCAGCTCTATGAATTTGCCAGCATGGCTCCTGAAGTCAGAGTTTGGCCACCTCAATTTACCACAGAGGTGCATGGACATCCTAAAGGAATCTAGGAAACCAAACACGAGGCACTGTTATTTTGATAAATGGAAGAGATTCGTTATCTGGTTGATTGACTCCTTCCAATATTATCACCTACATGCTCCCCCTGCTGGATGCAGGGTTGGTATTTAACTCACTCAAGGTACACCTGGCGGCGCGGTCAGCCTACACCACCTCACATAACAAGGTTTCATGGTGGAAAGTACTAGTGGTTAAAGCCTTCATGGAAGGGGTAAAGAGACTCCACCCTCCAATTTCTAACCCACCACCAGGATGGGACCTTAATGTGGTGCTTGCTAAACTCATGGGGCCCACCCTTTGAAACCATGCATAAAGCCAGTCTCAAACACCTGACCTTTAAAACTGCCTTCTTAGTAGCCATTACATCCATAAGAAGGGTCAGTGAAATTCAGGCTCTGTCAGTGCAGGATCCTTTCTTTACTGTTCATAAGGATAAACTGGTTCTACGAACACACCCTAGGTTCTCACATAAATTCTTTTCTAAATTCCACGTTAACCAGTCCATTGAGCTTCCGGCCTTCTTCCAAGAACCCAAAAGCTCTGCTGAGGTGAAACTACACACTCTAGATGTGAGAAGAGTGGTCCTCTACTATGTAAACAAGACCAGGCCGCTAAGAAAAACAGACCAACTGTTTGTCTCCGTAGCTACAGGCAGAGAGGGAGATCGCGTCTCTAAAGGTGCCATCTCGAAGTGGATAGTCAATTGTATCCAGCTATGTTACTCCCTTTCTGAAAGAACTCTGCCTTTTACGCCTAGAGCCCACTCTACAAGAAGCACTGGGGCCACTCTGGCTTTCATTGCAAATGTACCCCTTGACACCATTTGCAAAGCAGCTACTTGGAGCTCTATTCACACTTTTACTCAGCACTACTGCATTGACACTCATTCCAAGACAGATACTCAAATGGGACAAGCGGTTCTAAGACACCTGTTTGCTCATGACCCTTCTCACATCCCACCTCCCTCTTCTAACACTGCTCGCTAATCTATGCACAGCATGTGATCTAAGCATATTCCACAAGCCTCAGAGAGGATACATTACTCACCGAAATCGTATTTCTGATGCTTGTATCTGCTTAGATTCACATGCGCCCGCCCTTCCTCCCCTCTGAGAGAAGACGCATGGATGCTTGTAGTCTCATCTATCTATCTATCTATCTATCTATCTATCTATCTATCTATCTATCTATCTATCTATCTATCTATCTGCTTGGATAATCTGTACTCGCGCTACTCCTCATGCTACTTCATGTCAGACAAAATACAATCTGAGGGTCCTACACGCGTGAGGGATCATGGGTACAGTGGACGTCACACTAGGGATAGTATTACTGGCACGCCCTGCGTCAACACCCATTTTTGAGTTTCGAAAAACAAACTGTAATACTCAGCTGCTTCCACTAGATGTTGGCCTATGCACAGCATGTGAATCTAAGCGGATACAAGCATCAGAAATACGATTACGGTGAGTAATGTATCATATATATATATATATATATATATATATATATATATATATATATATATATATATATATATTCGTTATACAGGTTTTCGATGGAAAGTGTTATTAAACCACATTAGATGGAAAAAATTTGATGGAACATCTCTTCAATGAAAATAAATCGATGAAAAGACATAAAAGCATACAAAAGCTCTTACATATCAGATTCCTTTCAGCCCTAAGGGACTTCATGAAGCTGAAAACTGCAATGAAAGCCTACCTTCGATTGAAGGGAATTCCTGTGTACCCTTGTTTAAACCGGCTAATCAGGGATAGCACAGCTTATCTAATATACCATATTCAACTTCTATTGGACCGCTTGTTTTAGTTTGGACTGTTGGTCAATACCAAACATTCTACACTGGTATTACCCATTTTTGCCAAATTTATTTTTTGCCATAGTTTTTACCACTTTTTTTTATATGAAACATATTGATGGTAAGTTTGGGTAAGGTTTATAAAAGGGGTGGCGAGGGGCGCAAATGGAGAGCACACCCCTTCTTTTTGCATTAAAATCAGCAAACAAAATGTGGTGAAATGTCATTCGGCAAAAAGAATTGGAGGAATGTTCATAGATCCATTCCCAACCGAGAACATGTGGCAGAGGTTTTAGCTACAGTAAATCTTTCTTTGGCTGCTACCTGGACCACAATGTGGTGGTTCTAGCTCCTGTTTGGGCTTATGGTGCCATGTTTACTGGCAGTGTTCATGGTGAAGCTGCATGTATCTCATTCAACTCCACAGGGATGCGCAATTTGATAAAAGGAGAGACCCTCATGGCAATCTGCTTCAAATCCTAGACTGTATCCAAAACGATCTTCTTTGGTGGTCGAATGAGCAGAGCTTTCTTTTGGGGATTCCCTTTCAGGATTCTCCACACCAATAACAGACGCTTGCATTGCGGGCTGGAGAGCCACTCTGGGAGAGTTACAGATTCACAAAGTATGGAGTCTGCAAGAGGTGGACGTGCATATCAATTTTCTGGAACTGAATGTGGTTTTCCTGGGCCTTCAAGTCTTTTTGCCAGTAATGAAAAATTCTATGCTCCTTATAGACAATGTGCTGACCATGTTTTATCTGAACAAGCAGGGCGCCACAATGTTGAGAAACCTGTGTTCACTGACAGTGCTGGTATAGGAATGGACCCTGTAGAACAGTATTTTCTTTTAAGTGGCCCACTTGGCAGGAATGGACAGTGAGGAGACAGATGCCCTGAGCAGGTTGGGGTGCTCTATTCATGAATGGGAACTTCACCCGGATGTTCTCGCAGAGATTTGTTTCCAGGAGCACGATGCCCCAGGATTACCTCTTTGCTATGGAACTGAATTGCAAGTGCTGTCTTTATGCCTCTTAGAAGGGAAGGGAGGAGATTACCTAGGGGTCACACTGACGTTCCCTTGGAACATGTCAGCGTATATATTTCCTCTTCTGCCTCTGATCTCGAAGTTTCTGCGCAGGAACCCCAGGACCAGGAATTGTCAGATTCTCCTGCTCGCTTCCCATTGGCAAAGGAGCATCACTCTTTCTCAGACTTACTGCGTGTGTGGTACCTTGGCCACCTCTCCTCCCATCCCTTCTGAATCTTCTGCACCAGCAAACGGGAGAAATGTACCACCACTCCCATAAATGTCCTTTCTTCGTGCTTTGGTAGTTGCAGCGTTGACCTTTGGCCACTTTTGCTTATCACAAGACAATGTTTGTATACTTGAAGCTTCTAGGAAGTGTTCCGCCAAGTCTCAGTATAGACGGAAATGTCTTGGGCTTTGCCATTGGATGTTTGGCAGAGATCAGAATCCTCTGCAAGCTTAGGTTGACAACGTGTTATCATTCCTGTTGCATCAAATCCACTCAGGTTTCCTTGTGTAGGACTTACCTGTCAGCTCTGAGTGCCTTCTTGTTAACCAAAGAGTAATTTGATTTTCCAATTCAGTCATCCATGCCATTTTGTGGGGATTTTTCACCTGCTCCCTCCTGTGCGCAGGCCTACTCCGGCATGGGATTTAATTGTCATCACAGCACTGGTTGTGACAAGGCTAGGAAGATGGCCATGTCAAAAGCGGGTGAAAACTTTCTGCAGTTGTTTTTTTTTTAAAACAATTTTTATTAAAGTTTTAGGTTATGACAATAATAGAACAAGAATACAGCCACAGGAGTATACTTAAATGAAAACACAACCTTTCCCGCCTCCTCCCACCCCCTCTTCCCCGCCATGGATCCTGGAATAACAGTTAGGACAAGGGTCAAACACAGTGTGTTGTAAATCATTGCAAACAAAGGGTAGTCTTCATGTATGCGCTCAGGACGTAGGGCCCCGCCCTCAGGCAATGAGTCCTCCATCTCGTTGATCCTTTCCAATCCTTGGGGTGGGCTCCTCCGGGGTCGATAGTGAAGTTCAGTGATCTATCTCAAGTGTTCCATAGTACTCAAACCGCTCTCCCATATTTGTCAAAGAAGGGGAGCCATAACCCCTCGATATTGGTCTTAGATGTATCAATTCGATGGGTCAGGAATTCCATGTCGTATATTGCGCAGAGTTTAGTAACCCATTCCCTTTCCCCCGGGGATCGGGCAGCCTTCCAATTTTGGGCCCAACAGTATCTGGCAGCAACCAGCATGACCTGTAACATGTGGTTGTGTTACTTTCGGGCCTCCCTCTACTTCAATTCCAAACAACATTAACCATGGGGATAGGGTCCTTTCAATTCCATCCACCACCTTTATCCAGGACAGAAGCTCGCTCCAATAGGTTTGCACCACGTGGCATTTCCACCACATATATACATAGTCTCCCCTTTCAGTGTGGCATTTCCAGCAATGTGGGTTGTATCGCCTCCTCATTCTGGCTATCCTCTGTGGGGGGGTAATGCCATCCGTGTATCAATTTCAGGGCCTGGTGGCGATATTGGGGCACGGCCGTTGAGTGATTGGCTTGTCTGCACATTTTGGTCCATCTCCTGTCAGTGATGGGCATATCCAAGTCTTTTCCCCATTGTACCTGGGTGGGAGGAGGATCCGGTGGGGTGGAAAGCAACAAGAGACCGTAGAGCCTGGATATCACACCTTTGGTTCCCTTTTATGTGATCAGGAATTTATCAAAGTCTGTTAGGTCCCTCCTAAGAGTATCCCCCCATCTGTTTTCAGTAAGGACCACTTTTAATTGCAAGTATCGGAAAGGGGAGAGGTTGTCCAGACCCAAAGTTTCTTTCAGCTGTCCTAAAGATATAAATATTCCGTCTACCCATAGCTGGCCTGCCCTGCTAAGACCTGCCTCATACCATTGTTGGAAGGCTAGTGGTTCTTCAATTCCTTCTCTGAGTGGAGGCGCCCAGATACAGCTTAGAGGCGAGGGCCATGTCGTGAGCCATCTAAAGTAACCTACCCCCTCTTTCCATACGGACCATAGTACCCTCATGACTGGATGATTCAGCAATCTCCTCGGGATGTGTGCTTTGGGAACCCACAGCCATTCGTCAAGTGTAACTGGGGAGAAAAGCGCATTGTCCAACGCTACCCACTGTTTCCTTGGGCCCATCGCAAAGTGGTCAACCAAGATTCGTAATTGAGATGCCCTATAATATGTATCTAAGTCTGGCAAGTTCACTCCGCCCTCATCTTTGGGCCTTGTCTATATGTCATAGGTGATTCTGTGGGACTTTCCTGCCCAAAGGTAGTGCAGGAGGGCCAGACTAACCTCAAGAAGGAATGGCTTGGGAATTTGGGTCGGCAGCATCTGGAATAGGTACAAAAATTTAGGGAGGATCAACATTTTAATTGAGTTGAGGTGTGGCATCCATGACAGGCCTGATTTTGCCCATCGCTCTATGTCTCGTTTGATTGCCGACCACAGAGGTGGGTAGTTGACGGCAAAAAGATCTGCTAGGTTTAGCGGTACCTGGACCCCCAGATGACAGAGTCCCTCTGCCTGTTTACAGAACGGGAGGTCCTCTACATGTTGCCTCTCTGCCCCAATGATATGCCCTGCAATAAATGCAACCGACTATCCTAGGTTTCCTTATCGCCCGAGATCAATCCAAACTATTCAGTACTTCGGGTACCGATTGGGACGGGTTGGCGAGATAAAGCAACACGTCATCGTCAAACAGACTAATCTTAAAGTTCATTTCCCCCATCTTGATACCTTTTAATTTGTTCATTCCCCCTAATCGCTATCGCCCAAGGTTCCTTCACTAATGCGTATATGAGGGGGGATAAGGGGCACCCTTTTCTCGTGCTCCTCTCCAGTGGAAACGTTACCGGTTCACCACCATTGACCACTACCCTAGCCGAGGGCTTAGAATAGAGGGCAGAGATCCACCCCTGCCACCTTGGCCCCCATACCCAGTGACGACAACACCCCCTCCATTCGAACGCTTTTTCCGCATCCAGGGATAGGAGGAGAGCGCTCTCTGTTCTGACTTCCCTTGAGCTTAATATGTGTATGGTTTTGCGCATGCTGTCAGCCCCCTGCCTGTTTAGCACAAAACCTACTTGGTCCGGGTGGACCAATGGAGGGAGACACTTTTCCAGGCGAGTCGCCAAGATCCTGGTAAAGATCTTTGCGTCGACGTTCAAATGTGAAATGGGCCTGTAAAAACCACATTCCGCCAGTTCCTTCCCAAGTTTAGGTATCACCGTGATCATGGCCTGTTGGAATGTCGTTGGGATAGTCTCCGGAGTCCTAATTTGATTGAATAGCTTGGTTAGCGGTTGTATCAAAACCGATTGATACTGTTTAAAAAAGTCAGCCGTGTATCCATCCCCCTATGGGGTCTTATCCACCTTTAACCATTTAATAGCCCACTCCACCTCTTCTGATATTTCCCTTTCCATGGCCTCCCTCTCTGGTTCCTTGAGTGTGGGAAGGGGGTAGTCCTCACGGTATCTTTGAATCTCATCTGGGGATTCACCTTCCTGTTTAGCATACAGTTCCTTGTAAAACTCAGCAAAAGACTCCGTTATGTGTTCAATTTTCGTTTGTATGTTGCCCGCCTTACCCCGGACACCCTCAACCCGTCTCTCTGCTCTTTCCCCTCAGCCTGTGTGCCAAAAGAGTCCCGACCTTGTCTCCCTTTTCGTAATATCTCTGCATCGTGTACCTAATTTTTTTGACCACTTCTCCAATTAGGACTGTGTGTAAGGCTTGTCTTTTTTCCCACATTTCACCCAAGAGGACTTCACGGTCCGTGTCCCCCTTAGTGAGCCGTGCCCTCATGGCCCGTAGGTCCTCGCAGAGTTTGGATTCTATTAATGCCCTCTCCCGCTTCCTCCGCGATAAGGAGACCCCAGAAGGTGGCCTTTGCCGCCTCCCAGACTGTGACCATTGACGTTTCCCCTGTATCATTTGTTGCAAAGTAGGCTTCGATTTCTTTCCGTAGAAACTCTTTCAACACCTGGTCTCTCAGGAGGGTGTCGTTACAGCGCCACCTGTATGACTTCGGGGTGCCTTGCAATCGCCAGTCCATTATAAGGAGCTCATGGTCCGACCAAGTGACTGTCTCCACTGATGGGGTCCTTATCTGCCCTCCTCTGATACCAGTAGTAAGTCAATTCTAGTGTAAGTTTGGTGTGGGGGAGAAAACAATGTGTACCCCCCCCCCCCCGGGAGTATGCCAAAACTTTCGCCATACATCAACCTAATAGTATTCTTTGTAGGAGATCCCTCATAGTGAGGTTGTCCTTTGTAGATTCCCTTGACCCTGCCCCTTTTGCGGACCACCAGTCTAATCGGGGGGTCTGTGATGAGGTTAAAATCCCCTCCCAGGACCATAGCTCCTTCTGCCCATTCATCCATGACCTTGAGTACCTTCCGGATAAATTTGATCTGACCAACGTTGGGTGCGTGCAGAGTGGCCAGTGTAACTCGCGTGCCCTGAGATAGCCCCTTGACCCCAAGAAATCTACCTCCAAAGCCCCTTTTTGTCTCAACCTCAGTAAGATGCATCGACTTTCTCAGAAGGATACCCAGTCCCTCCTTCTTGGAGGATTTTTATATGAGGCCCAAAAGTTCCTATCTATCTCCTTCCCTTTTATCGTCGATTCGCCACCCCTCCTGTAATTTGTTTCTTGTAGAAAGAGGACTAGCAGTTTTTGTTTGCGGAACAAATTGCTTGTGAGAGAGCGTTTGTTCTGTGAGTTTAGGCCCTTAACGTTGAGCGTGCCAATCCGACCTTCAACCATGGCCGTCGCTACCCATGTCCTTTAAGATTCCAGTGTGTTCCCCCCTGCTCTAAGCCTTCACATAGGCCGTTGATCCCTGGCGTGGTGTTCCCATTGCCCTTTCCCCCTCTCTTTTTCCCTCCCTAAAACCATTCCTGTGATATCCACTCATTAACCACTCCCCTGCCCTCTCTTCCCCCGCCCTCACCTCCATCCCCCCCATCCTCATCATTGAGGCGTTCACCTCCGTCCCCCAGCGATGCTGGGCTCGGCCAGTGAACCATCAGGGGCTCGCTACACTGCCCCGGGTCAACCTTCTAGCGGGAAGACCCATTGCTGCTACCATAAAACCCCAACTTGTTAACATCATAACTCAATAAAAACATCTATTTTCGGGCCATCAACTTTCTGTTAGAGGTTACCCCCATTTCCCATATGAGGGCATTACTCTGCCGTCCTCACAAGGTTCTTTGTTCCATGGGGTGCCCAGCTGTATGGCTGGTCTCGCGGGCTCGTGGGGTCCTACTCCACCTGTCTCTTATCTCGAGAGTTAGGCCGCTCAGTGCTGTATTGAAGGAGAAAGAAAATAGAACCAGCGTTCCCAAGGGGGCAACAGGCCCGTGCACATCCAAACTCTGAGGTGGGTTCCACCTGTAACGCTTACCTGAACTCTGCGGGAACACCACTAGAACTCTTCTTAGTGAGTGGTGCAATCCTCTAATTAGAGACCTTCCTACAGCAATGGTGTTCCTATTAATACACAGAAAATCCCTCTAAGAAAGGACTTCAAGTTTTCAGAAAACAAAGGCACTGACTCAATGTTGCAATTACTATTGTTAACACCCTTCCTCTTTACCTTCTGCTCTTTTATGGTGGGCTCTCCATCCTGCTTCTTCGCAGGGCCACTTGTTCTGAAGAATGGAACTGTGGATGGACTCAGTGGTGCATGTGTGCGTAGAATATCAATTAAATAAATGGCAGGGCAAAGGAAGATTTTCTAGAACTATTTGTGGAGGTTAGCTGAGAGAAACTAGGGGAAGAGAGGATTGAATGGCGGCAAACTATCCTAGAGGAACAGGAAAATGAAAACCTTATGTGTGTGACGTTCCAGCTAATACAATGCTAGTTACCATCAATCAACAACTAATGAAAGGCCTCATTCTAAATTTCCCCATAATAATAGCTGATGCCACCTATAATATAGAGAATGTTCTAGGAGGTAAGCACCCAGTGTCACTGCCTACAAATCCTGACGGAACACCCAAAAGAGGTGGATTGCTGTGAAACGAACCGCTGAGAGAAAAACTCAGAGCGGTCAAATGAACATTCTAATATATACACGGAATGTTCTAAAAGCGGAACATAAATAACTTGCACCGCGAGGTGAACGGCCCACAGAAAACATCAATACAATGCCGTGACGGGAAAGACACTCAATGCGCAACGGCACACTTCAATGGCAGCAATATGTGTCAAAGTATACTTGCTGTGATACTATGCCATGACTGGAAAAAAAACGCTCTATGCACAACGACGCACTTCAAAGGCAGCAATGAGTATCGCTGTATGCTTGCTGTGACAGGAACAGCTGACTGACAGGAATTCTTGATGAGGGCAAGGAGGTCTGAGGAACTGAAACTATAGGGGATACCAGGAACTCTAAGCGTAGTTCAGGGAAATGCTAGGACTGTGATGCTGTGGTGACTATGTAAATATTATGAACAGAAGTTGCCTTTTGACTGAACGGACCGCGGTAAGCGTTAACTGCCTAAGCAGAAAGACGCGAAGCGCGGAGCACTCGAGGGGAGGGGCTTAAGTAGGGAATGAGTAAGAATGCCTAGACCCATACAGTGGCTTCCCAGGAACAATGAGGCGGCCATGTTTGGAAGTCAGGAAATTATTATCTCTGCTTGTTTAATCACTATAATGCCTGCACTCAATCCATGAATGGTAGACACAGGACCAGGTTTTCTTGGAATTTCTTCTGAGAGTTTTTGCCATGATCATGACACCACCAGAATTATGGAAAGGTTTCCAACTCGATGAATGTTTTCCTGGAATATTGGTTACACCTATATGGGTCCCCCCTCATCTGACGGGGGATGCATAGTTTTCCTAAATTTCCTGGTCCCCTTCACCTTGTGTTTGCCGCCCAGGAAATCCGGGTCCCTGGGGGCTCGGTCAGAGGCGTTCTCCCACTCTGTGCGGTCCCCAGAGCTCCTAGGGCACGGGCCGAGGAGATCTGTGGTCCTCTGTATGTCCTGTGACAAGGTGGTGCCGCTCTCCCTGCCACTCAAAGGTCAGATAGAATGGATGTCCCCAGCGGTATCGGACCCCTCTGTCTTGCAGCCATCTGGTGAGGTACTGCACTTCTTTCTCATCTGTAGGGTGAGGGCTGAGAGATCTTGAAAGATGGCTACCCTGGAGTTGCTGTACTGTATCTCCCTGAGGTGTCTCACCTTTTCCAGAATCCTGGCCTTGTCTCGGAAGTAGTGCTGTCTCGCTAGGACCGAGCGGGGGCCCCTCCAACTCCCCCATACACCCCTTGCACTGTCGATCACCACCGATTCTCCTGAGTCTGTACCCAGGACAATCCTGATTATGTCCTGGATCTGGTCTTCTAGACCCATCTGGGTCTCCCCCCTCCATCTCTGCCTGGCCAAAAACCCGGAGGTTGTTTCTCCTCTCCCTGTTTTCCATATCATTCACCTTGAAGCGGAGCTCCTCCTCGCGACATTGCATTTCTGCAAACCGTGTCTCCATCTGTGTTTCCAGGAGACCGGTGGACACCCGATTGTTCTCCACCCCTTCGACCCTGTCCTCCAGGGTGGTCACCTTAGCTGCGAGGTCTGCCAGTTTTGCCCCCATATCGGTCCTCATCCGTCTTAACTTGTCAAGAATCATCTGTGTGTTGCTCTGCATGGTGGTCATATCTGGTGGTGGTGTATTGGACCCAGGGTTCATCTCCATGTTTCTGGTCGTATATTGGAATTTGGCCAGTGCTTGTTTCCAGCTCATGAGCTGCGGTGCCGTGGACGATTCAGATTCACCTCGTGTGGTCCACGTGTGTCCAAGAGAGCCAGGACCTTAAGCGCTGCATCATCCCTGGGGTTCCAGGGCCCCGAGCCTGCTGTTTCCAGACGCCTCGGTGGGCGCCGCTCTGTAAACTGGGTAGCCCCTCAATGTGTCTCAGTCTCGAGGTCTACAGTGGGTCCGGTGCAGAGTGCCGTGTTGCACTCTTCGGCAATGTGGTGCGGTCAGGGGGGCTCCTCCAGGCCAGTTCGTGCCTCCTGTATGTGTCCTGCATATGCCTTTGACCCTCTGTGGGCCTTCACAGTTTGAGGCCTCTTTGGTGATCACTTAGGCCAGGTATGTGGGAGAGTGTGTACCAGGTTTCCCTTGCGAGTCAGGCAAGGACTCCGGGAGGTGCTCGGTGCCCCGTTGTACGCTTCGCCAATGTGGTGCGGTCAGGGGGGGGGGGGTCCTCCAGGTCAGTTTGTGCCTCTATATGTGTCCTGCATATGCTTTTGACCATCTGTGGGCCTTCACAGTTTAGGGGCTCTTGGTATTCACTTAGGCCAGTTGTGTGGGAGAGTGTGTTCCAGGTTTCCCCTGCGACTCAGGCGCAGACTCCAGGGGGTGCCCGGTTCTTCTCTTTGTGGATGGGGAGGGGGTTCGGAGGGTCTCAAGGTGCCCTGGGACCCACGCGTGTCTTCACATCACCCATCGACAGTGCGGGTCCCAGGTGTCGGTCCCATTAGAGAGGGGGAGCGCGCGTAGTGTGACTTGGCTGACCTTGAGTTTGGAGTTTCGCGCAAGGCAGCTCCCCGCTCAGGTGTACCACGGTCCTCCGCTCCTTAGCTCCAGGCGTGTCAGCCTGCTGCTGCCCGGACCTAGGGACCCAGCGGTGGGCCGTCCCGGGTCTCTCCTCCGCCGTCGGGGCAGCGCCACATGTCCGCGATCGGGGTACCTCTCATTCCGAGAGGGGCCGGCAGCCCCGGTCAGGCTCTTTTCTCTTCACGGGTCGTCGATCCGCTCACTGTGGGTTGGGAGTCCCCGCCGTTCACATGGAGAATCTGCATCCTCCTCTGCAGCACATGCAGGAGCTACACGCTCCCCGCGAGCGTCCCAACAGTCAGCCGCGTGCGGGACGCTGTGTGGGGCAGGGGAAAACCCGCAGGTGCAATCTTGTAACTCTGGACAGGGGGCACCTAGGAACCCCAGAGTTTCGCCCTCGTATAGATGGTCGATTGATTCATGTATACATCGGCTTTTGGTGCAGCATGGCACCCAGTCTCCAAATGATCTCCGCAAGTTTTCCTGGGCTGGTGTGGGAGCTACAGGTTCAGGCAGCCATCTTTCCTGCGCCCCCCTGGTGGCCTCTCTGCAGTTGGTTTTATGGGTAAGAAGGAATTCAGAGCCAGCCCTAGCCCTGAGAGGAGGATCAATCTAGAGAATCCAATCCCTGTCCCTCCCCTCCCTTGTTCCAACATGTTTATTTGCAGTCCACAACTAAGTCAGACCATGTCTTCAAGATAAAATGCTTGCCAGTCTCTGTTTCCTGTAGAAAAAAAGTAATCTGGTCCAGCAAAAGAACAGACATCACCAAGGGAATCCAGAGCCAACCTGACCAGCGTTAAAACCCATCTGTGTGACCGAAAATCAGCCCCAAAGCTGCGAAGGAAGCTGCGGCACTAAAGCACGCCAGTGTACCTGACCGGCAAGCAGCAGAGAGAGAATGTGCTGCAGCAAAGAGCTGTGCTCTTACGCGGAGGATCAAAGATCTTTGCGGTGCATTCAGGAAGCATGGGTGAGCTGGCGTTGGATCTAACAGTTCCCCCTGGAACACCAGGGAATGAAGGGAGGACAACAACCTAACTCCCCCATGAACATTTTCTGGCAAACCAGTACAGAGAACAGGAACCTGAACATTCCCCTTTCATGGCAGCCATTGTGTTTATTCCAAAGCTAACCTGCGAAGAAGTGGGGTGCCAAGTGCCCTTTTTGTAATCTTTCCGTGTTCAAACAATCCCAGGTGTGAAAGACATGGCCAGAGGATTACAATTAGAATGTGCATCCTTCAAGAGGCAGCCAGTTGCTGGACACTGGGGGCTTGGAGTGAGCTGATGTAGATCTTTACAAAAAATAAACCCTTCCATTGCTTGGAGTAGATAGTTTACATCAGAATGTCACGACCCTCGTCCAAAACCCCCTCTGGCAAACCCATTGGCCAGGTGGAGTCAGGACTCGGGCCTCTAGACCCTGGCAACCTCTTTAAAAGCCCTCATGGGGCCAGTCCTGGCACCTATGGCGCCAGGATCATACACCATAAAAAACAATGTGCTTGGGAACTACTTTATTGTATTGTCAGCCAACATGGAGGCATCCACATAGCTTGGTTCCTAAGAACCAAGCTATGCGGTCTAGTGTTTTGGGTGTGGTAGCCTAGGGACTACTTTACCTGGACTATTTTGTTGGGGCTATTTAAACCACACCCGAGCAAGACAACACGCTTTGCGTTACTTTGCAGCTTGCAACGCGACGCTCACCATGTCCAGCTATTCGCTCGAACCTCAGAGAAGCAGAACATGCAAGGGGACAAAAGGAACATCATTAGCAGCAGCATTTTACCTGCGGTCTTCATCTTTAAACACTCGCAGCTACTCAGAACCGCTTCCTCGAATCTGCACACCTCCCGGACAGAACGACCTGAACGAGGAAGATGGAGGCAACATTAACGAAAGCAGTAGAGACATTTACAAATTACAAACTGCTCAAAATGCTTACCTGGCTGGTCGCCTCTCGGCTGGCACCACTCGGGACATTCCACTTGCGCTGAAGAACACTGCGACCTACAAGGAAGGAAAACACAGGTTAGCAAAGGCCAGACTTTGCAGCGCTGCGCATAGCGCTTACTTACCGCATCATGGCACTCTTAATGCACCATCATTTACCAGCGGGGCTTAACCAAGCCAGTTCGCCGAGCTGAAGCTCCGCGTACCTCAGGGAGAAAAAGAGACATTTTAAACAAAGAAAGGCATGCAGCATAGCAACAAAACTAAAGAACAGCAATAAGACCTACCTGAACAATATCAAACGGGCCGGCGTCAGTGAAGTAACTGGACCGCATCGCCCATGAAAGACAACGCGCCCCTGCAAAGAAGGCAGGACAGAGGGCACGCCTAATTCTACCACAAGGTGAGGAGAGTGCGCCAGAGGGACTAAAATCATATGGGGGTGGAGGGAGGGTACTTACCCCACTCGGTCAGTCTTGAACACAGTCCTCCTGTATTTTCAGTCAGAACCTTCCCCGCAGACCACGTCAGGGCAAAGCTGAGAAGCATACCAGCGAGTAACCCGGCTGGGTGGCGTCCCTGTGGATACCAGGTGAGCGTAACAAGAATTGGCGATGAGGCGTCAGGACTTTCAGATTGAAGACCTATGCTTTTAACTAAGGTTCTGCTTTGCTTGTGGATGTATACCTTCACTGGATTTAAACTACGTTTCCTGTCTGCTTTTACTACCTCACTTCGGTGTGTGACTAGATCTATTGCCTGAAGCGGAGTACTGAACCTCACAGAATCCATTCCTTCTGTTTGGACTACGTCATCTCTTTATCCATTGAAGAACAAGGTAAGCGGGAATGTTTTATGCTCATTTAAATTTACTACTGGCACCTTTCATCATTACAGTGAGCAGTGCGTTGTTATTTGTTTTACTCTGAACATTCCTTTTGAACATTGAAAGAATGCTCTGGGAGTGACGCTGACATCACTGGACTCTTGACACACACATTTTTCAATCTGAAGGCAGCCCATGAAACCCTTGGAATCTCTGTATTGTTGGAATACACTAAACAGTACAACATTCTGTTCACTTCTTACAGGTTGCTCAGCTAAGAACTTTGTATTTTCCAACACATGTTTAACCAATATAACCAGAGCGGGTGGGGGGGGGCATAGGCTTCTAGCTCCAGCGAAACGAGGGCTTTAATGTTGGCCCGTAGAACATCGCAAGAAGATCATCGTTGTCAAGGAAGTGGCTATTGATATGTGGTTAACTCACTGAGTGACCACAATAGAAATCACCATGTACATTGCAAGATGGCGTGCACTGTTGGCAAGCAACTATTCAGTTCCGTTCAACACGAAGAGAAATTTGAGAATGATGAAAATACAGTTATGCTAAGCAAACCATCACAAGATTTTACAAACTAAACACACGCGGCACGCCGCCACCACACATTGGAAGAGACAGCTGTATGATAACCTAGTCACCAAAAACATCCCAGGACACTACAAGATGAAGTCCATTGAATGCAAGCAGTAAGTCACCTCTTCGAAACACTGCATAACACGGTTACCATAACAACCGGCAAGAATCGTAAACGCAAAGCCACAGCAAAGCGGTACGAGCATATTGTGCTAAACACTTGGGAAAAGATACTCAGCCACGAATCATGGACTACCAGGCTAAGAAGGACGAGGAGATCAAGACAGGAGAAAACATACATCTGGCAGCGTGAAGAAATCATTCGGCGGAGACGCCTCAAAGATTGAAAGACTGGTGCCATATTAACTGTCTGGCAGAGGTGAGCACAAGAACTTGAAGCGGTCACACACGTAACTTGACCTTAAAATGCAAGTAATCAGGGTTTTGTTACTGGGACACAGAGCTATTAGTAAGCGACTGGTCCCGGTGCAAAACCCGCGCCTGTATGATATAAAAAAAAACTGTTCCATATAAAACGAATATCAATCGTTTTTTCAACAGATTGAGCAAAAAGACCTCCCTTTGCACTTAAAGAAATGAAGTACATGTAGAGTCAACTGACTAACCCAACATGTGGAACGTGTTATAAAGAAGACTAGATCTTCAGAGTCAGAGAAACCTCAGGTCAGAGTTAACTTTAACTTACAGATCTAGAAAAACGCTTAAAATATTATTGAACGTCTAATAAGAAATGGTACTGATTAGAACATTTGTTTATTTAAATTTCAGAAATCAATCCATTGGAACAAGATAATTGTCCGCACATGATGAAGGGCATGAATTGCCCAAAACGCGTTGTGCATTACAGAACTACACAAAAGGCAACTTGCCTAAAGTTACAGAAAAGACTGTAATACATATGGACTAATACCATCTTGAAAGAATAGGAAATGAACCCACAGACCAGTAATGTGGAACATTCTCTACAGGAGATTATGGGAGTGGCATTGAAATGATCCAAGTGTTCTTCTTTACTATTTTATTATGTTATTTTTTTTGCTGAAACTGAATTAAGCACTATTAAGCATGAGGAAATGTGTTATTACAAAATTGAGTATGTACCATGTATGTAGAACATTGTAAAGTCAAGTAGAGACATCAGTGTTTTATTTATTTATATATATATATATATATATTTTTTTTTTGTTTAAAATATTAAAACATGAAAATGTTATAACGGAATTGTGACAGATGATCATTTTGCATAGTGTTATGCTCAAAAGTGTGCACAGAGACATGGTCATTTTTGTTGTAAAGTGACACTGTGAAGTTTTTCAATGTAGTAGATGGGGCCATGGCGGTGGGAACAGAATCCCAGCAAACTCTACCAGAGGAAAACTCACAGGCGTTAGAGGAAGCTGTCCCAAGCTGGACAGAGATAGGTGAACAGAACTCTTGAGGAAGAAGGAGAGTAAAGAGAAGAGAAGCCAGGAAGAAGAGATCGAAAACTCTTCCTCCACCAACTAAGAAAGAACTAAAAAGAAATCTAAGAACCAGAAGAATCTAAGGATCAAGAAATCGGAGGTGAATTTCTTTCTTGAGTCCATTTTGACACCATCATAAGAGGACGTATTAGTCGTAAAACAGAAATCGGAACCTTCAGAAATGGCCAGGGAGGACACATGAGAAGCAATCCCTATGGAAAGCAAGATGGAAAAAACAGGAACAAAGCAAAAGAATGTGAAGAGTGATCAAAAAGGAGCTCTACAGCAAGCGATTGAGATCGTAAGTGTGAGTGTGAGGCTTCAAACGGATTTGCAGGCGCAATCTTCTAAAGGCCCGGATGTGGTGTATAACAAAGAAAACCTGAAGGAGGCTAAAACAACAGAAAAGGACTTTCAGAAGAAAACTACATCCCTGGGCCAGTTAGCTCCTTCGGCCACAGGGCTACCATGGGCCCCAATATTCTTAAAGAAAAACTCCCCCACCCTGAACTCCAGAATGTCCACTGAGTCAATAAAAGTTCATTTACAGGAGGAAAGCATGAAATTAGCCCCAATAGTCCTAAAACAAACAAAAAAAGCCGACTTGGCTGACATTGAGCCAACAAAAATCCCCATGCCCAGGAAGTGTGGATTGGGCAAGGCAAATAGTCTGCTATTCCACGGAAGTGTAATGGCGCTGGAAAGTCTACAGAGATTTTGGTACCAGCTTTAAAGGGAAGCACAGATCAATGTGATCCTGGCAGTTATCTCTCCACCATGAAGAGCAATGTAGAAGGAACATTTGCCTTTGCAGTTCCAAGAGTCTGACTTAAGCTATTAGCAAAGAACACAAAGCATAAGTCCCTCCAGTAGAAGTGTGATTTTTATCACGCTTCAAAAAAGTGTCAAATCTTTACCTTTTCTCGTTGAAGGACGTAGAATTTGTGTGATTCCCTATCAATCAAAATCTCTATATTGTTTGGTCTCACATCAAGAAAAGCACAAAATGCTATTTTGGGCGCCTCAAGAGACTTGCAGAGAAAAGGCTTAAAAACTTTTACCACAATGCCAATAAAAGCCAAAAGTGGAAGATACCCAGAATCGGGACGCCCCAAGTCAGAACCCTCTTGATCAGGGGAAAAGCCAAAGGACTTATGTCCAATCAAAAAAAGAATGGACATTCGAGAAGACCAACAAGAAAATGCTCTTACTCTCCTCCCAGATATTGTGACTCATCTGCTCCAGAAACTGGGGGTGTGAGTTCAGTTTCTTTAGGCAGAATTTATCTCCCTGATAAACTGGAACACGCAGGGTTCCAGTACCTTTAAATCTAAAAAAACTAGAGAACATGTATTCGGCAATAACAACATTATACTCTTCCAAGAAACCTGGCTTGTCAACCCAATAGAAATTGAAGGCTACACAGTGCACACTTTACATGTGCTACAAAAAGCTAAAGGAAGGCCATCGGGGGTTCTGCTGATGGCATTTAAGAACTCCACAAGTAGAGAAATAGTCCTTGTTTTCAATAATAAAGTGGGTATTCAGGCCTGTAAAGTCCTTTTAAGATCCCACTAGCCAGACCTCCAATTTGTCGTCATTAATGCCTACTGGAACCCTGCCTGGATCGAACTTCAGCCTTTTTTAGCGATATTGTCCTCATTGAATTTGGGGGAGCCCATATAATTTTTGAAGGGGACTTGAACACTCAGTGCGTCCAACTATTGAAGGAGAAGGAAGTAACGAGACCTCAGAGAATCTTCAGCAAGGGAAGAAGTCGGGTGGACTTTATGGACGCATGGGGCTTGAAAATGACAAATGGGTCGATTGTGGGTGAGATCCCTTCAGCATCGACCTGGCATCGAGGGCAGTCATCCTCTACGTTAGACCACATTTTTTTGTCAGCAGGCCTATTCTCTCGATGCTCATCGCTGACCATTAAGCCCGATGGAGGAAGTGATCACTCCTGCCTATAGCTGCTGTTTTCTGATGTGCCCATCGTAGTGTCGGACAGACAGACACAGGAAATGAGCAACTAAGAAGAGGAAAATACGACTCTAAATATAGATTGGATGGCAAAGGTCTAAACAATAACTTTTTGAGATTCTCTAAAAATGTTCAACTAGAGAATTATCAGCCGGAAAAATTTGAAAAATGTACTTGGGCCATCCTTCCACCAAGCTTGGTTAAAGCTAGGAGGTGGCAACCACATTGACAGAAATTTGATGAGGATACCGGAGCGAAAAAAAGATGGCAAGACGAAAACTGCGAAAATTGAAGAGATCGCAACTTAGTCCTGAGGCTCTTATAAGAGAGTCTAAGAAATTAACTTGCAAATATAAGCACTGGTCATTAGGTCGAAAAATGTTATGCCCCCAATAAGACAGGGAGATGATGCCGAGTATAGTCAGCAAAAGCAATTCCAGAAACTGTTGGTCAGCCATCAACCAGTTGGAATCTCATCCTAATAGCATCCAATGAAGCCTGGTACCAGAATCTAAGTGGATTGAATATCTCACGCAAAACTTTGAGAACTCCCACAACGATTCACATAGAGCCTGCTTAGATGTAACCTGGCATCTGCTCTTCGATGAACACGATATAGCAGACCTAATAACGAAATCATCTCTTTCTAGAGCCGCCGGCTCGAATGGGCTGACCTATCAAGTCCTAAAGAACAATGTTTTATGGTCTACACTGTAAAACTGGCTCTTTAAAGAGATCCTCAAGTGGCAAATGTCCCCCCCTCCCCCTTCGTGGAAAACTGCAATAGTTATTCTGTTCTTCAAGGGGTCGATCGGTTACAACCAGTGAATTACAGCCTGATCGCCCTCCTTGACATTGAAAGCAAATTGTTTATGAAACTCTTGCTAAAAGACCTTGAAAAATGAAAATGGGTTGAGAGTGCGCATATTTTGTCTAATTTTCAGACAGGGTTCAGAAGAGGCCTATCCACTCCCCTGAATGGACTGGCCCTGAATCTCATCAGTGAGAATACCAGGGGCAATGGAGATCTTCCACTATATGGGGCATGGGTGGACCTCTCAAAAGCTTTTGACCAGGTTACTAGGGTCTGCCTCTGGAACAAGCTAAGAAGTTGGGGAATCCCCAAAGGTACGCTGTCAATGTTAGTAGAACTACTTAGGGACACAACGCTGAGAGCGAGACTTGATGACCAAGGGCATCTGTCGGAACTCATCAGGGCGGAGAGAGGAGTCAGACAGGGCTGCTTGCGGGCTCCTCTCTTTTCCAATCTGTACTTTGTAGATATGGGCACTTCTGTAAAATCGTCAGCACTGGCCAGCCCGGAGATTAATGGGAATAAGATCCACTGGCTGACCTATGCTGATGATATTGTCCTGCTGGACAAAACAACAGTGGGGCTGCAGTTTCCTCTAACCATGCTAGGTGAATATGCCAAAGTGAATGGACTGTCCATTAATCCAGGAAATTCAAAAATAGTTGTCTTCAGACATGCACGAAAAAGGGTTCACTACTCCCAATGGTCACTGGTGGAACAGGTCATACCAGGAGTGGAGGAAGTAGTCTATCTGGGCTACATGGTGCATGTGTCACCATCATTAAGTAAGGTGGAGTCGGATGTGAATGGTAAAATCATGCAGCTAATTCCTCAAAGGAAAAAGGTCCTCTTCAAATACTGTAAATGTTCTATTCTCCCTTTGACTAAATACTATTTAGCAAAGGTAATCCCAGTGATTTTATATGGGCTAGAGGCCAAACCCCTACTTCGGAAAATAAATTGGCTGAAACTGGAGGGCCTAATCTGGAAGAGAGTCCTCTGGCTCCCAATGGGTCTCTCAACCCCTAGCTTGAGATTTGAGGTGGGTCTGAAGTCCTTGGGCTCTCTTGGAGATTGGTCTCCCTCTTCCGTTTGATTACTACTGCACAGGAACCCACACTATATGCAAATATCAAGGCTCATCTCGAGCACTCCAAATCAGATACACTCTCTAATTTAGAAACAAGGGTCAAGGAGATTGTAAAGGCAGACACAGACCTTGAGACACTGACCACTAATCCTGTAAAAGTAAAAAAGGCATTACAATCGAAGGACGGGATCGCAACAATTGAAAATATGCTGAATGTAGCCCCCTCAAACTCATTTCTGGTGGTTGAGAAGATACTGGTGAATCTCCCAAGATAACTTGTGAAATTACCAGATTGGAAGGTTAGAAAAAACGTCCTCAGAATCCGATTCAAACTGGCCCACACTGGAGAGGTTCTTGTCAAATGGGGGCAAGGCGAGGCTGCCCACAAATTGTGTGCAATATGTAAGACCCGGTAAATCAAACTTTAAAACATATGTTAATGGAGTGTGAGGGCACTTGGCCCATAAGAGCAGACTTGTTTACGAAATTCGTGGTCAACGTTGATGGAATACTATCAGATATGTTCTGGGACAGACAGATTTCTGGGTATGAAACAGCACTAACAATAAATGTGGTGCATGTTTTAGAAAAAAGTAACATCGTTTTCTTAAAATACCCCCACCTAAATGTGTTGTCTGTGACCGGCTTGTTCCTTTCCGAAAAAAATTTGGCAGCTCAATTTAGGTTTCTGTTTCTGGTTTATAAACGGGAAGTTTTGTGGATTCTTTTTCTTTTTTTATGAAAGTATTTTATTTTCAATGTATATTGGCGTTTTTAAAAATCTTGAAGGTTAAATATTAGCTAAATTTTGCTTTATGCTTTTTTCATGTATTTTCTTTTGTAAAAGGTTTCTGTAAACATATACAAACAAAAAAAACAAAAAAAAGTGTTTTTATATTTTGGGCCCATATCACATGTTAGAAGATAGTATGTATCTTGTTGTGATTTGGGATTATCATTTATGCTGGTTGAATGTTAATCCTGTGAAGTCCATAACAAAAAAATATTTAGACTTCAGTCGGTTTAATTTTCAGGGAAAGCTTTCCTAAAGAGATCCTTTCTGATAATACAGTACAGTTTGGAAAATTAAATGATTTCCACAAAAATGTGGAATTACACATAGGGAAACTGCCTTATACCATCCCAGGAAATGATTTAGTTGAGAGGATAAATGGGATGCTTAAGAGATGCATACAACTATCACTTGTGTGACAAATCTGGACTTTTCGTCCCTTCTCCCCAAAGGGGAGCCATCCACTTTGAGGCTAGGGAGGCGAGCCTGCTAAGCAAGACCCTCCCTAAGGGTCTGGGCAAGTGGGACCTCATTGGAATTGACAATGCTCTTGAGGACAAGAACTCCCATTCTGGTAAGGAATTCCTTGTTCAGAGTACATTGTCTGCCTACATGGGAGTTGAAAAGACTGTTGTTCATGGATGTCATTTTGGGGTTGCAGCTATGACCCCTTTGCATTGCTTTTCTATCCCTGGCGATCATCTGCAACCCTTGCACCCTCAAGTACTATCATTTTCTCAACAGAAGAAAAATATAGTATTTCTGCATTCCCTTTTACTTCAGTTATACATTTTCTTTTATTTCAGTACTTTCCAGTGTGCCTTATCTGCAGACAGTAACAGCTTCCTTTGAATGCAGCAAAAGCCACTGGGATATAGTGGGGCAAGTGTGAAGCAAAGCAGTTAGCAAGGCCTTCTAGAGAGAAGGTTGCTTGGCAATCATACAGCAGAAGCCTAAATGTTTATCTATTTCTCTAGGGCCCTGCTACCTAGCAGAGTGTACATAACTTTCCAAGTTTCTTTAATTTGGGTGACTGGTGAGTTCCCCAGCAGCAAGTGCAGTTGCACAGGAAGAGCCTCTTTTCTTGGACTGACCCTGATGGAGTGCAGTCTTAAAGTAGCTGTGTGCCTGAAAGTCATGGTTCGTAAGGTGAGTGCTTATATAAGGCTGCTCCTGTCGACCTTCCATGCCATTTAAACATAAAGCATAGGGTTTACTCTTTAGAAGCAAATGACCAGTCCGGTCAAAGAAACACTCAAACTAACTTCACTGCTGATGAATACACATATAATGGGTCTCATTATGAGATCAGCCGCAACCCGCCGGTTGCTGCCGACCTCGTAACACTGTTTACGCCGCCTGATATCCCGGTGTCACTGGGATATTACAAGCCCCGGCGCACTGGATGTCAGGCGGCAGGAATTGTAAGCCCTATGCCTGTGGAGTTCCATTGAACTCCATGAGTATGGGGACACGGAAGCGCCGACACTGTTGCTAACGTGTCAGTGCTTCCTGTGGGATATATTTACCCACTCAGCAGTACTTCCCCACAT
Source organism: Ambystoma mexicanum (assembly GCF_040938575.1). Lineage (NCBI taxonomy): Eukaryota > Metazoa > Chordata > Amphibia > Caudata > Ambystomatidae > Ambystoma > Ambystoma mexicanum. Next base: position 387,560,917 of record NC_090922.1, read on the forward strand.
CCCCAAGCTGCGCATCTGTGGTCACCAGCAAAATGGCTGCGCTGGCTCCTGCGAGCAGCATGCCTCAAAACTGCATTTCGCAGCGACAAAAAGAGGGCTGCACCATTTTACCAAGCACATATTGGGCAGGATGGAACAAGGGGCCCACTGAGGGAGCTTGTTTTTCCATATACAAAAGAAATAGAGTGAAAAAGCAGCACCGCTCTCCTGGTAGCCCAAAGTCCCCATTGAAAAGGGGGTATTTTACCTTAAAATGATGCTACTCTGACGCTATTTTTATCTGTTCTTCCTCAAACTACTGTTATTAACAAGGCCCTGCCATGCCCATTCATATCTCCTTTGTGCTTCAGCAAAACCAAGTATGACCCCTGAATGACGGGCCCTGTCAAACCAAATCTGAAAATCAACAAAGAAACTCAATTTTCTGCCGCACGGGAAAAGCTTCACTTTTTAAGTTACAAAGTGTCAATGATCAGTAATTCAAAGAAACTCCAGCTCTGGGCGATGTCAATTTCAGTGAATAGGTGGTTCAAATAAACTACTGCCTAGAAGAAAATAACTGTGGCTGCAAAACAGTGTGGGAATCCCGATGGAAAATTTAAAACCGAACTTGAAAGCAAAATGCTAGCAGCTTGCACCACATGTGTAAAAGTGGGCTTGGCAAACTAAAGAAGAAAAATGCTTGCTGAGAATACTATGTTGAACAAAAACCTCTTCTTGCCTAACAGTGTGAAAGGGGGTTGTACTGTGAAAATACAATGTATGAAATGGTTCTATTCAGCAGGTTTCCTTCCAATTCAGAATACAAATAAATACATTTAAATTATACTTCAGTGTCTGCATGGGGGGAGGAATCAGCCCAAGACAGGTGAGAGGATGACATAAACAAATGGGGGCCCTCTCAGTAGATACTAACACCCCAGTGATAATTACTAGTTTGGTCCGAATCTGGGCTGAGCCCTCTACAATGGATTTTCCAGGACACAGAAGTGCAAAGTGGAAAAGGGGCAATAAACCTTCCATCAAGCTGGGAAACCCCCCACCTTACCATGGAGGAAGTGACAGTTGGTGGTAGCTGAAAAAGAAATAAAATGGTCTAGTGCAGGAGAAAGGATGGCCATTTGTTTCAAAAGCCTATTTAATTAAGAAACTATGAAGACGGTTATCTTTGCAACAGGACTTTGCAGAAATGTAAAAATGTATTGTTTAAATGTGATTTTTCTGGCTTTCAAATAAGAGGTATTGGCTGTCAATAGCATGTATGGGACACAAACGCCAGAAGAATGTGAATCATGGGGAAAGGACACATGATGGAATGTTAAAAAGTAACAGAAATAGGCCCCATGATAGTATTTAAACACATGTAAAGTCACAGAATTTTAGGTTGAACATTTCACAGTGAAAAAGACCAAAGATTATTAAATGTACAAAACAATGTCTCACAGATTGCAGGGCTGGACTGCAATGGTCTGCATAAAATATGTAACCTGTTTATGTAATTTGCTACTATTATGTGTGGTGACTTCAATTTGGACCTTAGAAGAGCTCGATGCTAGAAGTATGGACATTCTGAATGGAAATGTCCGGGGGGACATCCCCCCCGAAGGCAACATGGCAACGAGTTGAGCAAACATCGATATTGGACTATATAATCACCTTGACAAATTTGACAATTAAGATAGGTGAACTAAGTCATTAAAACAGAACAAAGTGATCACAATCTGTTGATTACCTCTTTTGAATTGGAAGTAGCGGAAAAAAGAGCTCAGTGGCAGCAGAAGCTCGAGGTTGTACCAGGAGGAAATTGTCTTAAGATTAAATGGCATGAAAATCACCAAATTAACTGAGTATTTGGGGGTGCAAGAGATGAATGAAGGACCAAGATATCTAGAATATAATGCTCTCTTAGAAGTGTACAAGACTCCGAATTCCAAATTAAATACATTGGCAGTAAAGAAACATGTGTACGATGCAGATGTAGTACACAAGAAACACTGCCCCTATGAGCGAGACAAAAAGACCAGCGAAAAAAAGAGGATGATTATGAAATATAAAAAATGGTTAAAATGGCACAGAATGAGCATGGAACAAAATGATGAGGAACAAATGCTGAGCTGTACGGGTCCAAGAAACTCCAGAGACTATTGGGCTATATAAATGGAATGCCCTCAGAATTCCAGTATCTGTAATGTTGTGACAGAAGAAAAATTGATCTGTCACTACAGCAAGCTGTTCCAAAAAGATCTACAGAGGGACATGCAAGAGGAACACTCAGAAAAAGCCTGGAATATTGTTATCACAAGAGATGATATTCTGGACAACATTAAGAAACGTAGCTCATCTCGTGCCCCCGGACCCGATAGCCTGACGAATGCCATCCGCAAAATAAATCCAGAGGAATGGCCAGATTTTTGCGACCTACTCTTTAAGATGATAATAAGCAAGGGGAAAGTGCCTTTAACATGGAAACAAGCCATTATTGTCCCCATTTTTAAAAAAGGCTCAAGACTCGAGCCGGACAACTACAGACCGATAGCCTTACTGGATGTAGTAGGTAAAATCTTTGCTACCCAGTTATTGGCACAACTATTAACATGGATCAAGCACACACATGCTGCTGATGTAAGGCAAACAGGATTTGTCAAAGGTATTGGCCGCATTTTAAATATGTTTATCTTGAATGCCCTTAAAATGGATGCGATAAGGAAGAAGACCCCCGATCTATGTCGCTTTCATTGACCTGGCCCATGCCTTTGATGGTGTGGACCGAGAGATGTTATGGGCAAAAATGACAGATGTTAGGCAGAAACCTGTGCAGTTCCCTTAGGGACCACTGCAAAAGGCTTAAGACTACAGGTGTTGGCAGTAAACCCAATTGGTAGCAGTCTGTACCACCCAGATTTACCTGGTAGCTGTGGCTGAGCAGCCAGACTTCTCTCAAGAAGAGTTAGACAGTATATAGAGTATACATGATAGGTACCACAATACAGTAGCACAAGCAAACACTGACCAGAGCTTTGGTATCAAGTATATAATTATTTATTTAAAGACACACTTAGAAACACTCTAGCACTATTATTATAAGCAAGTTCAAAAACACAGTCACTATTAATATATATACATTATTCCTTATTAGACAAGTCTTAGTTAACACCACTTATTTCCAGACAGAGGTGAGCGCTTAACTAAAGATGGCACTCCAATAAGTTTAAGAAAAAGGGAAGGAAAAGGCAGAAATTAGAAGAGCACACAACACAATACTTTAGAAGCACTCAGCAAGGCAGGAAAGTCAGAGTCTACTTGTGAGCAAAAAGTTCAGAGGCCAGGCTCCCTCTTGGAGAGAGTAGAACACCAATGCGCCCAAGATCACACAGTTTAAAAGGCTTGGAAAGTCTTGCAGAGAGTTTAAAAAGGGATCAGTTTAGCTCAGAAAAGTTCAGTTAGCCAGCCTAGGGCCAACCCAAGTGGTAAGTTGAGGATTTACGAGACACCCCACACAGACCGTTGCGAGGGAGGCCAGGCGGACAGAGTACCTTGAAAGTGGAGAGAATCCTCCAGCAGGGGCAGTTGTTCCTGGCAGTGGATGCAAGTCACGGCGTCGTCCAGAGGAAGAGATGATCTCGAAGTGGAGGAAAGCTGAAGGTCGTTGCACTGCCAGGGAAGAAACCAGCCAGGGAGTTCTCCGGTAAAAAGGTACTACCCCTTTATTCGCGGTAGTGGAAAAATGTGGTATCCCGGTTGCCGGGGTGCTCGGCACAGGCAAGGCGGCCACGAGATGATCCGGGAAGGCGAAAAGGCAGGAAAACTGGTTATCCCCACCAGTCAAAGGAAGAAGACTCTTCGGGATGAAGATCTCCTCTGTCGTTGGAAGAAGTGGTGAGTCGGTTCAGCATGGCTCTACTGGTGGTGTCGTCGTTGCAGGTCGGCTCAGCTTCTCCCTCTTCGGATTCGTTGGTCCTGTGGCGACGTCTGAAGTCCTAGTCCCCAAAGCCCTGCTTTTATGCAGAAAACCCCCATTCATCAGTCCTAGCTGTCACTCAAACATGCTAAGTGGTGAGCCGGGCGGCTCACCACTGGGCCAATCACACAAGAGTGCGACTTGAGTTGCCGAGGCAACTCAGTCCAGGGTGCCTAAACCCCCCCCCCCCACACTCCCTGTGGTACCCAGACAGAGTGGCACCACTTTTGGAGGCTTCTGTGGAGAAGCCCGCCAAAAAGTGGATCAAAGGGCTTGACTTGGGTTGGAGTCGCAGAAGCGAACACAAACGCCATTTTGGAACCGAGTTCTGGCAAAATATACCAACCGGTGAATTAATATTAAATAAATAAACCGGCGGTATGTTCGAGGCTATGTTAAAAAGTATTAGCCTCGAACAATGAGAAAATCCCATAGGAATATATTTGCGGTTGAATATAAAAAGTAGTATCCACTGCCACCAGCCAAAACTCGCTCGGGGGACTGGACGGTGCCCCCTCGAACAACAGACCCAGGGGCAATCAAATTGCCCCTACCAGTACGCTCACAATATGATGGTTTGTACTGGTTCTGTTCACAATTTAGGGCTAGTAAAGCCAATGGTGACTTTACAAGCCCTGGGAGACAGTAGTCACACACATACCAAAAACACATGAATCCCTATGGAGTAAAAGACCCCATAGCCCATAAAACACATTTAAGTCAAAGGATATCTCAAATCATGTCTAAGAGTGGGAGAAAAAGAGTCTCACTCTTAGCAGGAGAAAAAAATAAACCCCAAAAATCCAGCAAAGCTGCTGGGGGACTCACTAGGTTTGGAAAATTAGCCTTAACAGAGAATTCTCCCTAACAACAGAAAAAGGATTTCCAGTGAGTTTAATTGCTGCAATAAAAGGCGCTTTATTCAGAAACATCCGTCCAAATCCGTTTAGATCATCAGGCCACCTAACGGCACCTATAAGAACAACTCGTGCAGTCAAACAAGGCTGCCCGCTAGGAGCAACACTGTTCAACTTCTTCATCTCGGATGTAAGAGACTTTGGAAGGAGTTCAATCCTTTCCCCCAAAAAACAACAGCTTTCACATCAGCGTCATGATATATGCTGACGATATTGTTCTCCTTGACATGACATCAATTGGGCTCCAAAGAAAAATCAATGTCTTGAAAACCTATATTGATAGCAACAGTCTCAAGATAAATGTAAAGAAATCCGAGATATTGGTGCTTAAAAATTTCCAAGGTACGAATAAGAACAGTAGAACAAGAAGGTTCACTTGGATGCTCGAAATGAGTCATTGAACAGAGTAAAGGAAGCCAAATATCTGGGCATCATAATAAATTCGAGCATGAATGATGAACCGATGATGAAGAAAGTTGCATCTAAATGCAATCAGATGGCTGCCCAGGTGGGTAGACTGCATTTAAAATACAGCAAATTCTCGTTTCCCCCTGTAATTTCTTATTACAGGAATAAAATCATCCCAGCCTTAACCTATGGCGCAGAGACACTGATGGGCTGTCATAATGAGATCTCGTCAAGGAGCGAACACGTCATTTGGAAGAGGATTCTGAACTTAACAAAAGGCTTTCCTACAGCTTGCATGAGATATGAGGTAAGTCAAGTGTCAATGACCGCTGTAGTGACATGGAATGCCATGGAGCTCTATAGGAAGATGATCAGAGACGACAACATTCCGCAGTTGAAAATCCTAAAAAACAGCACAGATAATGAGAAAGATAACCTCCTAGCGCAGTGGAAAAGTGCCTGTGATGCAATACTGGAGCACTTGGACACTGACAAGAAATTGCTAGCAGAAAATCCAAACGCAGTCAAAATAAAATGATACTAAAGAGATTGGATCGACACAAGCGAAAAAAGAATTGAGCATGCAATAATGAGAAATGCACCGATTGAAGCCAAAAAACTGCATGTGCCAGCTGCATATATGACCAAATTTCCATGCAAGAGAATGAAAAGTTCAGACTGAACCATTTTTATACAAGTGATGTAGGTTATAGCATGAAAGGCGTGGAGAAAAGTCCTAATATCAGATGTAGGCTCTGTAACCTACAAGAAGAATCGCTTAAACATTCAGTTCTCTTTTGTCCCAAGATGAGAGATGAAAGAACGAATCACATGGGTCATGAACTGAGAAAATATCCTATCTAGGTGCAGACGATTGGTGGATGATTCTTCATGAAGGAATGAACTTCAAAATAATTCTCGCATTAGCTTTTTTTCTTGAAGTTAAAACAAAGATTAGAAAAAACAAACGAGCTAAGTGACAGAAGCTCCTAAATTTATCAAGATGGTTTATGTCTCTACGTCGTTAAGTCAAGAATAAGAACTTGCATGCAATCTTGCTTTTTTTATTACTTTGAAAATATGAGTGAAAAGTACTTTATTTTTAAAGGTTTGTAATAAACTAAATACATTTTTTTTAAAATAAAGTAATTTGCTAAGTGACTTCAACTGTATAAATATACCATTTATACAGTTATAAAATCGGATTTTAGCTAAAGTAACTGTGGGAGGTTTTTGAACATTGTAAAACTTGCATCATAAAACTGACATCCTGTCCTTAAAACCCAACCAGCTGAGAGCGAGGCGGGGACTAGCACCCCTGACCAATCCAGTGGGTTAGAGGTGTGTTTAGCTAAGCTTGCCCAGCCATATACCTCTATGATGTCACTAGGAATTCTAAATAAGAGTCCATGACAGGACTCTAGACACACTCTTTCTGATGTTCCTGCGCTGCGTTCCTGATCTCCATTCATCTTGCTGACTCCAACTATAAGGCCAAAGCATTGCTGACCCTACTTCAGAGCCCACTGCAAAACCCAAGCATAGCTGAATCGAACTCCAGCAAGGCCATTGATCCAGAATAAACCCACTAATATCCCATTCATAAAAAGGGGAAAGCTGTTGTATCTTTTGCAACCTGAAATTAGCCTGGCTTGCTGCCCACTCACTGCTAGGCCACTAACTGCATCCAGCGGTACCTGTGCCATCCAGTGACCCGAATTGGCCAGCTGTTCACTACCCGGTAACCAGACCTTGCCCAGCTGACTTTTGCCAGGCAAAAAATCCCCAAAACTCAAAAGTGGACTGTGAGTATAATCCCCACCCCACAGAAACACCTAGCTTACCTTGCATTGCCTTTGTCCTTATCCCACTCTCTAAGTAGTCACATTCATACCCTTGTAACTTGTTGAAACTGTTAGAATTATCCTCGTTTCCTGTCCTTAATGTTGAAGTGCTAGCGCCATCTATTTTCAATTTTGTCTGGTGTAAAGTATAAGCCCTTAGTTATTTTTGGAGTAATCAAACTAACTTCCATATATTTTATCGTTGTGGTTGAGCACTGGGGGGACAAGGTTGACCTCCCGAATCAACCTTGCAGCTTACTGTGTTCCTCTTTAACAATATAGTCTAGATAATGTCGTTTTAAGTAACCTTTGCCTTTCTTTTAAAACCAAAGTTTTCACTTTAACTGCTCCATTTTACCCAAAAATGAACCTCTCTACCTTCCAAATCTCTCAATTCACCAGCTAGATACCTATTTTCAACTCTATATTGTACTTGTGATATATATCTATCCCGCACTCCAAATCAGACTATTTCACTCGTTTTCATTAAAAACCGTTTGAGTAATTTAAAGCGGGATTTGAGAAAATTGAAACTTTCCAACATGTTATTTGGCTGCAACATGCTCTAAACTTTTCACTCATTTTCAAATGGTATGTCTTCTGCTGATCCATTGCCTTGTGATTGCCAGTGATAGAACATACATGCTATTGTGATAAAACATATTTATATTATAAGTTAACCACACATTAATTAATTATTTGTAAAATGTGAGTGTTATTTTTTTAATTGTGTGTAGAGGGAACATTGCAAGGGGAATCCTTAACTTGGGTGCTATCTATACTAACCCAAAAAGTGCTCCTATTCACATGTGCTGTTTATATGTTCTAGGAGAAGGTTAACCAAGTGCATTTATTTCATTTTCACTGTAATTGTCACCCCATTGGTGATTGCTGCCCCTTGTTAAAATGTGTATGATTTCATTTGAATTTTAAAAATAAATAAAATTTTGTATTTTCACCAACCGGCCTGGTTCCTGGTCCATTGTGACCCGGGGTATTTGAAAGAGGGGGTGTGATACAAGCAGTGTTCCATCTCCAATTGAATTCACATAAAATAAGGAGAAAGGCATATCAAGTGAGCGCTACACCCTAGGCTGAGACCAAGGTGTGCGTCGCCTGATTGAAATCCTTAACATTCTGCGAAAACCATGCCTGCAGGGGCCAGTGTTCCTGGCAGGTCTGCCGGGAGCTCTGGCCCCTGCAGGCATTCCCGTAGTCTGGCGGTCCGGAAAGGGCGCCGGTACGTTGCTATCGACACCGTTATTTCCGGACTGCCAGACTTGTGATGAGGCCCAATGTGCACGATCTGTGGATCTTGAGATGCTGTTTTAAAAAAATGTAGTTTCATTACTCAAAAAAGTGTTCAAAACACAACTTGTGTTTTGTAGTGAAGGGTTGCCAGTCCTTGGGAGCTGCATGGTAAACTAGTAAAGAAAGGGAAGGAACTCTTGGCACACAACAATAAAGTTACCACATGTCTGACTAATGAACTTCATTGCACATTAATGTTACAAGTTTGACCAAGCTTAGCATATTTAATTGCAAAGAATGAATGTGCAAATAATGAACAATATATGAAAAATAGGACTCATTTGTTTGAAAATGTGTTGCATGAGGAATGAAATGCTGTCTGTGAGGTTGAATGCAAAACACGATCTGTCCTGATTGCAGACATGTCTGGTACATCTTTTGTAGATATTTGGTGTTTATCAGGAACAAACGTTTATCACCATCTTATTGCAACTGGTTCTGCAGGGGAGTTTACAAATGTATTCCATAAAAACACATTTTTATCACAAGAAATATAGTTGAAAGATAAAGCAAGTGACCGCCACGAGAAAAGGTGTAGATGCAAGTTGATGAATCTGGAGCCTCCTGTCTAATATTGAGCTGAATGCCCTGTGTGCACAGACCTCGAGTAAACATTCTTGCCGTCAGTTTACAAAAGGTTGCCATTAAACCGTACTTGCAAGAAGGCACCTATTAATGCCATTTTTTATGTATAAATGGGAAATTCCAAATATTTTAATGAAATAAAGGATATTGGAGTATGTAATTCTTCTTTCCCCTTTTAATAAAGATAAGATAGCCTATTGTTCTTTGACGCAATGACGGAGCACAGTTTGTGCATGTGGCAATCTCCTTGTTGTTCAGATAGGATTTATTATTCGGTAAATTGACTTTTTGTAACTAGAAAAACGTTCTTCACTGCAATAATCGTAATTCTTTTCTTCACATTCAGTATCCCATTTAATAAGCAGGAATTAAAGACAAATCAATATTTAAGAAATGTGTATCTTTTCAAATTCCTTATAATTCGATGGACATCTGACCCTTAATTCCAGGCCTTCATGTTAACCCCTTAAGGCATTCTCTCATTTTTAAGATTGTCATCTTCTGAAATGCACAGCTATGCACTACACTTAAAAGGCTGGAACCTTCAAATGTAATGATGGTTTATTCTGGGGCGGTGCAGAATCTCATTGGTGCACTGAAGTTAATATAGAGAGAGTGCCTGACATGGAGCAACTTGAGAGCTTTGTCCTTCCTTTTCGGTGAAAGAGGACATGGAGCCCTGGCATGTTGCCTCAATGTAAGGTTAATCTTTTATATGAAAAGAAATGGGCTAAACATGCTTACTCAGGTTTCTCCCCAGTAGAAAAATCTGCTTTCTTAATGTTAATGGAACTTGTAAGCTTACGCTCATAACTGAAAACGTGAAACTCCCCAGCCCGAGAAGGAAAAGTGATGTGAATAGGAATGCTTATGAGTTTGTAGTCATCAATATGGGCACCACGTGAATCCATGTCTCATACACACTACATGTTTATTGCTTTCCTTTTACAAACAATTTATCAAGTGTGTTCACGCTACTGGTTAATTAATAGAAAACAATGACTTGCATCTCAGCGGGCAGTGTTTTGCTAAATGTAAGCTCAGGTTTGCAAATGTGGTGTCGTGATTTGCAATTATCTTGTCACCCTATGCATTTTGTGTGTGTGTGGTGTGGTGTGTGGTGTGTGTGTGTGTAAAGTAAACAGAAAAGGTTGTTATACTGTCAATAAACACTAGGCCTCAAGCTAATATGCCATCAATTTTCACAACCACTCTACTTACCAGCACAACCACCTAACCGTATGTATGTATGTATTTATGCATGGTAGTATATAAAACTGTGTTCTTGCCTACAAACAACTGAGTATTGTACAGTGAGTATAATGGCATTGATAGGGTGAGGAAGGCTGTGCCTAATAGGCTGCAACTTAAATGTGGTGACAATGCCAAGCATATAAGGATTAACTCTACTGGGCCATTGTAGGCCACAATTGCTATTACTGCAGCACCTACACATGTGAGGCTGCACTTTAAGTATGGAAACTATATCAGTGGCTCGATACATTAGCTGGATTCAGATGTCATTTTTGAGTAATTGCAGGATTTGCTTGACATTGAATGGCAGCACTTTCATATGTCATGTTGTATCTTCTATATTATGACTAGACCAGACAATTGAGCCTGTAACAGGCATTATATGTTATCATCGGCATATGCAGGGCTACACCTAGCATATTATGGCATCACCTAGAGGTATGGGGCTTGATTTGGCATATGATGAATATATTTTACATATTATTACTTTACTTGCATATGAAACTAACTGCCGTACAATGGCAACAACTGGCCTTGTGCGACTGCACCGTCATCTGAAGGCAGCGCCCTGGCCTATATTGGTTCTATGTGCCCCGGTATCATATACCAACACACACCCTTTTTTCAGTAATGACGTACATACAACCAGAAGGAACCTGGAAGGAGAGAGAGGGAATCCTACGCAGAGGCGAGCCTCTGAAGCGAAGACATCCTGCAGGGGCAAAGCCACGCTAGACTCAGCCGACGCAGGCACGTGGCATGCAGCAGGACAAAATGGCCACCGTGCCAGACAAAATGGCAGCTCACCCAACATCATCCCGCTTGGGGACCAGGTAGAGGAACTAGTCTCCAGGTGGAACAGGTCCATGCCTGGCACTTGGCCCACAGCCTACCCATCAAATTTGCAGGGCAGATACACCTCACCCCATACAGCGAAACAGGGTGCACATAGCTCTCAGCAACCTCAACCGGTTCCAACAAGCACTCCTCTGGCCTGTGAAGACAGGTTCTTTGAGAAGTTTCTTACTCATGAGGTACCCACAGATGGGCAACATCCTTTCGGATTTTATCAGGGACATGCTCCCTCCGGTACAGCCGTTAGCACCCACAGCCATGCCACCCTTGAGTCCAGCTCCTCTGGGGCGAGCGCAGCACCAGATGCCTGCACCAGTCCCTACGACACCGGCTCCCATGCCTGTGCCAGTCACAGCAGCCCTGTATCCGCTATCACAGCAGCCTCTGGCGATGATCATCAGTACGCCACAGCTTCCTGTGCCCAGAACTCCTCTTGCTGCCCCGGACCAGCAAGACACAATGGTGGACACAGATGAGGAGGAGGACGACCCCGACACTCCATCTTCAGCCAAAGCTTTTCATGAATGGCTGGCGGGCCTGGCTGAGTATTTGGGAATCCCATGTCACAACCTTGTGTAAGACTTGAAGTTACCGTAGGGGTATTGTCTAAATGCTCCGCTTTCCCACCCGATGCGCCACTCTCCTCACCTGAGTCTTCAGGGTCTGATGCTCCGACGCCGTGTCGGTGGGCAAGGTAATCCTTTTTACTCTTCGTTGTTAGAGCTCTGACACGGAACGAAGCTGTGGTGGAACTCTGAATTGGTTACCACCTCGGCTCCGGTCCCGTATGCAGGCGGGTAAGGGGAAAAAGCCTGAAGGCGGAAAAAACCCCTGTGTCGCGGTAGAACTGCTGGCCGTGGATTGCGATGAGATATGTAGCCGTAGTTGTTGTAGAATTCAATTGCATTGGAAATCCTCGAGGTATACAATTCGAAGATTCAATCGGAGAACAAATGACATGGAGGGAAAGAACACTGGCAGAAAGCAGGTAAGCGCCGAGACGCAAAAACAGAGAGAACCCGGTGGAAGAGGGGGGCCGCCAGGGAGGCAGAGAGGAAGGAGGAAAAGAGGAGGAGAGCCCCGAAAGGGGAGAAAAGGAGCGTGCGAGAGAAAAAGCACTGGAAGCGTCTCACCGTGAAAACGAAAGGAGACGGTTGCAACGCAAGGAACCATGGGTAGCAGGAAGTAAATAGGCGAGAGGAAAGAACAGAGGAAAACACTAGACCGTAAACAGAGAAACGTGAACAACGTGGTGGCAGTGTTTAATAGCGGCGAAGCCGTAACAACGGCATCCAACGCCAACCGAGAGGGTTCGTGACATCCCACAGCCACAAGTGGAACAACCAAAGGCGGGGGTATTGGCAGATGTTCAGTCTATGCCCCGCGGCTAGAACGGCAATCCCAATGCTGAAGGACGTGTTGGTGCTTGCCAAAAAGGGATGGCTCAAACCACATTCTACCCAGCCTACCAATCGGGGACTCAAGTTTAGGCAAATGGACGGGGACCCGCTTGTACTGTCTGCGCACCCCCAGCCACACTCCTCTGTGATTGCGGCAGTATCACTCTACTCTAAGCCTCAATCGTCCTCAGCCTCCTCAGCCACCTCACTCTTGGGTAAAGAGGAGAAGATCCTGGAGGCGTTTGGAAAGAAAATCTATTCCAATGCTACTCTCCATCTGCGCCAGTCCAATGTGGAGGCCATGCTGGCGGCGGTGAACCAGAGGCTCTGGCGAGAGATCGCTGATTTCCTATCGGAACTCCCTCTACAGAGCCTGGCTCGCTTCAAGGCTGGGCTGGCTGAAGCCAGAATAGTGACACAGGGCATAATGGAGTCCACAGTGGCTACATTGATACCTCAGGTCGTGCCATCTGTATTGCTACCGACATGTGAAGGGCGGCTTGGTTAAGGGCGACTAAGTTCAACCCTGATGTTCAGGAGCGTATACTGGACCTTCCTTTCGATTTGGGCAATCTGTTCCATTCGACTACGGACGAGGAACTTGATAAGAAGAATAGTTCGAAGACTGCTAAGTCCTTATCGATCTTCACCAAATACACCCCCAAGGCATGTAGCCAAGCGCACCACTGCTCAGACAGGGGCTGGTTCTTCGGAGATTTCAAGGGCTTCCAGGAGAGACGATATAGACAACTAGACACTCACGGAGCCATCACAGGCGCAAGCAGCACAATGCGGCTCACAAGGGCTTTTTCCAGTCCCCCTCTTCAGCCCCAGCCTCAGAGGGCAAGAAAGCATGACACATCCATCCGGACCCAGGATTCCCTGGTGGGGGGCAGGCTTGCCCTTCACGCTCACTGCTGTTGGACAAGGTTTGCATACCCATGGATCCTCTCCGTAGTATCCACAGGCTTCCGGCTCCCTATCCCTCCTCCTACTCTCCGCTCCCACAGATTGGTACAGCAACTCTGTTGGCGGAAATTCGCTCGCTCGTAGAGAGTCAGGCAGTGGAGGAGGACCCAGCCTCTCAACCGGGGTCTGGGGTTCTATTCACAGATTTTCGCTATACACAAAACAAAACAGGCTGGCCTGAAAGTTGTGTTGGAACTTTCCACCTTGAACCTTTCCATTCCTCTCTAAAATTTCAAGATGCTTACCCCAGCGCTTATAGCAGAGACATTGTGTGCGGAGACTGGATGTGCTCCCTCGATCTGAAGGATGCCTACCTACACGTCACGATCAGGCAACCCCATCAGTCCTTTTTGAGGTTCAGGATAATGGGTTTTCATTTCCAATACAAGGTTCTACCTTTTTGTCCTGAATTCGGCTCCAAGGGTCTTTACAAAACTGATGGACACGGTGGCAGCCCTGCTCAGGGTCACCACATCTACCCATATCTAGATGACTGACTGGTCAGGGCCAGGTCTCCGCGCGCAGTCCAGCACACTGCATCTGCCCTCATGAGTACGTTAAACGAGCTGGGATTTTCCATCAATCTGAAGAAGTCACAGCTGACACCCACGCAGAATCTAACCTTCCTGGGCCTGGAATATGAGCTCTGAGAGGATTTTTCCATCACCCGACAAGATCGCAGCCATCAAGATGGCCACACAGCATTTTCTCAGCAGAGCAGTGACCTCGGCATGGTGGTACCAACACCTCTTGGGCATCATGGCGGCATTCTCCGGGCAGTGCTGCATACAAGCATCAAAATGAGGCGACTGAAGTTGCACTTCGCAGCCTCCAGGAGTCAGGAGAGGGGTTCCTAGGCGGAGCAGGTCAACATCCCACATCATCTCCACCAGGACCTAGTCTGGTGGAGCATGGACAACAACCTGCGGTTTGGCAGGCCCTTCCGTCATCCAGCACCCCATGTCATCATCACCACAGACTCGTCCCTGGAGGGCTGCAGAGCTACTTTGAGCAGCCACAGAGTCCATGGGGTATGGTCACGTCAG